>NW_022196905.1:145382228-145389984 GCF_008632895.1 Mastomys coucha | reverse complement strand
TTTTCACGACAAGGTTTCTCTGTATAACCCTGGCCATCCTAGAACTCACTCTGTAGTCCAGGCTGGCCTCAAACTCAGAAATCTGCCTGCCTCTGCCTCCAATTTTTTTAAAAAAATAACTTTTTATATTTATTCCTAATTACATCCCCAATCTTGGAGATTATGTATGTGTGATGTTTTTTTTAATTGGCCACTGCTGAACACAATGTAATATGAAGTCATTAATTAAAGCTCAGATGTGATGCAGGCCTGTGGTTATGGAATTAGGGGAGAGAAAGAAAGCATCGCTGACAAAGGCACTCATGTATTTCTGAGCTAGGGTGCAAATGTGCCTGGTCAACTGTCACTGAGGACACAGCCAAGTCTGGGCTGAGGGAGGAACTTGGTGCCTTTACAGGTCTTTTTCCTCAGCTCATGTCCACTTCCTAAATGAGGATCAAAATCCAACTGCTTAGCTGAGTTCTTCCCTGACCCAGGGAATAAACGTGGATTTATCGCTCTCTGTTTCTAGCTGCCCTGAATTTCCCCCACTTCCTTGTAAAGCCAGTTTACTATTTAGGAGGAATCTTTCCTGGATTGGGTCAATAATTTCTGAGCATTTTCAGGAGGACGTGAGATTCTGTAGCTTTACATCATTTTTAGAACATGTGCGTTCAGTGGAACAGGAATGCTCAGTCCACAGGCCTGCACCCTTCAGTTCCCAAGTAGGACAGCCTGGCCTTTACTCTTCTTTCTCTAAAGTACTCCATCACAAGAACTCCAATCAGGCTGGAGAAACGGTTCAGTCGTTAAGAGCACTGGCTGCTCTTGCTAAGGACCTGGGTTCAGTTCCTAGCACCCACAGGGTGGCTCACAACCATCTATGACTCCAGTTGCAGGGGACCCAGTGTCTTCTTCTTGACCTCCGCAGACAATGCATTCACATACACATGTATACATGTAGACAAACACTCATATACATAAGATAAATATAAGTCTTAAAAAACACACACACACTAAATTGATCCATCTGCCGGAAGTGCTCCTGCTCGGCTCTTCACAGGTTAATATGTTTATCCCACCTTTAGACTGCAGAGTACATTTCATCTGCCCCAAGAAGTCCTTGCTTTGAGCCTCTGTAATCACACAGATCCTGGTGCTCACTTGTATGTTACTTAGTTACTATATATTAAAGTGTCCCTATAAGAACCCCAAGATCTAGAACCATTGTTTACTTTCTGGGTCTCCTTAATATCTAGCACATATCAAGTACTTGAGATATTAAATCACTACAAAAATGTTCTATCATTGTTGCTTTTCTTAAAGAAAAAAAAAATATAGATTCTCACTCTGCAGCCCTGGCTGACCTATAACTCTGTAAATGAGGCTGGCCATGAATTCACAGAGATCTGCCTGCCTCCTACCTCCTTGGTGTTGGGCTGAAAGGTATGCACCACCATGCCTGCGGCTGTTGCTTTTTAAGAGTCTAGTAATCACCTCTTCACCAGATACAGGAAGTCTTCCAGTTCCCTGTGAACCATCATTTATGGAAGGAGAGAAAAGTGTGAGGAGCCCAGAACATGACCCCTACCCCCTCACTGTCAGCTTCCATACAGAGGCTCAAATAGGAATGATGTTGTTACTACACACTGTGTATCTTTGGGTTTTTACAGTTAGCTTAACTTATACCTTTCAGGCATTATCAAGAAAGTGTTGGGCTGGTGAGATGGCTCAGCAGGTAAGAGCACTGACTGCTCTTCTGAAGGTCCTGAGTTCAAATCCCAGCAACCACATGGTGACTCACAACCACCCGTAATGAGATCTGATGCCTTCTGGTGAGTCTGAAGACAGCAACAGTGCACTTATCTATAATAATAAATAAATCTTTGGGCCTGAGTGAGCAGGGCCAACCAGAGCAAGCGGAGCTGACTGGAGGGAGTAGAGGTCCAAAATTCAATTCCCAACAACCAAACACATGAAGGCTCATGAAGTATACATGAAGTATACAGCTACAGTATACTCACATAAATAAGACAAATAAATAAAATCGTTTTTAAAAAGTGTTTAATTCTGCTACTATTCACCTATACCACTGGAAACTTTCTGTTAAAGTTGGCTCCCTCTCACCCATAACACAGCTCAGCTCCAAGAAGGAAAAGGAGGCAGACGTTCTGGGTCTAGCATGACTCTGAGCGACAGAGTCATCCCTGCCTCTCCTCTGCTGCCTCCAAAGCAAAGGGCCTTGGAAAGCTTCCTGATTTGTGGTACCCTGGAGTAACTGCTGTTGAAATAGCACTTACTGGCTCTCTGGTTGGAAAGATTTGGGAGGGGCTGGTCATTTAGCGCAAGTGTGTAATTATTTTGTAGTCTGAACATCACACAGGGAAATAGGAGCAGATGTTGCTCGAAAAAGAACTGAGATTGGCAGATGCAGAAGCGATGTGTGGAGAGAACCTATAACTGGATGAACCACTGCACACAGCTGCTGGTCTGTACCAAGTTCCACAGAGGAAAACCACCCCATGGAAAGGACCATCCTCACTCTGCCACCCTGAGTTCCTGGAACCAGACAGGAAGCATGCCTACATCATTCATTCCTCATGTCTTTTTCTGAAAAGGTTCAGGAAATACACATAGCCTTAGAAATTGCTTTCTTTCTATTTTATACAGAGTACAAACTACACTAAGCAGCTGTCAAATCTGATAATCACTATCAAGAGGCCAATGAACTCCACAAAGCAACAAGAGATTGACCACCCAGAGTACTTCTGTTTCCAGCATGGACAGTGGAGTAAAGGTGAAGCGCCAAGCACTGCACTTAGAATAAAATACCCTGATGAAATCCACTTAAGGAAGGAAAGGTTTGTTTTGCTCACTGTCTCAGGTTATAGTTCACTAAGGTAGGAGTCACACAGCATTCACAGTCAACAAGTAGAGAGCAGTGAGTACCCGTGCTCAGCCCACTTTCCCCTTTTCATATGAGTCAGGATCTCGGCCTAGGGAATGGTGCCGCCCACCTCAACTAACCTAGTCAAGATAATCCCACCCAGGCATGCCCAGAGGCATCTCCCTGGTTACTCTAGACCTCATCAAGTTGATGGCTAAGGTTAACCATCACATTATAGTGGCTCCTAATTGTACAAAACAGGCGGGGGGTGGGGGGAAGGAGGGAGATAATACTGACCCTATGGCAACAACCGTGACTAACTTTATCCCTGTGAGCTGGGATCCTGACACCCTGGGCATTTCTTTTTAGTGCTATGACATAGGGCATCTTCTCTCAGAAATGGAAGCTTGTAAGAAACCAAAACGAAAACTGCAAATCCAAAACATCAAAATGGGGTCTGGGTGGTGTCCCTGACCTGGATGGAGACCTGACATTCTTTTCTGAGTTTTGGTTTTGTTGTTGTTGTTTTGTTTTGTTTTTGAGACAAGCTTTCTCTGTGTAGCCCTGGCTGTCCTGGAACTCACTCTGTAAACCAGGCTTGGCCTCGAACTCAGAAATCAACCTGCCTCTGCCTTCCAAGTGCTGGGATTAAAGGCGTGCGCCACCACTGCCTGCCTAGACCTGACATTCTGAGCTGCCCAAAGGATCAAATCATAAGATGACTCTGGTCAGAAGCTTTCTGTTAAAGCCAAAGACTCGCAGGGCAGTGGTGGTGCATGCCTTTAATCCCAGCACTTGGGAGGCAGAGGCAGGTGGATTTCTGAGTTCGAGGCCAGCCTGGTCTACAGAGTGAGTTCCAGGACAGCCAGGGCTATACAGAGAAACCCTGTCTCAAAACACCAAAAAAAAAAAAAAAAAAAAAAAAAAAAAAAAAAAAAAAAAAAAAAAAAGCCAAAGACTCCCTTAAGAGTTTATCCAAATCAGCTGGGAAGGAAAATGCCTCTCAGAAAAGCTCTATGTTCTAGAGACTTTAAGAAATAGTATAAAGTCCTCCTAAAAATATACATTAATACAGCCAGAGGGATCTCTGGCCTTTGTCTACACTCACTCTGAGAGTTTTCCTCCACATGGTCCCTCTGACCCCTCCCTGCCCATTCTCATACCTGGAGAATGTGATTTTCCCATGTAATAAACTCCATGTACTATCTATCCACACAACCTGTGGGTGACGAGTCTGTCTGTTTTCTGTTTTGTTTTGTTTTTCCCTCGGTGATCACAAGGACTAGAGGAGCTGAGGGGAAGTTAGAATGAGATCCTGGTGAGACCTTTCTCTCTCTCTGACATTTCCATTTGTTTTGATCTTGAAGGTTCCTGCCTCTGCTCACACCTTGGATATCTCCACAGAGCAGCCTCTGTGGGCCCTAGTTCATGCATGTGCAGAGGGAACTGGAATGTAGATCTGCATAATATCACAGTGGCGAAATGTCTCCTGTCACTAGTTAATGTTACCAGTGATTTGAGTCAGTCTCTGGAGAAGGTGACAGGGACCTTGCGAATCAACCCTTTAGTGCAGGAATGACTGAGTTTAATGACTTGAAGCCTTCTGAGCTTTACGGTAGCTCAGAGGTGGGAGGAAGCTGTAATGCCTCTCTCTGTGTCTCTTTGTATCTCTCTATCTCTCTGTCTCTTCCTCCTCCTTCCTCCTTCCTGTGCTCAGCAGGGGATAATCCTGCTGCAGAGAGGCTCTGATGGAGTCACCAGAGCTATAGTGACTGGAGGTCCCCTCCTCCAATAGTGGAACTGTGCTGCTTTTGGAAACAGAAACTCTCTTCTGTATGTCTCGTACCTCCCCCTGGGGGCCCGACACTGGGGACTCCATAGGACTTGGGCTCTTGGGTCCCAGGCCATCAGTTGACAGCATTTAATCTTAATCCACTCTGATGTCCTAAAAAGATAACAAGAGGTACTGTCTTGTAACTTCACTGGGAAGACATTGGCTAAAGCTCACAAGTTCTCTCAACATGGCCATCACTTGACTGTCTGTGGAGAATTGGAGAAGATGAAGACATGCCAGAACCAAGACTCCCTACTTGGTTGTGCTTCAAAGCCTACACACATGCTGTTCTCTCTGCCTGGCAAACGTTGCCTATCTCACCACAAAGTCAACCTCCTAAGAGAAGGCCTCCAAGCCTCTACTCACTTTTTCTCCCTCACAATTTGCCTCAACTTGTGGCAGTGACTTACTTTATATCTGTTGTTTACTATTTCTCTTTGCTGGGCTTCTCCCACAAGGGAGAACAGGTCTGCTTGGCTCCTTGCTGAACTTGAGGCCCCTTAGTTCAACACCTTATGGTGGCCGCTCAGATGACGTCTGGTACTGGTGATGCTGATAGGAGCTTGAGATGAACTCCAAGGGAAGTATAGAATTTATGAGTCAGCCCCAAAGAAAGGCACGATCCCCAGATGAGGTTCTGGTGACATCTAAAACTTAAATAGGGGGTAGGGGTGGAACCAGGGAGGGAGAGAGGATGAGTTCTCATCCAAGTCATAAAGAGACAAGAAAACCAAGGAAGGATGAAAGGGCTTCTTATGGATCAAGGCCTCTGGGGTTTTAGTCCATCATATGACGGGGAGCGTGTGACAGTTCACATCATAAGAAAGCATCCAGGGAGCAGAGACAGAATAATCCTTCGATGCTAAGGATGGTCTGGCCTTTGGTGGGTCTGGCCTTCCTTCCTTCTATACTATCTGGTCCCCTAGCCTATGAAAGGATGCTGCTCACATTCAACACGTCTCTTTCCTCCTCACTTAAATTTCCTCACAGACACACCTGGAAGTGCACTCCTATGACCTCTTCAGTGGCTTCTCAATCTAATCAAGTCGACATTTGAAATTAATTGTCATGGAGGGGAAAGGGTCTAAGGGGGTCAGACCTGGGAAGGCCTCAGAAGCAGGCCCGTCCCATCCCATCGGTAGAGGAGGAGAAGAAAACAGTTACCCACTGAAGGTTCTTGATAGATGCTTGCAGAGAGTGATACTGAATGGTTGATTTTGCATCTTGACTGAGCATGTGGAAACAAAGTTGGAGAGGAGATATGGGCCTGGCCAGGGAAAGGGAGGAAGTCTCACGTCTGGTGGAGATGTCTGTGGCAGACAGGCCTTGGAAAGGAAGCAGGCACACCACTGGGTGGGAAGAGGACTGAAGACTTAGCATAAAGGATCAGGAAGAATGAGAAAGGGCTCTGGGGCTCCTCCCTGGCTCCTCAAGGGTTCCCCAAAGACTCCTCCAGGGCTCCTCCTAGGCTCCTGGGTCCAGGCGTTGGGCTGAGTACAAGGCCAGCAGGGAGGCAGGCACCAGCAGATATTCAAAATTAACTCTACACCCGTGCCCCACTCTTCCACCATCATGTGATCTCCCTTTCCTCACTTGCAAAATTCATGTATTGAACATGAGCTTAGGAACCCTAGTCTTGACACAGCCCTCCAAAGAACGATACAAAGTATCTTCTAATCAAAGAAAGGGAGTTACCAAGGGAGAACTCTACCTGGTTCAGAATGACTGGAACAGCTACAAGCCCCGCCCTCTGACAAGCCCCTCCCCCTTTTCTTTTATCTTACAAAATATTAGGTTTCAGTAGGTTTCAGTTTGTTCTTTTCTTGGGTTGGCCTTCCTCCCTTCCTCCCCTTCTTTCTCCCTCCCAGCCTTTTCCCACCTCCCGACTGACTCTACTTTCTAGGTCTGTACTCACACCTATTTAGATTCCCTCCTACAAATGTTAAAAGTGGGGATGTGCATGACAGAGAATATGTGTGCTTTGTTCTGAGTTTGGGTCTCCTCAAATCACACAATATTTCACAGATCATCCATTTTCCTAAAATTTCATGGCTTTCTGTTGTCTTTACAGCTGAATGAAATTTACTCAGTTACATGTGTAACAGTGCCTCAATTTCATTATCCATTTATCTGTTGACATCTAGACTGATCCCATTTTCCAACTATCTCATAGAGAGCATCAGAGAGCACAGATGTGCAAGGCTCTCTGTGGTACAATGTAGAGTCCTTTGATAACCCCGGGGCCTTTAGCTTTCAGGAAGACGGATCTCTCAGACTTCATTTTCTTCTGCCAGGTGTAAATAAAGTAAGCTGCATCAAGATAACTGGGGCCCAGGTCCCCACGCCCCCAGAAAAGAACTGATAAGCCCATCTCACAGTATAATTTAAATATGCTCTAGCCCTGGTCTTGGGCTCTAATAAATAATAAGGTAGCCTCAGGCACTGTGGGGAGGAGGTTAGGCTTGGCTCTTCTCTACTAAACTATAAATAAATCCACTTCCTTTATCAATGTCTATATCCTAACCTATTTTAAAATGCAGGAAACCCACAATACCCAGAGAAAGCTCCACTCCCAGGTGCTCTAACACACCCAGGATCAGAGATGAGGAGGACACAACATCTGTCCCAATACCAGGAGTAACTGGGACCAGCGGGACCGGGCACACAGGAACTCTGCCAGCCCAGTGGCTCAGGTCTCTTCTGGCCTGTCTGGGCTGGTGCCCTGAGCAGACCTTGGGCACAAACTCTGCAGTCATTCCCAAAACACCCAGAGGAAGCTCCATTCCTAGGTGCTCTAACAAGCCCAGGGTCACAGGATCCCAGAATCACAGGATCACAGAGACAGCTTGATTCTGAGGAGTTCTGATACAACCAGGATCACAGGAAGGACAGGCTCCAGCCAGATTTAGCAAGGACAAGTAGCACTGGAAATAACCAGATGATGTCGGGGCAAGCATAAGAATATAAGCAACACAAACTGAGGTTACTTGATATCATCAGAACCCAATACTCCCACCATAGCAAGTCCTGGACACACCATCACACCGGAAATGCAA
>NW_022196905.1:145375726-145379615 GCF_008632895.1 Mastomys coucha | reverse complement strand
TCCTGATTTCTTTTCTAGGTTTTGTATCTCCAGGGTTGTTTCTCTTTCTGATTTCTTTATTGTTTCTATTTCTATCTTTAGATTCTGGATGGTTTTGCTCATTTCCTTCACCTGTTTGATTGTGTTTTCCTGTAGTTCTTTAAGTGATTTTTGTATTTCCTCTTTAAGAGCTTCTAGCTCTTTACATGTGTTCTCCTGTATTTCTTTGAGGGTGCTATCTATGTCTTTCTTAAAGTCCTGTATCATCCTCATGATAAGTGATTTTAGATCTGAATCTTGCATTTCCGGTGTGATGGTGTGTCCAGGACTTGCTATGGTGGGAGAATTGGGTTCTGATGATGGCAAGTGACCTTGGTTTGTGTTGCTTATTTTCTTATGCTTGCTCCCTGCCATCTGGTTAACTCTAGTGCTACCTGCCCTTGCTAAATCTGACTGGAACCTGTCCTTCCTGTGATCCTGGTTGTGTCAGAACTCTTCAGAGTCAAGCAGTCTCTGTGATCCTGTGATTCTGGGGTCCTGGGATCCTGGCCTTGTTAGATCACCTGGAAGTGTGGCTTTCTCTTTGTGTTGTGGGACTGGCTGTGGAGCATGTGCCCAAGGTCTGCTCTGGACCCCAGCCCAGACAGACCGGAAGGAACCCAAGTTCCTGGGCTGGCAGAGTTTCTGTGTGCCTAGTCCCACTGGTCCCAGTTACTCCCAGTGTTGGGACAGATGTTGGTTCCTGCTCACCTCTAATCCCAGGTGTGTCAGAGCACCTGGAAGTGGAGCTTTCTCTGGGTATTGTGGGACTGGCTGCAGAGCTTGCGCCCAAGGTCCGCTCTGGACCCCAGCCCAGACAGACCGGAAGGAACCCAAGTCACTGGGCTGGCGGAGTTCCTGTGTGCCTGGTCCTGCTGGTCCCAGTTACTCCCAGTGTTGGAACAGATATTGGTTCCTGCTCACCTCTAATCCCGGGTATGTCAGAGTGCCTGGGAGTGGAGCTTCCTCTGGGCGTTGTGGCCAAAGAAAGATTTTTAAAAGCAGTAAGGGAAAAAGGTCAAGTAACATACAAAGGCAGGCCTATCAGAATTACACCAGACTTCTCACCAGAGACTATGAAAGCAAGAAGATCTGGGCAGATGTCATACAGACCCTACAAGAACACAAATGCCAGCCCAGGCTACTATACCCAGCAAAACTCTCAATTACCTTTGATGGAGAAAACAAGATATTCCATGAAGCCTGGTGGTGGTGGTGCACACCTTTAATCCCACCACTTGGGAGGCAGAGGCAGACAGATTTCTGAGTTTGAGGCCAGCCTGGTCTATAGAGTGAGTTCAGGACAGCCAGGGCTACAGAGAAACCATGCCTCAAAAAGAAGAAAAGAAGAAGAAGAAGAAGAAGAAGAAGAAGAAGAAGAAGAAGAAGAAGAAGAAGAAGAAGAAGAAGAAGAAGAAGGAGAAGAAGAATGTGGGGAGCTGCAGCTGCCACCCTATATTGAACACCTGGTCTCTAGCCAGAGCAGAGAGCATTGAGATAAACAAGCCTTAGTTGGAAAAGCTGTGTGCCTCTAGTTTGTGATGCAAGCTGGCATGATTTCCCGCAGCCTATTGTGCTTTGCCATGTAGCTGATGCTGATTGGGACCAGGGAAAGTATTAAACCCACAAGGGCTGGGGGCTGGGGGAGTAGAATAGTAAGTATGTATAGATAGTAAGTAAGAGTAGAGTAGTAAGTATGGAGAGAGGAGTAAGTATAGGGATAGTTAGTAAGATGTGATAGAGTATTGAGTAAGTATGTAGAGATAGTAAGTATGTAGAATTAGGGCTAGTGATGGGTTAGAAGAAGAATTAGGAATAAGTATGTAGAATTAGGGCTGGTGATGGGTTAGGAGAGATTTAGAAGTAAGAATGTAGAATTGGGGCTGGTAATGGGATAGGAGAGAAGATGTAGATATAGAAGTAAGATGTAAGGACAGATGTAAGATGTAGAATTAGGAATAAGTATGTAACTAATAAGATGTAACTAATAAGATGTAAGTAGTAATAAGTAAGACATAAGAAGAAGATATAGAAGAATATAAAAGAAGCTAGCTAGAGAAGAAGTAAAAATGAAGGTTCCTGATTAAACTGCATGGAGAAGGGCTTGGTGTTTGCCTCCTTATTTCCACTGGACGGAAAGGCGGCCGACATATGGTGGCCCGTACGGGGAATGGAGAAGTTTGTATGGGGAATGATGGACGGGAAAGGCGTACGACAGAAGTAGAAGAAGATATTCCATGACAGAACAAAATTTACACAATTTCTTTCCACAAATCTAGCCCTACAAAGGATAATAAATGGAAAACATCAACATAAGGAACAAAACTATACCCTAGAAGAAGCAAGAAAGTAATCTTTCAACAATTCCACACAAACCTAATTCCACCTCTTACAACAAAGACAACAGGAAGTAACAATTATTTTTTTTAATATCTTATATGAAAATTAATATTACCAACATATCCTAATCATTTGAAATCCAAAAATATGAGGAATTAGAAATTTATTGACTGTCCTCCAATGGTCTCTCTAATTTGGTAATTGGAGAAATAGGTCCAATATTGTACAATCTATATACACTTTCAGCTTGTTTGTTCATGACAGTGTCTTGCTGTGTATAACATAATGGTCTTGAGATCTTGCTTCTCCTATCTCAGCCTCTCTATTAGTAGTATTGTTTATTTCATGTTTTTACACTATGCTATGGTTTTCAGAACGGCTTACAAATTTTAAAATATTTATATACCCAAAGGTAATATAGACAATTAAATTGGGAGGTGGCTTGTAAGAGAACAACAAAGAGTGAGACTGAATGCTTTACTTGACGTTTGTAACTCTTGTATCAACTTACCACAGTAAGAGCCAAGATTTTAAACTCTACTAAATACAAAAGAAACAAACAAACAAAAACACTTTATAAATTTATGTTCATTTAAGAAAATATTAGTAGTGATGCATTATTTTGAAATATACAGTTAATATGTATTGAGAAAAACATATGTATTTTCAGTATTGCCGTAGACAAGTATCTACATAAGACTGTTAAATTGATTGTTGTTTTATATCAAACAACTTTTATAATACTCATTTCTACTGTTATGTTTTATGAATTTTAAAGAATATGACAAAAAAGATATTGTAGGTATTGAAGGGGGGTCTCAGGGAGAAGTTGGGGTACAAAAGGAAAACAAGAATGTGATTTAATTCTCTTTACTTAAAATATGTTTTTAAATGTTAACAAATTCAGATAAATTGAAATCATGTAACTTTTCTCATTATAATGCAATAAAACTTAAAAAAAATCAACTCTAAAAGTAAAAAATAAAAATAAAATAAAATGCAGGGAACCCATACAGCATGTATCTAAGTGCTGGTAACAAGTAGACAGGAATTTTTGGGGGATTCAGTAGAGAGAGCATCAGGAAAATCAGAGAGAGCAGCTGGTTGGCTTCAGTCTGGGTATCCTACCAGTGAGCAACACTAGGTATGTGTTACTCTTCTATGGCTATGTAACAATTCATCCTAAAATCCAGCGACCTAAAGCAACTATTTACTTCCTCACAATTTCTACAAGACAGGAAGTAGGAGCTTACAGTAGCCTGCTTCTGTCTTCCACCAGGCTGAGGTTGAGGAGTCAGCCCTCCTCAGAAGGGTCAGCTAGAGATGGTCACACGTACCTCAAAGTGTCCTCAGAGGAACTCTGCTTCCTGACTTGCTCAATCGGGGCCCACTTGCCCTGGTGAGTTGGGCCTTCCTACATTAATTAAACAAATGCTCCACACATGTCCACAAGCCAATCTGACAGATGCAATTCCTCAATTAAAATTCCTCCTTGCTAGGTATGTCTAAGTCTGTGTCAAGTTGTAAAAAA
>NW_022196905.1:145374484-145375467 GCF_008632895.1 Mastomys coucha | reverse complement strand
ATATATATATATTCACACACACATACCAGCCCATGCACAAAGACTTCCCAAGTTGAACAGGGCCAACAGAGTCTTGAAGAAATGTGTAACTTAGGGAGTAAAGACAAATTCATAAATAGCTTTCTTGAAGCCAAAAAGCAGAAGAGATGGAAGTCAGAACTCACAGAGAGAGTAGCCTCCTCCAAGAGGCTAGGGTGATATAGCTCTGAAGGCTGATCTCTTTGTTTACTCTAGTCAGTGTGTAGTTCTGGCCTTGGGTCCCCCAGCATTTGATGTGGCTCTGGTGTGTCTCCAAGCCAAGTCACATAGTCAGATGCAGCAAACCCCAAGCCTTTGGAGACCTTCCTTGTACTCCTGCGGGGCCTCCATGGGGCCCTGTAGGGGGTGGTGTCTGGAAAAGGCGAGCTTCCCCTCAGGCAGTGGAAGCAGCTGAAATACAGGAGACAGCAGATCTCCAGAGCCTCAACCCTGCCTTTGAAGGACACTGTGTCTTCTCCCAACCCTTAGAGAAGCCTTCGAAGGGGAGGTAGTACATTTTCTCAATGGCCAAAAAATTCCTTCATTTGAGGGAGGCATTTGAAGGTACCCAAGTAATTCAGAGATAAATCTTTCAAAATCAAACCAGATGAGACTCCACAAAATCATGGCAGCTTTTAAAGCCCGCCCCAGAGATCAACCACATCAGTAGCCTGAGCTCAGAGTCCGCTCACAAGTCTTCCGGAAGGGAAGTTGCCAGAACACCAACTGCGGGGCCCAAGCTTCCTGCCTTTTTCTGCCCTCTGGCCCCCCCAAAAAACACCAAGGGATAAACTTCTCCAGAGAAAAAAAGTGATCTGTTGCAAGGGTGGAGGGTGAGAGCATGCAGATCAGGAAGGAGGGAGGAGCAAGTTGGAGAGACTCCGTGGGACAATCCCCAGCACCAGCAGCCTGGAGCTCTCCAAGTACCTTTGCTCCATGAGCTGCTGGGAAGGACCACAAAAAAA
>NW_022196905.1:145360608-145374474 GCF_008632895.1 Mastomys coucha | reverse complement strand
AAAAAAAAAAAAAAAACAAAAAACTGGCAAGGAGCCAGAATCCCACTTATCAGCCTATTTGTAATAACTCTGGACCCCGGGGCAACTACATGGTTCCAAGTGGCTTACAACCTTCATCAGTGAGACTTCGTTATAGAAGAGAAAGAAAATCCAAACCGGAAAAGCTGGGAGCTGACCCTGGGGACAAGACCTCAGTCTCCCCCTTTCTCTTAAGAGCCAGAACCCTGATGCACTCAAATCTGTCTCTAGGAAGGGATCCATCCCTGTGGCCAAACTCTGCCCCCACTTTCATATGGTGTGTGCCCCCTGCAAAACCTGGACTTGAATCTCACGGTGTAGACAGGACTCAGAAGTTTGCATAAAATGATCAAGGAAATCTACCTGAAGTGCAAACTTTTACGCCCCACTACAGGCCCAGAGAATTAAATCCTGCCTTAGAAAAGGCCCTCCAGATGAGCCATATGCCCCTTAAAGAGCATGGCTATAATTTATCCTTAGGAATTTATCCATAGATCTCGGCATGGTATGAATTCCCAGTACTCAGCAGGCTGAAGCAGGACTGTGAGTTCAAGGCGGGCATAGGCTACAGAGAGAGAGAGAGAGAGAGAGAGAGAGAAAGGGGTCGGGGGAGCCTGTTGTGGGTAGGAGAGAGAAGGAGTGGAGAAGAGAGGACAGAATTACACAATGAGATCGATCTATCTTAGGGGGAAATAAAAGGGTTTGGGTTTTTTGCTTGGTTGGTTTTGTTTTTGTTTTTGTTTTTGTTTTTGTTTTTTTAAGCTATATGTAGTTTTTAAAAGACTCTTTTAAGGAGCTGGAGAGATGGCTCAGCAGTTAAGAGCACTGACTGCTCTTCCAGAGGTCCTGAGTTCAATTCCCAGCAACCACATGGTGGCTCACAACCATCTGTAATGGGGCCTGATGCCCTCTTCTGGTGTGTCTAAAGAGAGCGACAGTGTATTCACATACGTAAAATAAATAAATAGGTCTTTGCCGGTCAGTGGTGGCACATGCCTTTAATCCCAGCACTTGGGAGGCAGAGGCAGGTGGATTTCTGAGTTCGAAGCTAGCCTGGTCTACAGAGTGAGTTTCAGGAGAGCCAGGGCTACACAGAGAAACCTTGTCTTGAAAAAACAACAACAAAAAAAAGTCTTTTAAATTTTTGTTAGGAAGAAAAAAAAAAACATAAAGCCATAGCTTGCAAGAGTGTCTACTATGTGACAATGCCAGGAAAACAGATAAAGTCTCGAAGAATACAGTTCATTTGAGGCCTGGAACATTATTTAGTCACTTCCTTTTAAATACTTTTTTGAAAAAGTGCTTATTTTCTTTTCCAGCTCCATTTCCTGCCTTCCAGGTGGCTCAATCACTGTGATGGTCTTCAGGCAAACACATGGTACAGGCTGGTAGGCTGGGGACATTGCCCTTTGCTCAGCTGCTGGTGTGTGGTGGAGGACACTGTGGTGCTTCTAGGCTGTGCTGTCAGAACTGCACGGGGACATTCACTACTCCAACTCCTCCCCACCCCTCCCGCCAGGCAGACTCTAAACATCTCCGCAAGGGACTCTGGGTCTTACATCTCTTGAGCACTCGTGGGAGTCACTTTGCCATATCCCCCTTCCTTCTTAAAGGAAGCCAGATTCACAGTCACAAGAAAAAGTTAGTGAACTCCAGAAAGGGAGCCTTCCAGAGCCCAGGTCTGAGGTTTATGACTGTTCTCAACAGTTGTGCATACGTACATACATGCATATATACATACATACTATATATACCATATACACGTACATATGCTTAATTATATATGTTTAAATTTTATACACACACACAAACACACACACATACATATAGTAGCATATCCAAACAGCTAAGTTACTCAGGCACCTTGCTTTCATAATGGGACAGGTGTCTATCTTCTCCCTTACTTGATTTACTTATTTACTTTATATCCTGATCGCAGCCTCCCCGCCTCTCCTCCCACTCCTACCCTCACATCCCTCCCCTATTCTCCCTTCCCCTTCTCCTCAATCCTTCCTCCCACTTTCCCACAAGACTCCCTGAGCTCTACCTAATGTTTGGCTGTGGGTCTCTGCATCTGTTTCAGTCAGCTGCTGGGTGGAGTCTCTCAGAGGAGAGTTGTGCTAGGCTCCTGTCTGCAAGCATAACAGAATATCATTAATAGTGTCAGAGGTTGGCTCTCTCCCACACGGATCTAAAGTTGGGCCAGTCGTTGGTGGCCCATCCCCTCAATCTTGGCTCCACCTGTATTCCTGCACATCTGTAGACAGGACAAATATTTTGTGAATTGGTTGGTATCTCCCTCCCTGCACTGGAGGTCTTGCCTGGCTACATGAGGAAGCTACATCAGCCTCTATATCCCCTGGTGTTAGGAGTCTCCACTAGGGTCACCCCCATAGACTCCCAGGAGCTTCCCATCCCAGGTCTCCTGCTGCTCCTCCCAAGGGTGCTGCCCCCAATGCCCCCCAACACATATTTCCCTGCTCTCTCCCAGCCCATTCCCCACACCTGATTCCCAACCCCCCTCCCTATCGGTTCCTCTCTCCAACCACCTCCCAATGTCTATTTTCTTTCCCCTTCTGAGTGAGATTCAAGCATCCTTCCTTGAGGCCTCCTTGTTACTTAGCTTCTTTAGGTCTGTGGGTTGTAGCCTGGTTATTCTTTATGGCTACTGTCCACTTATCAGTGAGTACATACCACACATGTCTTTTGGGATCTGGGTTACCTCACTCAGGATGATATTTGCCTGCAAATTGCATGATGTCTTTATTTTTAATAGCTGAGTAGTATTCCATTGTGTAGATGTGCCACATTTTCTTTATCCATTCTTTGGTTGAGGGACATCTAAGTTGTTTTCAGTTTCTGGCTATTACAGATAAAGCTTCTATGAACATAGTTGAGCACATATCCTTGCAGGATGGTGGAGCATCTTTTAGGCATATGCCCTGGAGTGGTATAGCTGTGTCTTGAGATAGAACTATATCCAGTTTTCTGAGAAACTGCTAAATTGATTTCCAAAGTGACTGTACAAGTTTGCACTCACACCAGCAATAGAACAGTGTTCCCCCTGTTCCACATCCTCACACAGTTATCTTAGCCATTCTAATGAGGAATCTCTCGGAGTAGTTTTGATTTGCATTTCCCTGAGAACTAAGAACATTAAACTTATCTTTAAGTGTTTCTCAGCCATTAGCGATTCCTCTGTTGAGGATTCTCTATCCCTGAACTCCATTTCTTTCTTTTAAAGATTTATTTATTTTATGTATCTGAGTACACACTGTAGCTGTACAGATAGTTGTGAGCCTGGTTGTTGGGAATTGACTTTTAGGATCTCTGCTTATTCTGGTGCTCCCCGCCCATCCTGGTAGGCCCCGTTCACTCTGTCCCTGACAGCTCCGGCCCAAACATTTACTTATTATTATAAATAAGTACACTTCAGACGCACCAGAAGAAGGCATCAGATCTCATTATGGGTGGTTGTGAGTTACCATGTGGTTGCTGGGATTTGAACTCCGGACCTTCAGAAGAGCAGTCAGTGCTCTTACCCACTGAGCTATCTCACCAGCCATGAACTCCATGGCTTCTTAATTGGGCTGCTCTAGGGATCAGGGCTGCTGAAAATGTCAGCCCAGCTGAACAGGACTGTACTGATTTCTCTTCTGATTCACTTCCTTGGTTACTGAAGTCTGTCCCACATGCTCCAGCACCTCCAATCTCTCTGACTGTCCTCTCCCCCTCCTCCTTGCCTCTCACATTGGCTAATTCAACAACTAAACTCTGCACAGTGTTTGGTGTGCATTGCCCTCATGTTCGGGACCTTCCTTCTCTGAGGAACTCATGTCACAGAGGGAAGAGACTCGGATCTTACATGAGGGCAGTACATCTACTTAGTTATGTGGCAGTAAGAATGCTCTTCCTTGGTTGGTCCTCACTTCCTCAAAACCTGCTTTGCCTGCATTTGTTCGCTCTAAGTTTCTACATCTGCTGAGGGCTACCCTCCACAGCTCTGCCTGGTTTTGCCTCTTTTATGAGGTTGGTGAGCCCTTTGCACTGTGGACCTCCTGCTGAATGCTACCTGTCTGTGTCAATCCCTAAGAAACCCAGGTGGGCCGGGTGGTGGTGGCACACGCCTTTAATCCCAGCACTTGGGAGGCAGAGGTAGATGGATTTCTGAGTTCGAGGCAAGCCTGGTCTACAGAGTGAGTTCCAGGACAGCCAGGGTTATACAGAGAAACCTTGTCTCAAAACAAACAAACAAAACAACAACAACAACAAAAAAAAACAATAACAAAAAAGAATGAATTAAAGAAATCCAGGTGCCTCTCCCCATCCATTGTAAAATTTTTCTCCCTGGAGGGGAACTAGGAAATGTCTACACACAACAGCAAACCAAAGGTTGATTCCACCAAAGCTCATGCTATAGGACCAATGGGTTTGTAGGACTTCTTTATAAGTCGAATGAATGGCTGAGGAGCTACGGATAGAAGTGTGGGTGGCCTGAAAGCAGCCACACTGGAAGTTCTGCACACACTATGGATGATGACCCCCATGGATGTGTAGATGGAAACCCTTCCTTCTGGCCTCAGTTCATATACTCTAGCCCCTCCCTGAGACTCCAAAGCCATGTGCAATAAGGGCATAACTGCCTACAGCTAGTTGGGTGGGGTATCTGGATGCTCAGGGCAGGGTACTGTGACCTTCACCCCTCTTTCCTTTTATAAGGGAAGGTCAACAGTCAAAGAGACCATCTGTAGTGAACTTTTGTGAGCAGGCCCAGCTGAAGCCATGAAGATGTCCATAGTATGGCTAAAGGGATAGTCCTTGTTAGGTCTCAAACCAGGAACAAAGGCCAACTAAGGTACTTATTAATGTATCAAAACAGACTCTGGCCACTAGGTTCTCCCAGAATCCTTCAGTTCCTCCCTGTTACAGGGTATGACTGACTGCTCTAGAACAGAGGCTGGGCTGCCCTTCCCCTTGGGCTCTTCCATATATAAAGCAACTATTTGGGTACTCTGATGTATTTACCTTTTTATTATTATAATTCAAACCATTTACACTCCTGGCCTCTTGGTCTCCTGATGCTCCCCTCCTCCTCTCCTCAGGTCATGTTCACTCTGGACTCCCCCAGATCCCCAAGAGGCTATATTCCCCTCTGGCTATGCTCTCCCTCATATCTATAATAAACCTTCTCCTCCACTGTACCTAGGAACAAGCATGCCCTCTTTTTTATTTTTTTCTTCATCCTATCTTGTACTACAGTAATGAAGTTGATGAGCCAATATAATTGGGATCATCCAAATGTCTAGAAATGTATCTAAAAATATATTTGAAGAGTGAGATCTGAATTTCCTGGTGTGGTATGATTTCTTCCCTCTCACTAAAGAAATGTTTGAAGCCCAGCTGCTGGGTGTGATGGATGTGGGCATTCCCCAGATTTATATGTTAAATCTTAACCCACAATGTGATGATCATGGAAGTGAAGGCTTTGGGACATGATTTTAATGAGCTATTAATAATGTCTTTATAAAAGACACCACAGGGAACTCCATTATGTCTGCACCATTTGAAGAGCTGTTATATGAGCCAGAAAGTGGTCCCCCACCAGCCAACAGACCCATTGTCATCTGAAGCTCAGACTTCCAGGCCTCCAAAATGGAGAGACATAAAGGTCTATTGTGTTCCAGCCACTCAGTTTGTCAGACAGCCCAAAGGACTAAGACCCTTCTAAATCAGAGCTGAGCGTGCAGTGCAGTAGGAGAAAACATGTTTAAACATGTTATTGCTTGGCTTTTCCCTGGGAGGTTCACAAGAAAAAGAAGAGGAAAAAGACGAGGAGGAAGAGCAGGAGGAGGAGGAGGAGGAGGAGGAGGAAAAGGAGGAGGAAGAACAAGAACAGGAACAAGAACAAGAACAAGAGTAAGAGTAAGAATAAGAATAAGAATAAGAATAAGAATAAGAATAAGAATAAGAATAAGAATAAGAACAAGAACAAGAACAAGAACAAGAATAGACATTTAATGAGTTGCACATAATGGTATATGCCTTTAATCCCATCACAGGAGGCAGAGCTAGTAGGCACATCTTTGTGAGTTTGAGGCCATTCTAAGCTACATAGACACTGACTCAGAAAATAGAAAGAAAAAGAAGGGCCGGGCAGTGGTGGTGCATGCCTTTAATCCCAGCACTTGGGAGGCAGAGGGAGGAGGATTTCTGAGTTCTAGGCCAGCCTGGTCTACAGAGTGAGTTCCAGGGCAGCCAGGGCTACAGAGAAACCCTGTCTTGAAAAAACGAAAAAAAAAAAAAGAAAAGGAAAAAGAAGAAAAGAGAAGTCATGGATTTGGTTTAACATTCCAGGTTCCATGTCAGAAAGACACCCATGGGAAGAGAGGCAGCAAGCTGACAGAGACGGGGATCAACTGAGATGCTAGGGTTTGGAGTCAGTGGACAAATGGATCCTTACCAACTACTGGAGGGAAGTGGAAGGGTTCAGGCTGAAAAACAAGGGACCTCAGATGGTATCTGTGACTCATAACAACAAAGATCCACAGTAAAGTTGTTACAGAATAAAAATGGACAAATGTGCATGTTTAGCTTTCATAAAAAATAATATACATATAATTGTTATTGTACCCATAACAGCATAAAATGGACTGAAATAAATACCTTGAACTGATAGAACACAACTTGACCCGTCTCTATTGTACCCAGTTTGTTATAAGGTCCCCTATGGAGGACACAGAGGGATGAAACTCAGTTGTATTCTGTCTCCTCTCAGAGGGAAGCACCTACACATTGCACAAGGAAAGCAACAGCCCACAGTTCCCTCCTTGACCCATGCACAGCATGGGAAAACTGAAGTGGACCACACTCATTTCTTAATAATTCATTTGCTATGAGAATCAAGGGAACTTTATACCCCCACCCCTGGTTTTCGTCTTTAATATAGAATGAGAACCTGAGTCCTGGCTTCGAAGCCCAGAATAGCATAAGATTAGGAGCTGCCTGTAAACTAAGATGATTCAGGAACCATTTGTAGATAGAAAGGGAGAACGCTGGCCTTTAGTTTGAGGCCAGAAAACAGTTATTCAGAACCACCAGCACCCCCCTAACACACACAGACAAATCATACACACACATCATACATACACCACACACACACAACGTACACAAACACATCTTACACACTCACACACATCAGGCACATACACATCACACACATATATACACATACATCACACACACACATCGTACACACACATACATCATACACACACACCATACACATACACATCATACACACACATCATATACATACACACCAGACATATACACAATCATATACACACATCATACACACACACCATACACACACATACACACTCAGAGTTGTGCACACATGCACTTGCACCCCATAGTGAGACAGTTGCATGAGAAAACAAACCCTATTTTGTGATTCTGCTGTGTCGGCCATCATGAGATTTCCAGACATTACTAAAGATGGGTGGGGTTTTATTTACTTTATGAGAGTTTACTCCCTGTTCCACATTTGTCCACAGTGATATTAGGAACAGGAACTTGGGGCCTTACATGCATATTTCATGAGTAGGTATTGGCGCTCCCTGTAATTAGTTTCAAATCAGACCATTTCACACAATTATGGCATTTTCTTTGCCTATTCAGTCAATCACAGAGATAGCAAGAGAGCCCTTTGTTGTTGAATGAGCACGTTCTTAGCCCGTGTTGCACTGTGAGGACGTTCTTAGCCCGTGTTGCACTGTGAGGAAGATAAAGGCCAACAAAAACACAACTATTGTTGCCCTCAGAGACCGCTGCTTGTTGAAGTGCATCATCCTAGACACCAGAGAAAGGAGGGGACAAAGGCGCTCCTGAACACACCAGGACAAGAAAACGCTATAGGAGAATGTGATGATGTGGATAGAGGCTTAAGAATCAATACTGTAACCATGCCATTTAAATGCCAAAATCACTTTCCCTCTACATGAGGAAAGAAAACTGGGCTTTAATGGACTCACGAACTACAAAGAGGATACCTGCGAGTCCTGTACTTAGAGAAACCTAAGTGTACCTCACCCCCACCCCATTGGCTCAACAAGCACACGGAGGACAATGAGCTAGGTAGAGAGGACCCAATGATGAGCATGCGCAGTACCTTCAAGATAGCCGGCCATGGTGTAAAGACTAGGAAGGGAAGAAGGCGTGCGTAGTCTTCATCTGCCTTCGCGGAGGAGGAAATGCTAAGAGATAAAGAGATAAGAGGCAGAGTCAAGTAGTGGCCCCGTAAACCAGGGCAGGATAAACTGCATGTCCGTGAAATCAATGTCTTAGGGCAAGTCCTGCAGACTCGGAGCAGAGAGAAATGCAGGACTGCAGCTCCCTGGGAAACTGGAGGACTGTTGTGCTTGTGGGCAGGATGAGGTCAGGAGGAGGCTGAAGAGAAAGTAGGAGAGCCAACAAAGGACAAAAGGATTTTTACGTCACTGACTCCTCCCAGGTTACATGATTGACCCCTCTTAGAAGTCTTCTGATGTGAGCAGAAATCTCTAGTTCACTAATTAAACAAGACCCTGGCCTTGACTATTTAAATACCCTGCACGTAGGAACTTATCCCTTCACTAAAATTCATCTGTCCCAGAGTCTTTGAAGACCTTCAGAGACATAGGCAATGTTGTAGAACATGAGGAGCCAGCTTTGTTCAGCCAGAGATGTAAGCAATTACAACCATCCATGGGCTATTCAATGTCGTGCTTTTTGCATTCTCGTGGTTTTTCTTGGCAATATCACCATTTAAAATGGCTCTCAAGCACCATGGTGGAAGAGGAGAAGAAAGGATTGTAGGAGCCAGAGGTTTGAGAGGACCAGGGCAAACCAGAGTCAGCTGGACTCACAGCCTCACAGCAGCGGTGGCTGCCTGCACAAAACCAAGCCGGTCAACGTTCTACATGGACTGGGAAGGGATTATTGAGCCCCTACTCCTGACTAGCCATTGGTAGGTCAGTTTTCTTTAAGGGTGTGGTCCCTGGTAGTCAGGCATGTACCTGTGGATGGTCCCATACCCAGAAGTATATGGGTCAAAAAACAAAGAGGAGGCCGTGTTGTGGGGAGGGGAATGTAGGAAGGCGGTAATGAGTCTGGGAGGAGTTAGTGGGAGGAGTGGGGATGAGTGGGATCAAAATACATTGTATGAGTTATTGCTGGTGGTCCAAGAAGCCCATCATGGCAATACCCCTGCCCAATGGTGGCCCTTTTATACTGTGGGGGTGAACGTGCTTCAAAAGGTGCTGGACCATCGAGAAAAGGTATATGATCAACTAACTGTCCATATACCTTCAACTGAGAAAACTGTCATTGAGTGACCCCAGAAGACTAATCACTCGGAGTTATATGTGCAGGTGGATTTGGGCCATAACTTCTTCATGACAGACACAGTGGTCCCAAATATTTCACACATCTATGTGGCCCTGGGATATGTTTTTGTTGTTGTTGTTGTTGTTGTTGTTGCTGTTTTCCTGGAGTTGACACTGGCTGAAACTCTCAAGTACATTGACTGAAAGAGTTCTTCCCACACAGAGCCCAGCAGCAACCTCACCTTCAAGACCTCAAGACCCATATCCACATGATGCTGGAGGGACTTTGAGAACCAGAGTCAACTCCCCAGCAACCATTTCTTCCCATCTCCAACATTAAAGAGCCAGAATGCCTTGGGAGAAAAATACATTGTATGAAATTCTCAAAGAGTTAATAAAAATAGTTTTAAATGTCTCCCAACCACAGCTCCTTGTGTTTCTAAGTGCAAGAAGGTTGGGATGTGCCTAGTGGAGACAACGTGTGTGTTCTAGAAACTTTATTTAGGAATGAGTTAGTGCTATTGACCTGGAGTTCAATCTTTTTTTTTTTTTTTTTTTGGTTTTTTTGAGACAGGGTTTCTCTGTGTAGACTTGGCTGTCCTGGAACTCACTCTGTAGACCAGGCCAGCCTCGAACTCAGAAATCTGCCTGCCTCTGCCTCCCAAGTGCTGGGATTAAAGGCGTGTGCTACCACCGCCCGGCTGGAGTTCAATCTTAATGAGTCAATAATATATATTAAACAAAATGTCTTATCTATTTGAAAATAATGAGTTGCTGAGGTTACTTACTTGTAAACTGAGGTTAAACAAGGTGGCTCACAGGAACAGTCGAACCATGGTGATCCACCCCCCCATTCATTTGCTGTTCGCAGCAGCTTTAAAACCATGAGTGCCAGGAGACCAAGAAGAGAGTACAGTGGCCCAGATTCAGAGCCTGATGGGCTGAGGATGTAGCTCATTGATATGGTGCTTACCAACATGTACAAGAGCATGGAGCTACCATCAGAAACCTGCTTTTTGGGGGACTTTGCTCCAGCTCTTGGCCCTCTGCAGGCCTCCTGAAAGAAATAGATTTTATATTTATAAAATATTTTACATAAATATATAATATAAATTGAAATACAAAATTTTATATCTTATAATTTTGTATTATAAGATATAAGTGTGGCAGCAGCCATTACTCGACTACCCAGACTATACCATTAAGGCAATTGAACAACCCCCCCTCCCCCAATACGTGTGCATTCTATCTGTTCTGTTCCTAATGAGTGAAACAAAAAACGGAGCCCTAAAGAATAATCGCAACAGACCTAGGCCTAACTGGAGCTCGGCTGTAAGGAAACATGTGTTTTCTTCACTCTTGTTTCATATCAGGGTCTTAGAGACAGATTGAGAACTTCAGAAAACAGCATCAATATTAAACCTGCAACCACAGCAATTATCCCTATTAACATCTGAGCTCTTCCTACCACACGAGTGTTATTTGTGTCCAGAACTCTCATTCTCCAGCTCCACAGAGATGAGATGGCAATCGGTGTTCGTACGATGTTGGCAACAAATCTAATCATGTTCTAATAAGCAGAACATGATTAGAACAACAGAGTTCGTGAGATAATGGAGCTGCTTTTCTACAAGCCGGGGTGTCTACCTGACCTTGCAGAATGCCAGCTTTATGCTCGTAGCTATAACTGCTTGAACAGCTAGGCTGCTGGCTTAAAGTGTCAGTGTATTGACTGGTGATCTCTTACTAATCTCATCTAAGTAAGCATTGCCATGGCGCCAGCTGGAGACAATCACGTGTCCATACATGGTGGAATAACCCTCACATGGGGTTCATCACTTCCCATGCAGCCTGTAGCTCAGCTCTAGCTGCTACTGTGCCCCTCCCCAGCAACCTCAGGAGCTCGGAGATCCAAATTGTTGAATTCTATTGAATCTGCATAATTTGAATCCATTCCTAAGAGCTCAGTATCTCATGAGTTCCAGCATCAGATGACATCCTCTTTATATGTAAATATAGTTAGGAGCAAATGAAATGCCACTTCTCGATTTTTCCACTAAGCATATTCAGTTTTTAATTAAATTTCTCAGAATGGTTTGTCAACCTTGGCATTTACACATAAAACATCAATAATTGTGTGAAGATTCTTAAGAGATTTGTTCAGTTAGTGTCAAGTTAAGAAGCACAATAGCCGAGAAAGGGCAAAATGAAAGCATTGACGTCTATTCAACCCACAACCCTGGGAATGAAAAACAAAACATCAGGAGAACTGGCAAAAGCTGTTCCTGCTCCTTGGACCAGGTAAGGGAGCAAACAGCCAGAAAACCCACCGTAGGAGAGTACAGTGTCTCCCTGCAAAGATGGAGGGCCCTGACAGTAAAGGAGCCCACCAGGAGTGGGGCCGCAGAGGAGCAGGGAGCCAATTCATGAAGCCACAGCCTGCCTAGATCGTTCTCGTTGATAGAAATAGCCCCTGTGTTCTCGTTGATAGAAATAGCCCCTGTGTTGTGGATAGAGACCAGACAGAAGAATTCTGTCTCGAGTATCAGATTCCATTTGCCCCAGCTTATTCTCACAGGTTGAAGGTACACATGATGGATAAAACACCTTGTTAGATACGTTTTCATATACATATATACTGTAAAGTGAGCTATGACCACCAAGTAAACCACCAAGTAATTAACACAGCCAGTGGCTCGTTCCAGTGTGTGTGTGTGTGTGTGTGTGTGTGTGTGTCTGTCTGTCTGTCTGTCTGTCTGTGTGAAAGAAAGGGAGAAGGACAGAGAGAGAGAGAGAGAGAGAGAGAGAGAGAGAGAGAGAGAGCAGGTATGTGTGTGGGTGTCGGTAAAACAGTTGAGAGATCAACCCTTGGCAATGTCTCAAGCCAATGTTAAGTACACTTGCCATGCTGTGTTAGAGCTCCAAGGCTCATTCATCCACCATAACTGACCTTTGCCCCCTCCCACCGGGATACACCCGGAAACAGCCATATTTTTGTCTGTTTGCCCAAGTTCAGCTCTCTTACGTTGCACATGGAGATGACTGTCTCGTTGGGCTCTGTGTCTGATTTATTGAGCTTCTGATAAGGCATCCCCAGGCCAGTCATTGCTATCATCACTGACGGGGTTCCTTATGGTTGAAGGTCAATAGCAGGCCACCATGTGCTATTTTCTTTATCCATCCATCCATCCATCTGTTAGTGGACATGCAGGTGCCTTCCAGACCTTAGTTGCTGTCAATAATGCTGTTATGAGCACAGCAGATCTTCAACATTTCATTTGCTCTTTATGACTACCCAGAAGTGATATTTCTGAATCACAGGGCAGTTTTGTTTTTATTCACTTATTTTGAGGGGTCTCCACACTGTTTTCCATCATGGCTATGGCACCTTACAATCCCATCACTTGGCCAGCTTGGGGAAGGTCAGGTTGAGTGGCTTTGGGAGCCGAATTAAGACAAAGCATTAGAACCAATTCCCAACACTATGTAATGGGTTAAGTGTTAATGACTTCTTTCCCAAGGATAGCCATAGCAAATGTCATATTATTGTCATCCTCAGTTTACTGTTGACATTTTCCATTATGATACAGTCTCCCCATCCTTGTGGGGATGTTTAACTACCTTTGTGGCAATAGTGTCAGAAAACACAACATTCCCCATGGAATTTCTCTTAACTTCGTTGAGAATTATTTTATGAGGTGATAACACATCAAGTTTTTGTGCTTGAGAAAAGCGTGCATTATCAGGGCTAGTGAGTTGGCTCAGCCCTCCAAGCTTGATCTGAATCCACGAGTCTTATAAGATGGTCACATAATATCTCTCTCTCTCTCCTTCTCTCTCTCTCTCTCTCTCTCTCTCTCTCTCTCTCTCTCTCTCTCTCTCTCTCTCTCTCACACACACACACACACACACACACACACACACACACTTGCTAAGAAAAATGTGCATCATCTAAGTTTGCTTCCCATCACATTTATCGTTAGACATTTGTATTCTTAATCTTTACTACTGACTTTAACTTTAACTAGAAAGGGACTCAGCTGGGCTGGAGAGATGGCTCAGCAGTTAAGAGCACTGACTGCTCTTCCAGAGGTCCTGAGTTCAATTCTACATGGTGGCTCACAACCATCTGTAATGGGATTTGGTGCCCTCTTCTGTTGTGTCTGAAGACAGCTACAGTGTACTTACATATAATAAATAAATAAATCTTTTTTAAAAAAAAGAAAGAAAGCATTTAATTGGAGCTGGCTTACAGTTTCAGAGGTTCAGTCCATTATGGCAGGAAGCATGGCAGATTGTGGGCAGATATGGTGCTGGAGAAGGAGATGAGAGTTCTACATCTTGATCCACAGGCAACCAGGAGGAGACACTGATTCCACACTGGGCAGAGCTTGAGCATAAGAAACCTCAAAGTCGCTGGGCAGTGGTGGCTCACGCCTTTAATCCCAGCACTTGGGAGGCAGAGGCAGGTGGATTTCTGAGT
>NW_022196905.1:145355048-145360464 GCF_008632895.1 Mastomys coucha | reverse complement strand
GAGTGAGTTCCAGGACAGCCAGGGCTACACAGAGAAACCCTGTCTCAAAAAAACAAAAAAGAAAAAAGAAAAAAAAAAGAGAGAGAGAGAAAAAGAAACCTCAAAGTCCACCTACACAGTGACACACTTCCTCCAACAAGGCCACACCTCCTAATAGCGCCACTCCCTATGGTCAAGCATTGAACACATGACTCTTCGGGGCCAAACCTATTCAAACCACCACACTTGGCTTCCCTCAGTGTTGGACCATGACTGGAACATGGAAGCTGAATAAATCCTCTCTGAATTGCTTTTGATCAGTGTTTTATCACAACAATAGAAACCCAACCAGAACATCCAGCAACAATTAACTGCCAGTAGTCTCTCATGGATCTCATGGGCTCCTTGTTCATTTTGAATAAATGTGGACAGGCCCAATCTTGTATAGATCTTGTGTAGATAATCTCAGCTTCAGTGAGTTCCTGAGTGTAATAGCTATATCATGTCCAGGAGGCATCTTTTAGAGGTTCTTTGAGGGGAAGAGGGGTTGAGGCAGAGTTTCTCTGTGTAGCCCTGGCTGTCCTGGAATAAACTCTGTAGACCAGGCTGGCCTCAAACTCAGAGATCTGCCCATCTCTGCCTCCTAAGTGCTAGAATTAAAGACATGTGCCTGGCCAGAAGACATCTTTTTTCTTCCTTCCTTCCTTCCTTCTTTCCTTTCTTTCCTTTCCTCTCCACCCCAATCCCCGCTCCCTCCAGCCATATTTTTTTTCATATATGTGGGTACACTGTCACTGTGTTCAGACACAGCAGAAGACGACATCGGATGCCCATTACAGATGGTTATGAGCCAACATGTGGTTGCTGGGAATCGAACTCAGGACCTCTGGAAGAGCAGTCAGAGCTCTTAACTGCTGAGACATCTCTCCAGCCCAGAAGACATCTTTTTTTTTTTTTTTTTTTTTTTTTTTAGTTTTTTGAGACAGGGTTTCTCTGTGTAGCCCTGGCTGTCCTGGAACTCATTCTGTAGACCAGGCTTGGCTTCGAACTCAGAAATCCACCTGCCTTTGCCTCCCAAGTGCTGGGATTAAAGGCATGTGCCACCACCGCCCGGCTTGAAGACATCTTTTTACTGTACATCCACACCACCAATCCTCTGGTTCTTACTCTTCTCACTCCCTCTTTATGTTGTTCCCTGAGCCCCATCTATGGCATTTTATCACTTACTCTGGGTACTCTGGCCAGTTGCAGAGTTTTGCAGTAAGAGGTTTTCTGGTGGAACATGGTTGCAGCAATTAACCTCACACATTTTGACAACAGGCTTTCTAATTCTCTTCACTACCCGCCCCTTCTCATGGTGAAGCTATTTTAGTCACGCACAGACAAAATGATATATACTCCAGGGAAATGAATCTTTTATTGTCATAAATGATGCTTTTCCCATAAATATAAATATTATAAATTTAATTAATATTCATAAATATATATTATAAATGCTGATGCTTTTGTCTCAAGAACACCTTCTTTATGTTTGTAATTCTGTTTTCTTCTTGTTATTGTTGGGTATATTTCCTTCCTTTGATTTTTTTTCAATCTTTCCTGGAACATAGTAACCTCGGACAGTGTTTTGTTTATACAAAAGCTTTGTATAACTTTAGTTTAAAAAGGTAAAACAAGAAAATATGTCCCTAGTTCAAAGTCTGCACCTTTCTATCCTCCAAATCCAAGAGCTTTGAAATTTGCACAAAGCAACCCAAGAAGAAGACAAGATTGCCAGTGGGGTCAGAACATTTCATCCAGTGAGATCCTGACCGACTGCATGATATCTCTGAGACTAGTAAATGTATCTTCAAAAGAAAAATAAAAACATAAATTGGAATAAAATTCTATGATTTTAAATCAACCTGTTCTGATAAAAAAAAAAAAATAAGCCGAGTTTCCTGGAAAACAACACACTCTGTTTTCTGTCTCCCGGAGCACAAATGTTGATTCATTACAGCAGATTCCACAGACTGTGGGAACAATTGCAGCATTTAAATATGAAGCTCTGGTTTTTGTTGGAGGTAAGAGGACTGTTTCTAGGCACACTGACAAAGTAAACAAGGTCAGGAGAATTATAACGTAATGCTCACTAAGCCTCAAATTAGCAAGGGAAAAACACTAAGAAAAAGAGAACAGAAGCAGCCAACGCTATTTAGAGGAATGATAAAAACACTTTCAATATTTGGGGCCCACTCTTTTGTTTGTTTTCTTGTTGTTTTTGAGACTGGGTCTTAAAATACAGCCTTGGCTGACTTGGAAAACTCATTCTGTAGACTAGGCTGGCCTAGAACTCATAGAGTTACGAGAGGCCTGCCTCTGCCTCGTAACCATGCGATGCCCAATCTGCTTTGTTTTTCAAAGGGAATTTTTCTTGGCATAATGTACTTCCCCCTGGGTGTTGACAAATGAGAATCACCAATGTATTGTGGACACGTTGGGCAATACAAACCCAGGGCCCTTCTGTTTTCACAAAGCGAACTTCATTAAACATGGCAATTATAGCAAATGGTTAGAGTCTAAGAATACAAACACATTTCAGCACCATTGAAGTCAAATTGTGTACAAACCAAACCAAACTTACATTGCAAACATTACCAGCTAAGAACATGAATGGGGTGCCCTTAAACCTCCCCAAGGTTCCCAGACCCTCCCTGCAAGCACCTTGTCCCTCCTTCGTCTGTGCTGATCGGCACGCTATGCTACATCTAGCTTTCCTTTTCATGTTTATTGTGCCTTTGACCTTTCTGAGTTCCTTGTCCTTTTCTGTCTTTCCTTTTCCGCCTTCTTCTTGGAATCCAAATCCCTTGCCTGAGTTAATAGGCCTGAGTCTTTGGACCTGAACTGTGGGGTCATCACTTTTGAGGCTCAGTGAGCCAGCCAGGGGGGGAGATATAGGTTTAGAAACTCCCTCTAAGAAGACAGGTTCCCTGCATTGGAGTGACGCTCCTCTTCCAGTAGGCAGAGGACTTAAAAAGGCCTTAGACATTTGAGGCCATGGTCAAAGCAAATGCAATTGTTTTGAACGTGGTTGGAAGAAAGATGGGGAGGACCGGTTCTCCAGCTTCCACAGTGTGAAGGCAGTGCGTCTTGGTGGCTGGGGAGATTTGTTTGCGGGTTGGAGAATGGGAGGCTCCAGATTTTGGTGGTAAGAAGGTGATGTCTTTTGCCTGGTGGCAAGTTTGGGGAAAGCTATTTGTCCTCTTGGAGAGGTCTTTGGTAAAGAGAACAATGAGCTGCTCTCAGACAGAGGCACTAATGACTTCTCCTGCCATTCCCTGAGACTCTCAGGAAAGCCTCAGGAAGGAACTATTAGTCCTGGTAGAATCCTTTGAGAATTCCCCAAGAGGGCATGCATGATGATCGTTGGACAGTGGGTGACCTCTTTCTTGCCCTTTGGCCACCTTCTAATTGAGTGTGACCTCAACCAGGACCTCTGGTACCATCTAAGTCCAGGACAGGAAAGAAAAGGGACATCTGAACAGAAAGAAATCTGAGACAGATCTGGGGGGACAGCATGGTGGGGAGCTGGAGGGGATTTAAGACCTTCCTATCTTTGAAAGTCTATGACATATTTGATTGGAGGGGGCAGTAATTCTTCTTTTTTCTTTTTCTTTTTCTTTTTTTTTGGGGGGGGAGGGTGGGTGGGTAGCCTTTAGTTTTTTTCAATCAGGTCTACATTTTTAATAGAAGTTTTAAATGTCTAACAAAAACCACTACTGTTTTGATAATGATCATGAGGCAGCTATGTTGTCTAATAATGATGCTGAGGCAGCTATGGTGGCCAAGGAGGAAGACTGCGTGTTGGGGTCTTGCTAACGGCATTTGTTACACACATTAGAGATTAATTAGATGAGTGCTGCAGTAAGAAGAACTGACTGTTAGGGCAGAAATAACCTTACCAAGCAGAAGACAGGTTTCAAAGTGAAAATGCAAGTTTATCTTGAAGGGTTCATTAGCATGTATATTGATGTCGGTATAACAGAAAACATTTATGTTCTGGTTATCATTACAAAGGGCTTTGAACTAGGGCTGCCTTGGTTCATCTCCTAACGCTGCTACCAATGGGTTGTCTGCTTCTGAAAATGGTCTGGCTTCTCTGCTCTTGTTCCAGCACTTGTGAAGTGAAATTCCTTTGTTGGCACTGCGTATGTGCAGGCTACTCATACCCAAATGGAGGATGACAAGCAATAAAATGTAAAAATTATGTGATCTACTCAGAAGGAATGTGGCTATGGAGTCAAAAATAAAAACAGGAGAGTGCAACAAGAACATAGTCGTAAGAAAGGAAACCAGGGAAAGAGCTGCTGGGTATGATGAGTGCATGACACGCCAACATGTGGGAGGGGAAATGTTAGATACTGTAACATGGACATCTCCTGATGTTTTAAAGGGCTGTTGAACAAATCTGTGAGGAGGCAGGGCCCAAGGAAGAGAACAGGAAATGATGAAATCAGAGATATCAGAGCAAGACTTCGGGTCTCTGTAGCCCACTTTAGGCATCCTGTAGATACACTGTAGACACCCTGTAGGTATACTGTAGGTGATGTACTGGGAGATTTTAAACCACAGCAGCTCTGACTTCTACCTTAGCACAACATACTCCATGATGGCAGGCCCCTTCAGGCTGTAAAACTCAGCATGCAGACACCACCACCTGCCAAAACTAAACCAAGGCCTAATCCATCTAAGCCCATAGTTCTGGGAAAATCTGTAAACATACTAACCTGGCTTTTGGGCTTCTGTAGTTCTGCTTCTGAATAACTGTTCTTGTTAACTGAAGTATGTCAACCTAGGGCATTGTGTGTGTGTGTGGGGGGAGGGTGTATATGAGTGCTTAACAACTCACCCTGAGAAAGGCTCAGGGCTACAGTAGGATCCCAAACACCCAATGTAGGTTGGCTAATACTGACTTTCATTGGCTTAGCCTCTCATCCAAGGACACCTCACAACACAGACAAGATCAGCAGGTAAGATGCTTCTGCAGTAGTCCATGATGGGCTCAACTGTGCCCATTTCAATGCATGGGCCAAGGTGCTCCTCCCAGTCCAATCACTGTAGGTTCTTGAGGAAACATTATAGTTGTGTGAAACTAGGAATCCACATGTGTCAGCTTAAGCTCCTCATGCTGCATACAATCTGGCAGTAGGCTCATTCCAACTGGGTCATAGGACTTCCTCTCAGAATGGCTTAGCATCCTAGAGCTAATGATAACTCCATCTTGCTTTGGTCAGGTGCCTTCTCTTGCAGCTCATACCCAACCATGCGTCAGAGAATTCTGCGGGCTCTGCCTTCAACGCATATCCTAATCCAACCCTTTTTGCTGCATCCATCATCATCCCCACAGTCCACTGAGGTCACTAGTCATTTGTCACCCATGTTAGCACAGCAGCCCCCC
>NW_022196905.1:145335160-145355038 GCF_008632895.1 Mastomys coucha | reverse complement strand
CCCCAGCAAAGCAGCCAGAGGGTCCTCTGCACTTTTGCCTAGGGTAAGGCTTCATCCTTCTGACTGCCAAGGGCCTGTGTCCATGCTGCAGTCGGGTTCAGGGAGCACACAGCTCTCCCCCAGTTACTATGCTCTAGCCACAGTGACCGGCTTGAAAAGCACCAGCAATGCTTCTTTTAAGTAAGTGCCAAGTGTTGCCGGGCAGGCTCTCTGCTGACAGAACCAGGCGAGAGGGAGAGAGCTCGCAGCTCGGATCTCCTCCTGCCTCCGGAGAATAACTCAGGGAGTCTGTCAAAGCAGGAACTCGTTTTTATGTATCAATCCTTTCTCTTATATAGGGCTGAGAGAGGAGGTGGAGTTTTCAGCTGGGGTAAGATGACATAGGGGGAGGGGAAAGTTGACTAGGAGTATGGGGTGACTGAAGGAGCCAACAAAGTTACTCTATGTCAGCAGGATCTAGGCAAAGGCAGGCTTAAGCAGGTTATGCTGAGTCACTCCAGTACGGAAAGGAAATGAGTGAGACAGTTTACAAAACTCAAGCCAGGCTCAGGTTTGTCCTCAAGGCCCAAGCCAGGGCCAAATAGAGCCCAACAAAGTGTGTTCTTACATGTAGGTAGTCTGTTGGCGCTGCAACCCTTAGGAGTTTGTTTGTTGTTGTTTTCTCTGTGTGTGTGTGTTTGTTTCTGTTTTGAGGCAGGATTTCATTATGTGGCCCTGGCTGCTCTGGACCTCCTACATAGAGTAGGCTAACAAGGCCCCCTAACCCTGACACACACACACACACACACACACAACTGGGAACATCAGAAAATTTGCCCAAGCAATTAGGTTTTAGAGTCCAAGTACTTGGGGAGGCAGAGGCAGGAGGATTTCTGGGTTCAAGGTCAGCCTGGTCTACATAGTTAATTCCAGGATAGCCAGGGCTATACTAGAAAACCCTGGTTGGGGGAGGTTATTTCTTGTGGGTGGGTATAGACACCACATGAGTGTGGGTGCCCACAAAGGTTGGAAGAGGGTGTTTGTTGCTTTGTAGGCACAGGACTTAACATAGCAGGCCTTATTTTGATCCTTGCCTTGCTCTCAGCTCTACTTGAGACTGAGCTTGCTCAGTCTCACAATCATGTCTGCAAATTCTTTTCCAGAACCTAAGTCCTCTAATTCTCTGAGGATAAACATCTAGGGTAAACTCTTCCCTGACACTGTCCTTTATTCATTGTCTTCTCTTGACTGTTTCTTATTCTGCATCCTTTTTCCAGGGGAGGAAGGGATAGTGAAGGTATGAAGGATACAGATGTCGGGTTAGGGTGACTATTCACAGTCCCCCTAACGACTCATTTCTACCTTAATTCGTCTTCTGAGAATGAAAACTCCACCCAGGCCTGCCATTTATAACATCCAGAGCACTGTAGGAGTTTCACAACTGGTAGCATGAAGCTGCTGGCAGTTTCAAGTTGGCTTTTCCAAGGTGGTGGGGCACATCAGTGCTCAGTTTTTGCATCAGTCCTACAGAGCAGGAGGCCAGCCCTGCTTCCGGAGTTCCCCCAGAGATCCATCCGATGCTTCTCTCTCAGCTGAATTCAGTAGACAGCTGCAACTGAGGCATGCAGCTGCAACTCCCCTCTCAGCTCTCCTTCTCTGGAGAAAAGATAAGCGATTTACCAAGGTCCCCTTCAATCCTGTGTCACTTGTCACAAGGGATGTGAACGGTGTCCTCACATGAGGTTTTCACCGTGGCGACATTTTCAGATTTCCTTTCCAAGCTTGAGCCACCTATTGCAACTGTTTTGGGGGTTCACTTGGTTTAGGCTCAATTACTTGGCAAATATTCTTCCTCATTTATGGTACGAATCCAGGGCTGGTTCCGTTTGTTTGTTTGCTTGGCTTTTTGTTTTTGTTTGTTCTATAGAATATACAGTTTTCTGCTTCCTCTAGTTCTTTTGCTTTCAGGGGCTGCAGTGCCATGGAAATGGCTATGGTAATGGTAGATGGGAGCAATTTGGGCAGGAAGAGACCAGGGACATGAGGTCACTGGAAACACAAGGCATGGGTGGAGAGTGCCCCAGTGTGAGTTGGGAGATCACGCCTGGAAAAGATGCATTTGCTGTGAAGTTCAGTCAACTTCTGCTCTGAGAAGGGCTTTTAAAAGTCATATCCCGGTTTATAGTGTAAACACTTGAGTCACGAAAAAGATAAACCAGCTTGTTTTGTTTTGTTTGTGTGTGGGGGAGGCGGTGTACCTTTAACTTTTTATTGATTCTTTGTGCAGAATCACACACATGTACCTCAATCCTATTCATCTTCCCCTCATACTGCCCTCTGCCCCTCTGCTCTTGCACCCCCACACACTTCCTGTTATGGAAGCTGTAGTGTGTCACACAGTGTGTCACACAGCCTACTGTTTTGTCCATACTTCTTTTCTTGCACATGTGCATTGCAATGCGGTTCTAGGCTTCGGGCTTCTGCTGCACCATCAATATTGGATCCTCACTGAGACTCCTCTTGGATAGCCTGTTAGTGCTCTGCGTCATGGAGATCCTGGCTCCTTTGGATCTGATGAACCAGTCCCTGCGCAAGCTCCAGCAGTTTACCAATGGGCCAACTCGAAGGCCATGATCTGGGCTTGTGTGGTATGTCAGCTGGTCAGCCCATTGGGCAGGTCCTCAGTCTGTTGCTCTGTATTAGGCTGGCTCGGCATTCCCTATGTAGACCCAGCTGGTGTCAGAGTCACAGGGATCTGTCCGTGTGTGCCTCCTTAGCGGATGAGATTAAAGGCGTGCACTACACGCCTGATCTAAAAGGAAAAGCTTAGTGGGTGAGTTGAGTTTGACATCTCCCAACAGTCCCAGGCATTTGCAGTTGCTGCTGCTGCTTAGGAGGCTTAGGAGGTGTGACCTTGTCGAAGGAGTAGGTCAGTCGGGGTGGGATTTGAAAACGAAGGCTCGGTACCATGTCCAGTTCACTCTCTCTGCTTCGCGCTATGGCTCAGTAAGTGAACTTCTGCTTCTGCTCTGGCTGCCACTGCTGCCACACCTCCTCACCATGATGGGCCTCTTATTCCTCTGGAACCATAAGGTAAATAAGCAAATACGGGTTGTAAGCAGACAGTGAAAGTGATGCTTGGTCTCTGTCTTAAGGTTTCTATCGCTGCCAAGAGACACCACGGCGACTCTTACAAAGGGAAATGCGGCAGCATGCAGGCAGGCACGGTGGAGCTGAGAGCTCTACCTGAGGCAGCAGCAGGAGAATGTCACACCAGCTCTGGCGTGAGCATATAAGACCTCCAACAAAGCCACACCTACTCCAACAAGGCCACACCTCCTAATAACGCACTTCCCTAGGGGCCAAGCATTCATACAAGTGAGTCTGTGAGGGCAATTCTCATTCAAACCTCCACAGACTCAGTTTCGAGTTTGGTTAGCATCGTGAACTGAGACTATGTAAACAGGAAATAAAATCAATAGGTAAGAGCAACTGCAGCCGGGGTCACGTGCAAATGTCTGGGGTCTGAGAAACACCAAGGGTGGCCACCAGAACACAGCGGCACGAATACTCTCAGTTATCTGTTGAGATGTCAAGGAGTCACCTCAGAGACATACCTCTAGGCACGTTGGTGAGGGCATTTCCAGGAAGGTTAAGAGACTCAACCCTGAGTGTAGGCTAGAGTCAGCCACTGAATGAAACAGAGCAGCAACAATCATCTCTGCACTTCCTACTGTGGATGCAATGTGACCTCACACTCCTGCTGCTAGAGCTAGAGCTACTCTTTTTTTTTTTTTTTTTGGTTTTTTGAGACAGGGTTTCTCTGTGTAGCCCTGGCTATCCTGGACCTCACTCTGTAGACCAGGCTGGCCTCGATATCAGAAATCCACCTGCCTCTGCCTCCTAAGTGCTGGGATTAAAGGCATGTGCCACCACCACCCGGCAAGAGCTACTCTTGCTGTCATGACAGTCCTGCCAACTGCAAAAGAACCCCTGTGGGGCAAGTGGAACAGGTTCAGAAACCCCGGTATTCTCATATCTAAGACTGGTAGGTGTTTCATCTGCTCCTAACCCCGTTCCTGTCCTGGAGCACGTGACCACGATATCCCACAGGAGGATCATGACCACTGGTCATATAGCACAGAGTTCTCCAAGCCAATGAGATGTCTAGATGGGCCAGCCGGAGGGTTTAGCCAATAAGCTTCCCTTCCCAGACATTCCTTCCTGCAAAAGGTATTTCATCTCTGGTCCACCCTGAGTAAGTTGTATGCACCCATTTTCCATGATGAACAATGAACAAACATTTTGAACAAGCAAGGACTGTCTTTTTCATCAAGAACCACCATGGGGGGAAGCCTTCATCATACAGAACTGCTAAAGTCTCCCACAGAAGGCCCCTCCACACTCTCAGACACTCAGCCCTTAGCTAAGCTATCCTGAGCTGAGCAGGAGTTCCCCTCCCTGCCACCAGCTCCCTTACCCCCAGGCTCATCATTGCAGCCCACATGGCTCTGCCTCATTCCTGACTACAATGTTCCCAGTGGTGACTAGACAACCCGAGGAGTTTGGGAACCAACCCCTACCTCTTCAGCCTCATCCTGCCTTACCAGGGCCCCATCTTAGGCTACCTAACACCTCCCATTTTGTCTGCCCAAAGATGTGGAAACCACAAACTCCTCCCATCCTTCAGTTGCCTTTGTCAAGTATTCTGTTATAGCAAGGAGGAAAATAGTGACACATGCATTTCTATTCTTTCCTTCAAGAGAAATGCTTCAAGGACTATCACCCTCTTACCTACAAGTGGGCAAGATTGCCGGACCAATGACCCCATCACTGAGTTTACGTATGACACATGCTTTGACAGCAACATCTCAATACAAACTTAAAAACTTAGGTATTTTCTATGACAATTTAAAACAAACTGGGCTAAATAGTCTGAAAACATGTAAAATGGAGCTAGAAAGAGGCATGAGGACCCACACACAGTATTTCTGAGTTTAAGTGACAAGAGAATGCAGAGTGGCTATAAGCAATAGCTGCACTTCTTAGCATTTTCTTTCATTAACACATATAAGTTCTTAAAAACAGAGAAGTGAGCTGGGTAGTGGTGGCGCACACCTTCAATCCCAGCACTTGTGAGGCAGAGGCAGGCAGATTTCTGAGTTCAAGGCCAGCCTGGTCTACAGAGTGAGTTCCAGGACAGCCAGAGCTACTCAGAGAAACCCTGTCTCGAAAAAACAAAAAAAAACCCAAAACAACAAAAATAAAACATTTTGTTAAAAGTTTCTGAGAGAGAGATTTTATTGCTCACCTACAGGGAATGGGGAGACACAGAGGCAGAGTTTGTGCAAACTAAAACAAAGAGCAAAAGGCTAACAGTTTTTAAATTAGGGCATGAGACGTGAGTGTTTATTATACTATTCTTGGCTTTATAAAATATTCTTTGATAAAAAAAATCATGATGTGCAATCTTAAAGAAACAACCCTACATGATACAATTTCACAGAAAACTACAGACAGATCTCCCAGTTCATTCTAGACTACCCAATCCTGGAATACACCAATACTAAAATAAGGACAGAACATTTTTAGACTAATACTAGTAGGTTCGTCCCTGTGGCTGGTGAGCCCAACCATAGGATCTTGGCCCAATGTAAAGTATCAGGCAAAGCACAGATCAGCGCAACTCTCAGACCTCCTCAGAGAAGCTCGTATAATGCAGGGCAGTGGGAGAAACTCCTGTCTATGACACCCACATCACACCCCATGACTGCCCCCTCAGAGGCTAGCATAACCATGTTTCAGTGTTAGCAGGGTGGTGGCAGAGCATGCCTTTAATCCCAGTGCTTGGGGAGGCAGAGGATGGTAGATCTCTGAGTTCAAGGCCAACCTGAACCACAAAATGAGTACAAGGCTAGCCAAGGCTACCCAGAGAAACCCTGTCTCAAAAACAAAACAAGACAACAAAAGCAAAACAAAAACCAAAACCAACAATTTATTTTCATCTTTTGCAAAGTAGTTTATATATGGGAGGCGTTTTCTAAAGGCACTGCCAGGATCTTCAAAATGGAAGTTGGCAAGCTGAGTTGTCTGAAAAAAGACCAAGACTAGCTAAGAATCACCCAGGGATTTTAAAACTCAAGACATAAACACTTCTTGTGTTAAGTATTGAAACATACCACATAGATGTAAGAAGGTAAGGGTGACATAGGCACAAAGAGATTAATGACAAGTTCAGAAAGAAACTGAGGCATAGGGAGACTCAGTTCCCAGAACTGTGTCAGTGACATGCAATGTGCAAACAGTCCCTCAATTAAGTAACTTAAAGAGCTACAGTATTTTTCAATCTTATAATAAACATAAAAATGAAAGCTGCAGGCACAGCGACAGGACGGACTCTAAGCTGGCTGGATGGTGCTGAGTCACACTGAGAGACCACGAATGATTGACACAGGGCTGGGTGGTGCTGAGTCACACTAAGAGACCACGGAGGATGATTGATGCAGGGAGATTTCAAATTCAAGGTTTGCCTGGAAAACAGTCAGTTCTGGGCCATCTAGACAATGTTGTAAGTTTTGTTTTTCTCGAAGTAGAGTCAAATTAGGGGTGGGGGATTGGGAATGTGGTTCAGTGGCAGACCACTCCTTAATTTAGCATGCAGACTGTGTTTGATCTCCAGCATCTCAAACAAATTAAAAAAGCAAACATTTCTATAGCATGCACAAGAAGGAAAAAAAAATTCTATGCTGGAAGAAAACTTAGTATGCAAAGACTCCCAGGAAGATGATACACTCACACAGCATATATATATACAAACTCAAACCATACTGTCTAAAGATAGGAAATGTAGTACCACAAGGTATGGTGTCTGAATTAGAAGACTCCCATAGGCTCATTGGTTTGAATGTTTGGTCCCCAGTTGATGCAACTGCTTGAGAAGGACTAGGAGGGGGAGGGGTGACCTCGTTGGAGGTATGCAGGACGACGTCACTGGCGACAGGCCTTGAGGTTCGCCAGCGTATGCTACTCTCAGGTCTCTATTAGTGGACTGCTTCTGCTCCCAGCGCCATCCCTGCTTGTCTGCTGCCATGCTGCCTGACACGATGACCATGTACTCACCCTCTGAAACTTGTACTTCCATAAGATGCCTTAGTCAGTCATGGTGTCTCTTCACAGAAAAGTAAGACAAAAGGTATGACTGGCTAAAATTCAAAACCCATCCTTAATAAAAAAAAAAAAAAAATTGACTAAAAAAAATAAAGACTTGGGCAAAGTCAGAAACAGGAAATATATGTATCACAGAAAATTAATTTTTAAAGAGGTGACAAAGCTGTTCTGTTTTAGTGACAAATGAATGAACTAACTAGTATCTGCACCACAGAATTAGCAAAACACAAACAGTGCTAGGCTTTTTCTAAAGCAATTTGGACACATATATAATTACTTCAAAGGCTCTCTCCAGGCCCCTGAACAGGACCAGCACAAGAGTCACGAGTGAGCACTATTTCACACAGGGCCAGCACACAGCTGGCCTCAGAACAGTGGCAATAATCATGGCCTTCCCAAGCAATGCCATGTAGTGTCTACAAAAGACATAGTGCACTAGTGTGCCAACGGAAACCTCTTTTCAAGAGTATGAAGGAAAAGTAGGACAGGTATTGCCTGAGCAGTGGTGGTGGCACACACTGTCCAATCTCAGCACTCCAGAGACAGATGCAGGCAGATCTCTGAGTTACACAGAGAAACCCTGTCTTGAAAAACAAACAAAACAAAACAAAACAAAGCAAAACAAATGGAAGGGTCAGTAACTGTGTCTTACCTTTAAAAAAAAGCAGATATCAATAAAAACATCAACATTTTCATCTCATGTGTTATTTTCCTATTTCCCTCTGAGTTGCCTCTAGGTTTTGTTTAAAGTTCCCCAATACACACAGCATTTGCCATTTGAATACTGGAGAACTTGGCCTTAGCAATTTCTATTTGCAAAGAGCTTCCAAGGACAGGCGTTGAAGTAGGTAAGCTGTTCTGTATGATAGCTATCTAACTGCACTGCCCAGTTTTGTCTCCTAATTTGTGACAAATCTCTATAACGTTCCTCAGCTCCACACTCTCGTTCTTCTACTTTAAGAAGCTGCCACTGTGCCTTCTTCCTGTTTAAACTCCCCCCAAAAGTCCCCCTCTCAATGTTCTGTTAAGCCAGTTTTCCAAGTAAATTACTCTACTGCATAAACTTGCTTCAGCCAAACTGGTCTCCATTCCCCAAAGAACAAAGCCACTGATGTTCAGATGCTATGTGTAAGATGTCAAATGTCCTCAGCATGTGCATGTGTCTCTGCGCGTGGTCTCTGGGAGCACTGCTTTGGAGTATTGGGGAGAAGGGGCCTACCTAGAAGACAGGACTCAGGGTGAGAGTGGAAGGGAGGTTTACAGCAAGGCTCTGCTTCCTCTTCTGCCCAAACATGGAGTCCTAGTTGAATGCTCTACTGTCAGGGAGCCACATCCCCTGCTGTGGACTTGGAGCCTCTTGATCTGTGAGCCAGAACACCAAACTGAACAAAAGCCCTCCCTCCCTTACATTGCTTTCATCAGATATCCTGTTACAGAAATAAGATGCTACCAGTACACATGACTGGTATCAAGAAATAGGGTCATTGCTTCATAAACCTGACCATGTAGTCCTTAGCCTCTTAGAAATGTTCCTAGGAGAAATGTTGAAGAGGATGGAGCAGCAGGCTGTGGAGAAACCCAAACATGCAAATAGGTCATTTCAGTGAGGCTTTAAAGGATTAGCATGGCAAGTAAATAGCAGCAGAAGGTCCACCTCATGAGGGTTCAGAGAGAGACAGAGGCCCTAGAGAAGTGGCTCTCAACCCTTGGGTCACGATCCTCTTGCAGGGTTGAATGACCCTTTCATGGGAGTTGCATATCAGATGTCCTGCATGTCATAGTTACATTATGATTCCTAACAATAGCAAAACTAGTTATGAAGTAGCAAAAAAAAATAATCTTATGGTTGGAATCACCACACACGAGGGCATTAAAAGGTCCCAGCATTAGGAAGGTTGAGAACAAGTGCTCTATAGGAATTGAGCTAGAGAGCATTCCTATTCATTACTGCAAAACATCTGGCTGCATTCGGATCATGCCCTGTAATTCTGACTGATGCTGAGTTAAAAAGTCATGGACTGAGTTGCTTGGCAGAAGAAAGTCTATGATGTGGTTACTGATCTTATGTGTTAGTTCTTATGAACTACAGCAAGAGCACAAAGATATAAAAACTGTAATTTGCTAGGGAAAGGTTTATAGCCACCGTTAAGGTTGTGGACAAGGGCAGACACTTAACAATGGAGCTGTAACTAATGCCATTAAAGAAAAACGGCCCACAGTGCACTCGGTAAAGGCCCTATCCATCAAAGGCTCCAACCTTCCCTATTGGAAAACTGCCTATGATTAGCTAGGCAGGTGCTTACTGGCTGCACAGAGAGGAACTAGGCTATATTTTAAGGAGCAGAACTTGGTGTCTTATCTACATGGTGGTGTATAGGTTAGGAATGAGTTAAGAGGTTATGGAAGCTTGGGCCAAGGTCTTATGAAGCCTGAGGGCAGGCATCATGTGGGAAGATCTGATTCTTGGCAAGGAAGCCAAGAGGTCTAGAGAAGTCTGAGTTACAGTGGAGACCCCAACAAGAGCATTCACAGAGTAAAACAATGGGCCCCAAGTGGAGACAACCCAAGAGAGGTCAAGTGTGCTACAGTTGAGAGGTGAGAGCCATCACAGCCTGCAAGAGCACAATGATCCCACCTGGTGTGGGGACAAGGAACTGTAGGGTTTGGTATTTGACCTGCTGTGTCCTGGTCTTGCTTTGGTCTATTTATTGCTCTCCCATATTTCCTTTATGGAATGCTGCCTTATTCTGCCTTCTCCTATGTTGCATGCATGCTAACTTGGACTTTCATTTCTTAAGGACTCAGTTAAGAGACTGTCCTTATTCTCAGAAGAGACTTTGAACTTTTGATCAACATTAGGACTTCAGAAGTTAGATTGTACACCTTTCTATATTATGAGAGGACCATAAACCTAAGCAGGCAGAAGTAGTATGTTGTGATTTCGGTATAGTGGGCCAGAGACTCATGTTTGAATATCTGGCCCCCTGCTGTTTGTGTGGTTTTGGGAAGTAGTGACCTTCAGAAGGTGAGGTCTAGTTAGAGGGTCTGACTCTCTGGTGGCCAAAGGGCCTTGAAAATCAATTGCCCAGCCTGTTTCCTGACCCACTACGGTATCTCTGAAGAGAGGAGTCTCAACACTTCCTTCACCATGAAGATGCCTGCTTCCCTGACTTCTTCACTCCAATGTAGGTATATGTTTATATCCAAAATAAACTCTTCCTGTCTTTTGTTAGATATTGTTAAAGTAACAAAAAAGTAACCAGTATACCATGCACCGGGTGCTCATGGTATTCCCACTTTTCCCATAGTTTTTATACCGGCTGTATGTAAGCATCCAGGGGGAAGGGTAGCTGAAAACAGAATGAATACAGCTAGCAACACTGGTAGAAGAACTGTTAACTCTGCTCTTCCATCTTCCAAGAAGTTGGCATCTTATAAAAGCAGCCTAGTTCAGACTGTATCTACTGTGGGACCACTGGACTCATCAACTCAAGTACTGGTTTCTTTACTTGAAAAATGTTTCCCGGGGCTGGAGAGATGGCTCAGTGGTTAAGAGCACAGACTGCTCTTCCGAAGGTCCCTGAGTTCAAATCCCAGCAACCACATGGTGGCTTACAACCATCCATAACGAGATCTGACTCCCTCTTCTTGAGTGTCTGAAGACAGCTACAGTGTACTTATATATAATAAATAAATAAATCTTTAAAAAAAAGAAAAGAAAAATGTTTCCCATAATTAACAGTTGTAGCATCATGGGAAACCATGTAGGCAAACTGGTAGTAGCCTATCCAACAAAATAGCCAGTATTTTAGCCCTTCTCTCAACTAAACAGAGGTTTTCAACATAGTTTGAGAATCATACTGTCACTATAAGAGACTTATTAACATTTAACCAACTAATGCTTGTTTATTAGTATCTGACATAGTGGAACAAGAACATGGCTCTAAAAAAAAAAAAAAAAAAAAAACAAATACAATCAAACCTTCCCTCACCACTTTAAAACTAGCTCTAGAATATGATGATCGTTGATCCGCTCCTTCATGTAATCAAGAGTTCTTTGTCCAACCACTCAGTGATAATGAGGACAGTATGGCACAATGACATATGCAGAGTGTAACATGCTGTGACAAACCTGAGGCTCCTTCACTTTTAATGAAACAATTTTTAGTGTCTCTCCTCACTCTCTTCAGGAAAAGTTCATCTTTTCTGAGTTTGTACCCTTTCTCTCTACCTAGCAAGAGATGACTTGACACAGGCTTTGGATGCTGCTGCCAACACAGAATGTGGAGGAGACTGGCTAGATGGGAACAAACATGGATGAAAATACTACAGAACACAGTTATCTAGAGACAGTGGACCAAAGCACTTGGAGGTGCAGGACTTACATCTGCAGCCACTAGGAGCAGATGGAATCAGTGTACTCACAACAGGCTAGACACTGAGAACAATGCTGAGGTGGGACAAAGACATTATGAGATCAGTTTGAAGCCAAGAACAGTAACTTTGAATTAAGAGATTCTGTTAGTGAAAAAAACCCAAAGACTCAAGAGATAATCGGAATCATCCACCAGGACTGAAGACTGACAGCACTGGGACTTAAACAGAAGTCACAGTCTCTAGACCTCCAGGTTAATCTACAAAGAGTAAAGACATTCTCAGCTGACTTCTCCACAGGACAGATAGAATAGCCAGCAGAAGGACATAGTAAGTCAATCTCAAATGCTCTTTATGCTAAAGGAAAATAAACCGAGACGAGGTACAGAATGGTAAAGAGAAAATGTACAGATAAACATGAAAGAACAGTAAGCAACAATGCTATTGAAATTATATCCATCAAAAGCATACATACTGTATGTATGTATGTCATTGGCTATCGCACAAAGTAGTAGCACACGGTTGAGCTGTAAGGAATGTCCCACTTGTGCTGAAGGTGGTGAATGCATCAGAATACCAGCCTACGGGAAGTCAAATGTCTACTATAACCTGCAGGGAAACCATGAAAGAACATAACCAAGTATGAACTAAAAAACTACTAGAAGAGATCAAATAAAACAAGCAAACAGAGCTAAAAGGTTTAAGAAAATAAAGGCCAGATGGAGGAGAAAAAAAGCAACAGGAGAAACAAGAGTTAATTAATAGTTTACAACTAATCAAAAGGATTTATCCTCTTTAGAGGATCAATTAGATAAAGGGAAGGGCTCCACATCAACAAGCCCTACAGACACACACATTAAACATAAGGATACAAACACAGAAACAACTCCAAACAGCAGTTCAGGTAGCACTGAGCAGCTATCTGGGAACCAAGCCACAAAGAGCACTCTCGCATGACCGAGATGCCCTGCAGTTACAGAGAGCACAGTCCTGAGCACGAGGCAGCTCTAGATCTCACTTCTGAATAACTGCACTCCTTTCTGTCTATGTAGCAGGTTCTTCCCAAGTCACCGTTTCCAGGCTATTTATAGCATTTCCCACAACTTTTTAAATTCACTTACTCCCAAAGCGATGCAAATATCATAAAAGCAGGGGATTAGTCTGTCTTGATCAAACTTCATTCTGAATAAAAACTGAGTGACTGGCATGCAGTGGGTTCATGTTTACTGAGCAAATAAAACTTCCCAGTAACATATCTGCATAGTCCGTAGTTTCAAATTTTACGTTAATTTTTTTTCAGTTATGTAATTCTTTAACTTTAGTTGTGAGTAAATTTTTTCAAGGTAAGAATCTGCATAAAAAGTTCAAACATGAAGTTTAGAAAAATGTCCCTGGGAAACAATGACTCTAAAATTAAAAATCACAAAACATGACTTTCTCTGGTAAATATATATTGAGTCACATAAAAATATAATTACATGAGCTTCTATGTTTATTTAAGTTCACAGAAAATCCAAAACTGTGTCTGAAAATTGGTCATCTAGAACCAACTGTTCTTTGATAACAAAATACTATGTGGTAGAGAGTTATGCCTAAGTTAAACAAATCATTAAATCTCCAATATTCTTCCAGTAGGCAAAAGGAACCTTTAAAAGTCAAACTTGCAAGCTGTAAGAAGATGTAGAAAGTCATTTAAACTTTAATATCTAGAACAAGTTTTACAGCACATGTCTAATTTACACACACAGTGGAGACCACTGAAAGAGCTTAGTGTGGCACTGCAGCAAGCAAGGCTCACCCGGGAGTCACCAGATTCCACAGTAGGCTTGTTACAATGAGCTTGTTACAGTTCCTTAATGTCAGACAGTATACACATTCTCAAAATGAGTATGACCACTGCAATGTGCTAACAACTGTAGCAATTAATGTTGTATACATACTTGGCTTTATTTTAAAGTATGTGGTTCTCCAAATATTAGTACATGAAGTGTTAAGTTTAAACATAGTAATAAGCCCCCAAGATGGAGACTCAGGACATTAAAAACTTTGATCATTATTGCACCTATTTCTCTACACAAAAAATGGAAATTTTACATTATAATCCTCCCAAAAAGTGAACAGGTGAGTTGTAAAATTACAGACTCATTGGCATTGAACACAAACAAAAATCTACAGTGACCATGTTTGTCATGAACTGATGCACAGCATTAATGTGCAATGAAGTTTGGTGAACTAAGATCATGCAAAAAAAAAGCCTCCATAATAATTTTTTGTTTTATAAAATGGTTTTAAACATATATTTTCATAAATATTTCCAATGAAGTTTAGTTGATGACAAAAATACAATGCTATCCTTTATTACTTATGCCGTAAGTTTAAAAACATGCTTCTGTACTGCTGAAATTGAAACATCATTGTTTGGAGAGCTGAGCTAATGAAATATTTAAAATTCAAAGTATCATAATCCAGCATTAGCTGTTCTGACAGACAAAGGCCTCCCATCACCACTGGTGCCAACACTGTTGCAAATGAAGAAAGTTAAACACTGAAGGATTAAGACATAATTCAAACATCTTTTAAAAAATAAAGTGTTTCATAAACATGAGGAAATATTAAAAAGAAAAATAATCACATCATTTGCGATACATACTAGAAAATAGCACGACATCATTTCCAAAATAGTCACTTCTTTATAGCATCCCAATTTATTATATCCAATGTTGGAAACATACCTTAAACATAAAGGTGTATTATATGAAATTGCTCTGTTATTTGATATAATAAACTTGGTAACTCAGAATGTCATCTTCTTTTCTATTGTTAACAACTGTGCAAAAACAACCCTGCACCCATAAATCTAAAGTTAATTCAGGTGAGTATAAGGTAGCAACCAATACATTTCTGTTCATACTCTATGTAAAGGGCACTGCCTTGATAATCCATTTTTAGACTTTGCAGACCTCTAATTAAACCCAGGCAAATTTCCATTTTTCCTGTTCTGGATACAGTGGGACTCTCTCAGTGTTTGTGAGTGTGGCGCCTAAAGTCTCAGCCCAAACTAGATATAAATCACCGCCACCCAGCACCCCCCTCCCCCCAAAAAACAATTTTTTTGGCTCCAAAATAAAGTACAATTATAAACTCTTGATGAAAAACTATGTTAAGGGGTCATCTATCATATACTATGGCTAAGTATGAATTTACAGAAAAGCACATCTCATGATCAGCAATTTTTCATAAACATGCAACTCACTATAAAATACAAAACACTTGGCTTTCAAGAACAGATTTATAAAGATACACTGCATCAATAAAATTTTTTGTTTCTGATTAACTTTACATGGTTATGGAGAATGAGAACTTTCCTAATGTGTATATATCAGATTTTATATTATAGTGTAATAATTTGCATTTCTGAACATAATGTTCAAGAAGTAATATCTATACACAATAACATTCTAGACTATTAGAAGCCCATTCAAATTACAGAATTTTATTGATACAGTAGATTAATATAAACTGAAAAAAGATGAAAGAATGGAATAAAGAATTTAGTACATTATTTTATAACACACTCTTTAAAATTAAAATATTTTAAATCTCTTTCTTAAAATTTTCATTGCCATGAAAGGCCAGAAAATTCTGGGACCAATACTGAGGTGTAAGTCATCAGATAAGTTCAGGACTATCTCACAATCCATACGGTGCCCCAGACAGAGAGGGGCATATTCTAGTGTGCTGGCAGATGCTTGAGCACCTCGGAAGAAGACAGGTGCCCTGGAGTAAACACAGATGAGCTACAAAGAGGGCAGGAAGAGACCACTTAACTCCAACAAATAGTGACATCGAGAAAATGGCACCAATTGTTGAAAACAAATTTTCACAGTAAAATTGCAGAGAATTCAAATACAAACACTGACAGACTACTGCTTAAGATCCACCTTAGCAAATGCTTTTCAAATTAATAGATCCAGTAAGCAGTTGAGTACTGTCAATTTAAAGCCGCAGATAAAAGCTATACAAGCACTTTAGAAGTCAGAAATGGGGGAGTAGGATTATTTACACGTTTCTTCTTTAGTTTGTGTCTACACAGCCATCACACATGACAATTATTTCACAAGACTCTGGAGTCAATGTTATCACTATGTGAATGGCTGATGCATGTGACCACAAATCCATGGTCATCAAAAGTCCAACTGTCCACACTTTGGCAGTCCTGTTTTGTGCATTAAAGGCTTTATTTAGCCTCATACTTGACAAAAAAATGTTTTTTTTCCAAAGCTTTCACAATGGAAGTTAATGACATGTTCATCGTCTCTCTCGTTTGGAGCTTCGCCGCCGTACCTGAAGAGAAAAGTCAACAGATGACCAATGTGAGTACATCCACATTTAGAGTAAGTACCAATCATCATTTTTAAAACAATCTTTATTCTCACACATTTCTGAATTTCTTTGCTTTTCTTTTCCTAAAACTGTCTTCCTCTTTCCAGATATTAAGGCCTCTGTGGTGTCTACATATGGACAAGCCCACAGCAGCCTTTCCCAGGCATCAGATTATCCTCCTTCTGTACTGTTTAGTCATTCAGACACAGTGTCCCCAGTGAGTAACAACTGCTCTCAAATCCATTGCCTTCCTACTTCCTTTCTGCAGCAGAGAGAACACTTGACTTTAGGACTGGGTCATTTTAGGACAGAAGTTAGTGAGTTTGGCTCCCAATACTTGAAACACATCTACACAACTCTGAGTTCAAACATATACCATTTACTAGCAAGGCCAAAAGGAAGCTTAAAACTCTGATTCAAAAACAAGGTCAGAGTACCTGACTAATACAGAAGTAGAGGCTCACAGCCATCCATTGGACTGAGTACAGGGTCCCCAATGAAGGAGCTAGAGAAAGGACCGAAGGAGCTGAAGGGCTTACAGCCCCTTAGGACAAACAACAATATGAACTAGCTAGTACCTTCAGAGCTCCTAGGGACTAAAGCACCAACCAAAGAGCACACATGGTGGGACTAATAGCTTCAGCAGCATATGTATAGTAGAGGATGGTCAAGTCGGTCATCAATGGGAAGAGAGGCTCTTGGCCCTGTTAAAGTTCTATGCCCTAGTGTAGGGGAATGTTAGGGCCAGTAAGCAGGAGAGGGTGGGGTGCCAAGCAGGGGGAGGTTGGAGGGAATATGGGTTTGTCTTTGTTGTTGTTGTTGTTTTTAATTTTCTTTGGAGGGGAAACTGGGAAAGGAGATATCATATGACATGTTAATAAAGAAAATATCTAATAAAAAAAAAAAAAAAAAAAAAAAAAAAAAAAACAAGGCCAGTATAAATCAACAGAAGGAAAGGAGCAGGGTTTTAAGTGAGTGAATCTAACATACAGCTGTTCTCCATTCCCATGGATGATCCAGTCTTAGGTTCCAATTCCCTTCCTCAAAGTCTAAAGAAACAAAGCAAACCAGCTTTGAGATGATTTAGTTGAGACTCATCTAAACAAACCCTGGGGACAGAACCAATGAACACATGAAACAGAATCGGTTCACAGAGTCCAACTCTGGGAACTGACCAAAGAACAAAATGAAAAGAATTGACTGAGCTGATCTAAACTTTTAGCATTAATGCATCAGGAACACTGCTCCTATTTATGTTAATTCTTCCCCAATAAGAAGTATGTGGTAGGAGACCGGGAGGAGGGGCAACATTTGGGATGTAAATAAATAAATAAAAGAAATATGTGGTAACTAGCAATAGCATTTACTATTTCAAAGAAAGAAGACTCTGAAAAGAACCAGCTCCTACTTCTATAAAAGCAGCACTGGGGCCAACCATACAAAGCAAGTTTACACCTCAATCCCAAAGGCTGATCTGACTTCAAGATTCACTTTTACTCAGTGTGGCTTTCTTCTGGTTTCTATCATGAGACTCAGAACCATCAAAGACATCGGTGAAATACGAATTCACACTTCAAGGATTCCAGTGCCTAGACTGGCAACAAAAAAATGCTTGGACTCCTCAGTATTCAGCTGACAAGTTCTCTAGGCATTACAATGCCCATCTTTCTCAAGTAAGTTTGAGCTCTCCTCAAAGTTGTTTCTCCATTATCCTAGCTGGTACGTAAAATAATATGACAAACTAATCAACAAAGGCATAAATATCTAGAATTACAGACACCAGCAATTGTTAAATGGAGCTGACTAAATATTTACTGGCTCAATTTTTGCATTTTGTAATATCACATACATGACACTTCAATAAGGACATACATTTCCCACAGAAATGTCCTCCTCTTCTGCCCCTTCCTGTGTCGTGTCGTCACTGACAGGAGAGCTGGCCTGAAGCATATCCATTTCTTCACTTGAATCATTTTCTTTAGTAGCTACCTGTTTGGAACGTCCTACACGGCTAAAGAAAAATATATAAAATAAAATGAGAATCCCAATATTAAGTTGTGTATCAATTCACTGAAACAGTTTATGAATTTTTTTCTCAATTATGTCATGAGATAATGAATTTTCATCTTGACCCATAAGCATTACTTAGAATCTTACAAAGTTTCTAGAAAAGGAAGAAAGGTGTCACCAAGACTATAACCATAAAAGACTTCACAACAACGTGAAGCCAGTGCCTATCTCATCTTTCCTCTTCATCACAATGTTCACTGAGTGGCTCAAGGCGAGCACCCTCTGAGTAGAGAACAGCGTACTTTCCATCACTCTATCTCAGACTGTGCAAAGAGAAATCTGAACCCAGAATATGAACACATCTTTCCTGACATTGCTACCACCACTCATTCCTATAGCTTGTCTTTTTCTTTACAGAATGATCCTTTAAAAACAGAACAGATGGCATCACCCCCAGACAAACCCCTGCACTGAACCAAGAATAAACTTGTAAATCCCTTCAGATGGTTCTGGCCTACCCATCTATTCTTGACAGTTACAATCCAGTAAACCTTTTTGCCTTTTCCAGTTTCTTGGATTTACCAAAATTTTCCCACTTCAGAAACTTCACCTATAGTATTCTTTCCCTACTCTGCCCTATTTGTTTTGTATTTATATACTGTGTGTGAACACACAGACAACCTATGGAAGTCAAAGGACACTCAAGGGAATTGGTTCTTTCCTCCTACCATGTGGGTACTGGGGATTGAACTCAGGCAGTCAGGCTTGGCAATAAGTGTCTTTATGCAGTGAGCCATCTCAGCTTATCTCTCCTATTGGTTCCAAGTAATTCACTGTCACATTCCAAAAAGAAAAATTCCCCAACTTCCTTCTACTAACTATATCCTCTTAAAATGCCCAAGCTATTTTCAGACAACATATCTGAGTTATAGTTTCATATCTGTATGTTAATACTTAGTGACTGTCTGCCCACTTGAGAGCAAGTCTCAGGAGAACAAGAACTATGTCTGTTATGTGCCACCATATGAAATTACATGGATGATGTTTTTCAATTATATTATAGTTATAACACAAAAATCAGACAAATTATAACATGTTATTATTCCAGCTCTGGAAAAAAAAAACCCGTCAAGATAAAATAAAAAGTATCCTTCTATACTGGAAAAAATATACTTAGGTTCTGAGCATGCCTAGGAAGAGATGACATTTCTGACTACAGGACATGATATTATGGTTCTACTTTTATAACAGGAAATAGCCCAGCCTGGTGTGCAGCTCATAGTGCTGGTATTCATGCTGTGGTGATGATTTTGAACAAACTCAATGCTCTCTTATTAATGCATTTGAGTAAGTATCCTAAAGTACACAAAGATGCAGGTGTCAAAAAGTTGACTAGGGGAATGATTAAAAGGAATAGTAGCCTGCAGCAATGAGGAAAGCTGGCTGATGCATAAATAGCATGTTCGTATACCATAAGACTATGTAACTATTTGGCATTCATTTATACAGACTTCTCTAGACCTATAAAAAAAAGTACAAATATTAGTTGGGCTATTAATTCCCTAGATAACTTCATAAAAATGTCTTACCTAGTATATTTGAATAATATTTGGACAAAATATTTGGAATTTAAATATAACAATAAATGTGCTTATAAACTTAAAAAGTTTTCAAAATAGTTTGAAATTGGTTTGAAATTTAATATTATTTACAACTTACATTTTTTTGGGGGGTTGTGATGGTGATGGCACTTTTGATGGTCTTCCTCGTCCTTTCTGTGGTGTGGACTGTGTGGATTCAACTGCACTCGTTTCAGGAGATTCTGCTCTGCTTTGGGGAAGACCCAAATGTAGATAGCATCAAATTCTGATTTACATTATGGGATTTACTGCACCGATGCCCAGTTTAGGACTGCACATACTCACCTCTGTTGTGCCCAGTTTAGGACTGCACATACTCACCTCT
>NW_022196905.1:145332286-145335072 GCF_008632895.1 Mastomys coucha | reverse complement strand
CACCTCTGTTGTGCCCAGTTTAGGACTGCACATACTCACCTCTGTTGTGCCCAGTTTAGGACTGCACACACTCACCTCTGTTGTGCCCAGTTTAGGACTGCACATACTCACCTCTGTTGTGCTTTCTTTGATGTGCGGTGCTGTTTGCTTTTTGACTTCTGTTCTGTGTTTCCAATTTGTCTTTCTTCTTCTTCATCGTCGTCTACTACAGGAGGTGCAAGTTTTTTCTTGTTTCCTTTCTTAGATGTTTTCATTGTGGGTTCTTCCTTTGATGTCCCCCCACCGAGAGGTTTTGGTGGCCTGCCTCTTTTGCCCTTTTTTGGTGGGCTGTTCTGCTCATCCTCATTTTCTAGGAGCTCGTCTTTGTGCCTCTTCTCCTCAGGCCACTGCTGCTCATCTGATTCTGAAGCTGTACGGCCTCTTTTCCGGCCTCGCTGACTGCCTTTAGGTTTCTGTTCCTGTACCAACTTAGTCAGGTCATCCATACCTAATTTCTCTTCTGGGTCTGTGACAGGTGCTTTTTTCCGACTTCTAGGTTTCTCCAACTCAGACTGGAAGGAGGAGGATTACAATTTTAAAAATTAAATTTAGAAAAATGAAATTGTTAGGGTTCAGAGTGTGGTTCAGTGGCAAAGCCTTTGCCTAGCATGTGCAAGGCGGCCCTGGGTTCAAGCTCCAGTATGGCAAACAAACAAACAAACAAATAAAACTATCAGCATTCTGAACACTGACAACTTCTAAAAACCTGTGACATACGTTTGTCACAAATATGTATCTAAATGTACGGCTCTTAAGTACAGTGCAAACACAGCTATTTCCTACTTTATTTGATTTGGTCTGTAGAATGAAGAAGGCCTCATGATGCTGCCCAGGCTGGCAACAAGCTTCCCTCCCAAGTTAACAGTTCAGAGTAGCTGGGATGACAAACACAGGCCACTTAATCTAGATAGTTACTAGAATTTGATTTTAAAAATTCCTTGGAGTTGGCTGGAGAGATGGCTCAGTGGTTAAGAGCACTGACTGCTCTTCTGAAGGTCCTGAGTTCAAACCCCAGCAACCACATGGTGACTCACAACCTTCTGTAATGAGATCTGACGCCCTCTTCTGAGGTATCTGGAGACAGCTACAGTGTACTTACATATAATAAATAAATAAATAAATAAATAAATAAATAAATAAATAAATCTTTTTAAAAAATTCCCTGGAGTTAAGAGTAGAATTTCGTTTATAAAACAAACAAAACCCCCTATTTTTATTAGCTGTTTGAGAACTTAATACAATGTACTTTGATCACACTCACCACCCCCCAACTCCTCTAAGATTCACCCCAATTCCCCCATCCATTCAACTTCTTGCGCACACCTCCTTAAAATTAAATAACCCGAACTCTACTCTAATTTGTGTTATACTCTCAGGTATGGGGCATCCACTGGTGAACAACTGATGAATCTTCATTCTTAAATTTAGAATAGAGAGCTTTGAAAGGAACCCTCTCAAATTGGTACCTTATTGTATGCTGCCTCTCAGTGAAAGTGAGCACCTCACACGCAGTGCCAGGTACAGGTGACACTCAAGCACCCACTCCCACTGTCTATTCACCTGGATCTAATTAGACCACAGAGTAACAATGTGCTATACATGTTTGTGACATCATCAGAAAGAACTAGGGTTTTGTTTGTTTGTTTGTTTGTTTTTGTTTTTTCAAGACAGGGTTTCTCTGTATAGCCCTGGCTGTCCTGGTACTCACTCTGTAGACCAGGCTGGCCTCGAACTCAGAAATACACCTGCCTCTGCCTCCGAAGTGCTGGGATTAAAGACGTGTGCCACCACCTCCCTGCTAGTTTTATTTTCTAAATGGAGGTTACCAGATACAAAACTTTCAACACATTCACCCAACACTAAAAATCTATAAACATCTCTGAATTAGAGACCACCTTTACAGATTTAACCAATTCAAAACAAAACAGTAAGCAAAAAAATAAAAACCCAGTGTTTCCAAATTTAAAATAAAGTCTTATTTTATATTCTGAGAATTTTTATATAAATGAACAAATAGAGATTATCAAGGCACCCAAGAATGAGAGTGTATATGAATATTTAAGAAGTAAACTTAATTTCCAACAGGCTTGTACAGATTTATACTCTTAAAAATTTTGGGGCTGGTGAGATGGCTCAGTGGTTAAGAGCACTGACTGCTCTTCTGGAGGTTATGAGTTCAAATCCCAGCAACCACATGGTGGTTTACAACCACCCATAATGAGTAATAAATAAAAATAAATAAGGAAAAAATAAAAATAAAAAAAACTACAACAGAAGGCAGGGTTGGAACAACTTTATGGTTAAGAGAACTCGCTACATTTCCAGAGAACCAGGATTCAATTCTCAGCACCCGCATGGTGGCTCACAATCATCTGTGACTCCAGTTCCAGGGGGATTCAATGCCCATTCTTCCAGTCTCTGTGGGCACTAGATATACATAATTAAATATACATACATTCAGGTAAAATACCCATATGTGATAGATATCTATCAATCTATCTAGATATATTTTATTTTAAAAAAAATCAACAAAAAACTGTAACTTAGGAGCTGGTGAAATAACTGAGTTGGTAAAGTGTTTGCCTACAATGCACACTGCATAAAAACAGGCATGGTGGGGTGCAGCAATGATGCCAGTATGCACAAGGGGAGGCATTGGTGGCTCAAGATTACCCTCCTACATACTGAGTTCAAAGCCAGACTGAGACTTGAAACTGTTTCAAAATAAAAATAAAATCAAAGGAAGG
>NW_022196905.1:145326066-145332124 GCF_008632895.1 Mastomys coucha | reverse complement strand
GGGAGAAGGAAAGAACAAAGAAAGATAGAAAGAAAAGTTATAGCACTTTCTATCTATGAAACAATTGTGTTCTTGGTATTATTCTTTTGTCTAGGTCATTTTCCGAGAAACCTACTCTTATGAATACATTCAACCTTTATTTTCTTTTTAGGTATGGTCTAAATTTGTGCCTCTTCATGTGCTGAAGACCTCATATCCCAGTGTGGAGATAAGGCTATCTAGAGATAAGGCCTTCAGTGGTGGAGGTGAGTCATGAAGGGGGAGTCCTCAGGGTAGATGTCCTGTTTCTCTTCATCTTTTTCTTCTTCTAGGAACTTAATTCGATAAGGTTATAGACTCTTCTCCCAACCTAAGAAAGAGTCTCTGGGTACTGCAACAGCCATATACTACCTCATTGCCTACAGCTAAACAGACCCTTGTCTTGTGGACTGATGCTAGTTACACTGTCCTGTTTTAATGTCTACTTATCTTACTACACGGGAAAAAAAAAATCACTAAACTTTGACTACATATTTACTTGGAAGAAAACTATCACCAGTTCAACCTTTTCTTTCTCACAGAAGAATAAAGAACAGTCTTCCAAGTCTCTTGGTTCTTAAGATTTCCCATACAAGTGCTCTCTACTACTTCCTTAGATTCTGTTTAAGACTTTGTGCCCAGCTTGTCTTTCAGTATCATAGAGATTACTGTGATGAACAGAGTCCATCAGATATAGCAAATTCACCAGAGAGACACAAACTATGCATGAACACATACCATACACACACACCACATATATGGTTTTCCTTCTTTCCTTCTTTGTTCCTGAAGATCAAACTTAGATAAGCAAACTACACCCCTAGCCTTTGTTTGGGTTTGTTGCTGCTGTTTTGTTTTTGTTTCTTGGCAACACTCTCCCTATGTATAGCATTCAGGCAAGCCTTGAACTTACTATAAAGCCAAGACTGTCCTCAAACTTAGAACACTCGTTTCTGCTACAAAAAAAACAACATGAGCTTGTCAATTATTCCATGTTTACGTATGATTACAACAATAAAGGATTTTTGCCAGGAGTGGTGGCACACGCCTTTAATCCTAGCACTTGGGTGCCAGAGGCAGGCGGATTTCTGAGTTCAAGGCCACCCTGGTCTACAGAGTAAGTTCCAGGACAGCCAGGGCTACACAGAGAAACCCTGTCTTAAAAAAACAAAAACAAACAAACAAACAAACAAACAAAAATAATTTTCTTAAGTAGAATTAAAAAATATATTTTTTGCCAACTTAAAAGATTCTCTTAATCCCAGCACTTGGGAGGCAGAGGCAGGCAGATTTCTGAGTTCAAGGCCAGCCTGGTCTACAGAGTGAGTTCCAGGACAGCCAAGGCTACACAGAGAAACCCTGTCTTAAAAAAACAAAAACAAACAAAAAAAATGATTCTCTTAAAAAAAAAACTAGTAATATAACTCCTTTTTGTTATTGATCCTACATTTTTCTAAATTATCACGTTTTAATGCCTCTTGTATAAAACCTTTCCAAGTGTGTATGAGTATTTGTCTGCATGCGTTATCTGTGCACTACATGTCTGGTGCCCGTGGAGGTCAGAGGAGGACTTTGCCCAAGTAGGGGAGTTAAAGACAGTGCTGAGAATCAAACCTGGGTCCTCTGACAAACAACCAAGTGCTGTTAACTGTTGACCCATCTCTCCAGCCCACTGGGGAAAACTTTTGACCAGCTAGTTGACTAATGAGGATTTAGTAAAAATGTTAATTATAAATGGAAAGAACAACTGAGCTAGCTAGATAAACTGAAGAAACTTGTAAATAACTGAAATATGTCAGTGGGAGACAAAAAGGGCAAATAATTATTTTATTGAAAATTCTCATCTCTGTTTCTGAGTCAACCTTATTTACTTTATGGTAGCTATTGCTCAAAGGCATGAGTCGTAACAATGAGACAGCATCAACAACTTACTTGGGCTAACTCATTTATTCAGTTATTGAATAAATAATTCATTATTATTAGGCTGGAAAGCCCAAACTATCCAGTTTACAGACAAGAAAATGGATTCAGAAAGCCCTGTCAGTCACTCAAGAGCTCAACTGGGGAGTCCAAACAGGCCCAGTTACCAGTACCAGGGCTGTACTGGAATATGAAACCTGTATCTCAGTGAATCTTCACCAAATTTGTCTTCAAGTAACATTTACAAATGATAGCTATCATAGAAGCTATTTCTGTTAACATTAAAAACTTAAAAGGGACTTTCTAACATGAGAAGGGAGACTTTGGGACCTGCATTCCATTCTCTCTTCCTAAGGCCATGTCTAAAAAACTGTGTTAAAAAAGCAAACAATTCTGAGTATGGAACTGACATGTTTGACTCTAAAAACAAAGAATTAAGATTATTTACCTGAAGACAAGAATCACATAACCTCAAAATAAACTATAATATTGAGTTTGAAACCAAAGCCACAGAATATGAATAACATGACAAATTTAATAGCAAGTATAATTACTTGCAATTAAAGCAAGCAATTAAGCAAAAAATGACTAAAACTAATACAATTAAGAGCATCACACAGCCAACCAAGCATCTCACCCTTACAAGATCAGAGTCTTCTCTCTTGTCACTTTTTTTTCCTGGCAAAGGTGAAGACATTGTATAATCTTCATTTTCACTGTGATCCATTTCGGAGCTATCAAGCCTTTGAATAGAGACATACGTCGTTATTTCTACAATCAGAAAACCTTAAAGCCTTTTTTGATTGTTTCACTGTATAGCTTTATAACTGCAAAAGCAAAGACTTCGTTCATTTTAAAGATAATTTTTCTATCATATTTTGCACCAAATAAGTAATCAATGTAGCTCATTTAATAAATTAAGGAAATGAATAATAAATTCATTTTACCATATGATGTTTTGAAAATTCGATTTCATTTTGGGGCAGAGCATGGAAATTAAACCCTGCTGTTAGTGTATCCAGCTGGCCTACATGCCTCTTGCCCTGCCCTGTCCTTGCTCCCATTTCATCTTTACTTCTTCTGCAGCAATAACACACAGTCAGTAAATTTCTTATTTGACTTCTTCCTCCTATTACAATACAAACAGTGATTTTTGGCAATTTTACTTAGTATGTAAACCTGTGCTGGGCTGAGAATAAGCTTACAGCAGGCTTGCTGAATGAGATAATCGCACAGCTCTCGTGCTCTTACAAAGCTCTAGTCTTCTGCATCATCCTTGCCTACTTGTTTTTCAAGCTTTTTACTGGATATGATGACTCACATCTTCAATCTCAGAACTCAGGAGGCAAAGGCAGGAGGATTTCTGTGAGTTCAAGATCAGCCTGGTCTATATCGCATGTTCAAAACAGCCAGGGCTATCAAAAACCCTGTCTAAAAACAAAACTGTTTACATACTATTGAACTCCTAAATCTCAAGCTCTAGCCAACAAGAGGATGCATTTTACAAGTTTAAAAAAAAATCCTTGTTAAAACTACTTTTAAAACTAAGTTTATACGTACATATACTAAAAAGAAATTCAAATGATGTCAAACATTATAAAATGCACACCCATATTAAGTTATTATGAACACTGATAAGATGTTGTATGTTTTTCCAAAAAGTTCCTACTGCGAGCAACCCACTATGCTTATAAAGCTATTCCCAAGTAAAGGCCCTGCAACACTGCACTCTACACACTTGGTCTCACTTGTTCACTCCAAGCAGAGATCTCACTGTTTAAAAAATGACACAAAAACAAAAACACGCCCCCCATGTTTCATTTACTGTCCATGCACGAATTCATTCAAGCACTGAAACACATGCAGAGGCCAGAGGATATCCAAAAAGAGTTGGTTTTCCTCTTCTATCATGTTAGTCCCAGGGATCAAACTCAGGCCACCAGCTTTGGCAGCAGGTAGCCTTATACAGTGAGCCAGCTCTTTGGCCCCTGAATTTTCTATATAGGAGTGCTTTGTTTGCATGTATGTCTATGCACCACATGCATGCAACACCTGCAGAGGCTAGAAAAGGGTGTCAGAACCCCTGAAACTGGTGTTACAGATGGCTGTGAGCTCCTGAGAACCAAACTTGGGGCCTTTGGAAGACTGGCCAGTGCTCTTAACTACTGAGGCATTTCTCCAGTCCCTGATCTCATTATTTTTAATGATTTAGGTATTATTCCACTGTATGAATGAGCCATGAGTGAACAACTAACTGTGTAACTGGTAAACCATGAGGTCAAATAGTTAGTGTGTGTACTAGTAGAGATTACTCCAGTAAGCTTATATATAGAAAGCCACGTGTTATTTGTCAGTAACTACCAATTCATCTTTATTCACTGTCATCAAGTATTTGTATTTGTATTATTCTAGACATCACAGTCTTGTTGGAATCAAATATAAAACATGATATCTCTTGTGTGTGAACTTGCCTCCCCTTTATTCTTCCAGGAGAGCTTGGATTTGAGCTGCTGCTTGCGTTGCTCACAGTTTCCATTCTTGATGATTTGGTCTGAGACTGTTTGCCTGCTGATGAAAGTGGCTTATTAACTGCTCCTAGAACATTGGCCGTTTTAGGCTGAAACGAGAAATACATAACTCTTCCTATTCAGTTAACATTAAAAGAACAATATCAAGAACTCTTGGCAACAATTTCAATCACAAAAGTTTATCTAGCTCAAAGCAAAATAAAGATAATAACTTGAGTATCACTCCATAAATTAAAAACCTGTAACAGTGCATGCCTATGATTCCAGCACTTAGGAAGCTGAGGTAAGAGTACTGCAAATTCAAAGTAAGCCTGGGCTACCTAGCAAGGTAGTTTCAGAACAGACAAATAGTAAACCCCGAGAGATAATAGAGCAACTGAGTTTTTGTTATTTGGAGGAAAAGATTTTCACAGATTAAGGCAATAAATGAAATATAAGACCACTCATGAAAACAAAGCCTTGGTATGGAAGAATGTAAGACATATTTTTAAAGATTTTTATCTAGATTAGTATAAAAATTCTCAAGCCAGGCGGTGGTGGTGGTGCACGCCTTTAATCCCAGCACTTGGGAGGCAGAGGCAGGTGGATTTTTGAGTTCAAGGCCAGCCTGGTCTACAGAGTGAGTTCCAGGATAGCCAGGGCTACACAGAGAAACCCTGTCTCAAAAACCAAAAAAAAAGAAAAATAAATAAATAAAAATTCTAAAGGATAAAGGTCTTCATAGTTTTGCTGTAAGCTTTTTTTAAAGCACATCTTAGCTGGCATCTACATAGTAAGCACAATTAATCTTTAAGCCTACAAATGGAAAACAGCTAACTATATATTTCCTACCTTGAGACATAAAAATTCTTAAAGAAGTAAAATAATATAATTAGGTCAATAATCACACTAAAATTAATTACCACATAAATACTAAAACAATTCTCAAAACATACTTTTCCAGGAGTGAAAAACGATTTCATTTCTGGAGGCAGGTAATTTTTGGTGTTACTAAAATTCTGTAAGCAAAGAGAAAAAGCAGTCAGTGGACTGTGATAGCTCCTGTGAGAAATGAAAGCCAGCAAGTGCACGAGAGCTTTTATTTTAAGCTCATATTTATTTAAGCTAATTAGTTCAAACATGAAGTTTCAGGCAGTGGTACTAACAGATCAACCTCACAGCAATTCTAGTATCAACGTGCCAGACAACACCCACTCCTGCACAGTACTCAAGACACGAAGCCACACAGACACTTGCTATGCTGCTCATATCAAAGTGAGCTGTGTAAAAAAGAGACAAGCCCTTTAATAACTTTAGGTAAACATACAAGGTCATTTTAAATCTAGATATGCGACCAAGATCTTAATTGGTATACTACTTTCAATACAAAGATGACAATGGTGCTTCCCAAGTTCTGTTATTCAATAAACTTAGAGAAGAGTCTCTGAGAAGGCTTATGTAACATTGTATTGGGGTCTGGTTTATGACTATTCTTGTATTGCTCCCAGACCCTTGGACCTATCCCAGTGTCTATGCTGTGTTTTTTTCATACCACATGATCAAGGGCTTGCAGCTTCAGACACTATATATATATATGTATATATGTATATATA
>NW_022196905.1:145301582-145326056 GCF_008632895.1 Mastomys coucha | reverse complement strand
TGTATATGTATATATGTATGTATATATGTTCATACATATACATATATATATATATAAAATCAGCATTCCAATTCCCATTTTGAATCAAAGACTATTAACTCAAAATGTTCTGGTAAACTTTTGCCTGTGCTCTTAGTATACCTTTAGACATTGAAACTCTGGCTCTTCCTAACTAGTATCTAACCCTCCGAGACTCTACTCTGGTCACATGTGGTCCACAGTCACAATTCTGAGCCTGGAACCTTTCCCTGATACCCCAGCAGCTCTTACTACTGATCTTTTTTTTTCCCACAGCTTTGTGCTGAGCATATACACCATGCCAACTCCCACAAATTCAACAGTAATTACCTTGTCAGGTTGGGTGAAAAACCGAGCTGGCAACACTGGGTCTTTGGGAGACTCCAGACTGTATGTGGTACTCTTTGACATGATGATGTTCATGGCGACATCACACACAGTGTACAATTTCTGCAATGGCATTTTTTTTTTAGTTAGTTATTAAGACTAGCATCTTAGACTCAGGTGTAATTCTAGAACATGTATTTAGACTAACAATAAACTAATGAAAGAAAACTTCTAGATAAATATTGTAGCTTATATTAGTGCAAAAAGATCAGTATGATTCAGTATTAGAATTATTACTAAATTAACACTAGTTTTGGTATAATAATTCTGCACTAGCAATCCCAATTATCTAATAAAAAATGTTTATAAACATGAAAGAAGTTATATATTCTATACTTAAAATATTTAAACCAGCATAACATCAGGATTACTTTCATGAATTACATACTTCATTCATTTTTGTATCATCTGGTCCTTGAGCATCTTTTGTCTGTTTAATATTTTCTACCATCTTTCTGATAAATGCATGGCTGTTGTTTTCATTTTTAGCCATCAATATCTCCAGAACAAACCAAAGGCATCTAAGAACACAAGAACAAAGAAAATACCAAGAAAATCTTTTGTTAAATACTGATAGAATGATTCTCAATACTAATATAATGAACCTAGATTATAATTCAAGAAGAGGAAAAAGTTTAATAGAAGCAGCTACATATCAAAATGAAACAGCAGGGAAAGCCCATGTTACACATACACACTACAATATGTTACACATACACACTACAACAGGTCAACAATGCAGAGATAAGCTCAGATTTCAGCAAATTTCTGCATGAGAAAGGTTAAAAGAAACACAGATGGAAAGAACAAAACAATTTTAACTACATTCTATGACAGTAAAGAAAGACTGGCCATAATACAAGGAGGTAACTCAAGTCCTGAGAGGACATCTTCTAAAGAACACAGCGCCTGAGCCAGAGGTTAGGAACAGTTAACAAATGAGAAAGAAAAGCATGGCTGGGGCTGGTGAGATGGATCAGTGGGTAAGAGCACTGACTGCTCTCCCGAAGGTCATGAGTTCAAATCCCAGAAACGATATGGTGGCTCACAACCACCTGTAATGAGATCTGACACCCTCTTCTGGTGCATCTGAAGACAGCTACAGTGTACTTATTCATAATAATAAATAAATCTTTAAAAAAAAAAAAGAAAAGAAAAGCATGGTTGACACCCATACACACTGTCTTCCCTTACTGAGAAAAAGTCTTAAATAACCTCTCTCCTGTAAGAAAGGAATGGAATTACAGTTGATAGAGAAAAGGGAAAATAATAGGAAAAAGAAATATCAAGTAAGATACTATTCTAGAAGAAAATGCAATGGCTCAGGCTGTGCTCCATAGAATGAAAAAATCAGGGCAATCAAGAAAGGCAAAACTCTCAAGTACATGCTCTCAGATAAAGAAAAGCAGCCAGAGTTTTTCATTACTGATAACCACTCTAACATAGAATTTATTTTTAGAGATAGTATTTTAATAATAGATATTATGGCAAATAAAAGAGAGAGATACTAGATTTTCCCCTTGCCATAGTAATTAAGCTAATGGTAAGTTAAATTTTTATTTTCCTGCAAGATTTCAAATAAATATATTTCCATGAATCAAGAAACCAATCATCAAAATCTTTTACTAGTATATCAACAGTATACTAAATTAACTGACTCAAAATCATAATAGTTACCTTTTATAACAATAAAAGTAGGACCTGAGGCTCAAGTTTATTTTAGGAATTATGCTGATTTCAAAATAACTCTCAATACTATGATATTCCCTACTCTGTTTCTACACAGACAATAACCTTTAATTAGAGAACAGCAATGAAGTTATAACTAAGACTACTTCCCTTGTTGTGAGTGTGGCCCATTATGATGACATTCTTCTTTCATTTTACAAAGACAGTCATTGCAAAGAAACATTCACTTACTACCTGGGTGAGGACATTACCAAGTCACCTCACATGAAAACCTACAATTTCAGTGGAAAATAAAAGATGAGATCTGAAGAGAAAGTTTGAGTGGATTGCTTCAGTAAGAAAGTTAATGCCATAGCTAGAGAGAAACAGAACTAAAGTTTAATAGTTTATGTCACATTTTGGAAATTGGGTAAGAAATGCAATGTACAGAGATGAAAAACAAAGACGGACCAGAGACTAAAAAAGAACCTTGAAACACACAACTATAATTAAAACTAAAATTAATATCTCATTATCAGCAGTAAGGAAGTAAAAACAATTTTCAGAAAATAGGAAAATGGGATGAAAAAAAAGTCTTACTCTTTCACATCTTTAAGTTGTTCAATATCCTGTACTTTGACATAATCTGGGTCATGTGCCAAAAGGTGAATTGTATATGGAACAACATACTCTGGTAGAAGAGACAATAATTTTTCTGAAAAACAAAAACAAAAACAAAAGGCAAAAAGCAAACAAAAACATCCAGGTTAGAAAGATCAAATCACATGCTCTTTATATATTTCCTACATCCCAGTGATTTACCACAACATGGCTGAACACATTCAAACATTCTGTGCTGAGAGACATGGTAAGCAGTTTAAAGTGCCTAGTTAGCACACTAGGTACTGATCAGCAAGGGCAAACATGTAGTTTTCAAATGCACATGGAAAGAGTGATCCACACATACTATTCAAGACTGAGATGTAACGTCTATTCTTTCTTATGTTGTAAGGACTTTGTCTTGATGTTCTCTCACAAGTGCTCAGAATATGCATAAGAACAGAAATAATGGTCAAAAGAACAGAGTTACTTCTGCTCCTCTGGAGTTCTGTCAGCTCCTCCAACAGTGCTAATAACAAATAACTTTTCAGTTTAAATCCAAGTATTTTTAATCTGTTGACCAGAATAGCAAATTGAATGGCACAGGTCAGAAAGGCATGCAAACTATATTTGGGAAACAGTATACAAAAAGACTTGGATTTGGTCTCCTATTTCCATTTTAGTCAGATGTTCAACCAGGAGCATAAGGTATGCCAAGAAGCACCAGCTTGTCTTTGAACAGTTTCTGTGTAAATGGTTAAGAAGGAGCAAGCATGAAAGAAAAAACCCAGCAATTTCCAATTACAGTGATATTTAAGTTAAATTATGTCAAATACTTATAGAGTGCTTACTACTCTGTATCTATGTAATATAAAAATATATGTGATCATGTAAGGCACCCACTAGAGTATAAAGAGATGAATGCTATGGAGAAAGTACCAAAAATAAGAATAGCTAGTATTATTGATGACTTCTGTGGGCCATTCATTATATGTCAGGTGCTTTATACACCCCATTTTCCAACTGATGTAGCAACCACAAGAAGTGAGTATAATTATAGCAATTTTACAAACAAGCAAGCTAAGGCATGGATTAAGTAACTTGGCCAAACACAGCCAGTAAGCTGTAGAGGTAGGATGTGACTACATAGGCTTCACTTTTTCCAAGGTGAGGAAAAAGGGAAAGAGGGTCACAGTGGCCAAGTGATGCTAAACATGTATCTTAAATGACTCAATGTGGTACTCTATATTTCCCAGCTCAGTCTAGAAGAGAAAGTAATTTGCAGAGCTGAGAACAAAATGGAAAAGAACAAGCTGTGCAAAACTGCAAGTAAGCCTACATACAAACCACAGGTATGTACTCAGTGGAGAATTTAAACATGAGCTGAGCTTAAAATACGAAATCATTCAGTGTTTCAATGTCACCTACAAGCACTGAGAGTCTACATGTATTTCAACCAAGATGGAAGGGAGGAACAGCCTGGTCTGTTCCCAAAGGGCAGCATACAGCAGTGTGGTACAGTGGGAGCAAGAAGGGAGGGACAGAAGCAGGGCATCACAACATAGTGGGAATTAAAGAGTATCTTTGATAATCTAACTCAAGAACAGCTAGGAGCAGCAGATATCCATGACATCTGGAAGAAGGTCTAATGGGATTTGGTGCTGAAGAGAGGGAAACATGCAGAAAGAATGCTTCTGATCCAACTTGGATGACTGGGTAGGTGATAGACACAGAAGTGAAGCAACATACCAACTGCCTTGGGAGGCAGAGGGAGCAAGGGAAAACAGCATCTACAACTGACATGACTGTTAGCCACAACTGAGACCCATGACAGTGCAGACATAATACAAATAAATAAGCAAATCTGTTTTCCAGACACCTCAAATGTCAGATTTTCTCTGTTCATTTAGCCATTTACAAAAGATAACGAGACTCAAATATACTCATGTCTTTATATATTTTTTTAAATACAGGAAGTGAAAAGCAGCTATTGAAAGATGCTGACTTTTTAAAGAAGTGTATGCAGTAATAAGTGACAGTAGTATGTTTTTTTGTTGTTGTTTTCGAGACAGGGTTTCTCTGTGTAGCCCTGGCTGTCCTGGAACTCACTCTGTAGACCAGGCTGGCCTCGAACTGAGATCTGCCTGCCTCTGCCTCCCAAATGCTGGGATTAAAGGTGTGCATCACCACTGCCCGGCAACAGTAGTATGTTTTACTCTATAAGACTGCAACTGACAGTAGATATGATACATTTTTCACCAACCACGCACTCACCACTAACAGCTGCATGCTGTTTCAGGTACTCCCTCCTCACAGTGATGTTCTTCACCAGGCATTGTCTAGCATGAGCTCTTCTCTCTTTCACAGGGTCTTTGGCACAAAGAGCACAGATGGCCATGTACTCAAGTGGAAGCCGTAAGCGGGAAAGGCCTTTGTGAAGTTTCTGAGCAAACACTTGCCTGACTTGATAGCACTCATCCTGTAAAGATAAAATTATTCCAGGTATCACCCACATTGGAGTAAGAAGGTATACCTTCAGCTATAACAAAATTGATCTACAACCTCTGAATCAGTTTTCAGAACAGAGGCTGCAACTCCACCTCAAGGTGGGAGTATTGAACTGGACCCAGTAACTACCAGTTATGTGTGTTAGACAACATTAAAGATACTGTTAATATAGATGAAACTAGTATACTGCTCCCGACTCTTAAAACAGAACAAACTGTATATCACTCCCAACCTGAGTGAGATTAAAATAATACTAATAAAGTAAGGGGCTGGGCATATGCTCAGCACAGCACTGGGCCCTCAGCCAAAGTGGTGGGGTGATCCCCAGAATCTCCAAACATAAACAGAATATGATGGGAACATGATCTCATTGGTTACAGTAGGAACATGGTCTCATTGGTAGCTTTTCATTTAGTAGAAAGATGTTCTTTAAAACCTGTCCAAGGGGCTGGAGATATGGCTCAGCGGTTAAAAGCACTGACTGTTGTTCAAGAAGTCCTGAGTTCAAATCCCAGCAACCCCATGGTGGCTCACAACCATCTGTAATGAGATCTGACACCGTCTTCTGGTATGTCTGAAGACAGCTACAGTCTACTTATACAAAATAAATAAATTAAAACCAAACAAAAACAAATATATCCAATACACAGGCTGGGTCAAGGCTCTGGGGATACATGTAACAGAGGGCTGCTTTGTCCTGCCTCAGTGCTGCTCTTAGTCCTCCAGAGACTTGATGCAACAGGGTTGGCGGAGGGGGGGGGAGGGGGGTAAATAGGGGGGCACCCTCTCAAAGGAGAAGGGAAGGAGGATGAGGGGAGGGACTCTGTGAGGGGGGAAGCATTTGGGATGTAAATAAATAAATAAATAAATAAATAAATAAATAAATAAAACCTATCCAATGAATGCATTTTAGTTTTTATCACTTTTTATTTGTTTGTTTATTGTTTTTTCGAGACAGGGTTTCTCTGTATAGCCCTGGCTGCCCTGAATCTCACTCTGTAGAACAGGCTGGCCTTGAACTTGGAAATTTGCCTGCCTCTGCCTCCCAAGTGCTGGGATTAAAGGCATGCGCTACCACTGCCCAGCTAGTTTTTAATCACTTTTAAAGAACTATTCAGATTAGAATGTTTAACTGTTGAGGTAAAAGTATCTAATCATTTCCAGAAAACTCAAATTACTTTTTTAATTGAGGAAGGAAAGCAAGTGACTTGTTACCCTGTGCCTGATTACCTTATGACATGCTTTACCCAAACAACTTCTCTAGCAAACTCCTCCATGTTCTTTAGGGCAGTTCACCTATGTATTCCAAAGCAGCATGCAATCTGTGTCCTGAACTAGCCTAAGCTCTGAGCACATTGCATATCGTTAACACAGATGGAAAGTGGTTTAGATGTCTGCCTGATTCATTTGCTGGTTCCTCAAAGTTAAGAACATGTCTTTATGCACCCTCATCTCTAGACTAGCACAGTAACCAGTACACAGTGGAGCAGAATTTTTTCTAAGCTAAAGGAAACATCTGCAATCCATCTCCCTGACATACAAACACCTTCATGACTATACTCTCTCAACCTGTGTGTTATCTTACAGCAACTTTAAATACATCATTTCTTCTATCTGTAATGACTGTTGGTTTTTCTTCAAAGTCTAAGTTGTATATATGTCTTGCACTTATCTTTACTTTCTTTTCTGTAACATAGGGATGGACCTAGCAACCTAAACATTGTTAGACAAGAGGTCTACATTAACGGGGCTCTACCCCTAGCACTTGGGTGTTTCCTGGTTTTTGTTCTTTAAAAGTTTTGTTTTTATATATATGTATATTTTGCATGAAGATATGTAATGTGTACCATGAAGGTACTTGTGTCCATGGAGGCTAAAAGAGGGAGTTAAGATCCCCTGGAACTGGAGGTACAGACAGTTGTGAACCACCATGTGGCTGCTGGGAACCAAATGTGGGACTCCTAGAAGAGCAGCCAGTACTCTTGATGGGTGAGCCATCTTGCCAGGCCCAAGACTTGGTTTTTGTTCTTTGTTTCCAGGGTCACATTATTCTACCACCTTAGCCTCCTCAATGCTGAGATTATGGACATGTACTACCATGCCTGGCTAATGTAGTCAGGGGCAGGGATATGTCATATGCCCATCTTTTAAGCTCTTATCATATATATTCCCTTTCACTCAATTTCAACTAAAGTATTCCTACTACTTTTAAGAAATTATCCAGGGGCTGGCGAGATGGCTCAGTGGCTAAGGGCACCGACTGCTCTTCCGGAGGTCCTGAGTTCAGATCCCAGCAACCACATGGTGGCTCACAACCACCCATAATGAGATCTGATGTCCTCTTCTGGTGAGTCTGAAGACAGCTACAGTGAATTACACCAGAGCTAGCGGGGCTAGAGTGAGCGGGGCCAGTAGAGGTCCTGAGTTCAAGTCCTAGCAGCCACACACATGATAGCTCATGGCCATCTGTACAGCTACAGTGTACTTACACACATAAAATAAATAAAATAAATCTTAAAAAAAAGTATTTTTTTAAAAAAAAGAAATTATTCAAGTGTCCAGAGAAAATCAGTCCTATTGACAATCAATAAAATTACCTTTTATCAGTATTAATGAGAATTGTATACATGTCATTAAAATAACCAATTTACTATAAAAAGGCCAATTAAAAACCTCATACTAAAGTCAACTTATTATAAAGATACTCATCAGTGAATAGATCATTCTTTAAACATTATCCAACCCAGACATCCCATCCTCCCACGTTCCTATATACATTCCTAAGACACACCCTTATCAACAGTTTTGTCCTGTTAACAGCTCAGCATTTAAAAGCCCAATGCAAACTTGTTATAAAGCTAACTTGTTGAATCACTTCAAAATCAAGAATCTTCAGTTAATAGTGATGGAAAGCTATCACCTCACAGACAAGGAGCTAACAATTAACTACAGAAAAGCCACACTGTGAATGTATGGGATGTTCCAAAAGTTTCAATTAGGAGGTTTTCACAAGCTTAAGGAGATGAGTACCCTAACATAAAAATGTTAATTAAGGAATAGCAATATAGTTTTACCAAAAAGAAGCTCTCATGAAGGCAAACACTTGATACACTCATGGCTATGGCTATAAAAATAATTAGCTAAATATAAGAAAAAAATTACAAAGTTTTTAGACCAACTCAGTCAGAGCTGAGTTCATTCCTATGAACTTGATTTTTGTCTTCACTAGATCAAGACCTTCTGAGCACAAACTATCCTTAAAAATTCATGTAGCAGCTCAGAAGTAGTTGAGTTACTCTGTGCACCTCATTGAATTATCAGTACTTATATGTATTTTCTATTCTAAGATGTTGCTAGCTTTCAGGGAATGCAACCATGACTTATTGTGCTTTGTATTTCTAGAATACAGAATAGTATATAGCTCATAATAACACCAAGTACATATTTCATGAACAGAATTTCAAATTCTAAATACCTAAGCAAGTATCAAATGTGCTGTTATATTATTTAATCTCTACACCTTCACACTTGATAGTTTGTTTTGGTTTTTTGGCTTTTTTTGTTTGTTTGGTTGGTTTTTGGTTTTTCGAAACAGGGTTTCTCTGTATAGCTCTGGCTGTCCTGGAACTCACTCTGTAGACCAGGCTGGCCTCGAACTCAGAAATCCGCCTGTCTGCCTCCCAAGTGCTGGGATTAAAGGCATGCGCCACCACTGCCCGGCCACACTTGATGTTTGCTCAAATATACAATTCTACTTTTAAAGAGCCTCAACTTAAGAACAGAAACAAGCCTCGTGTACAGAAACAAACAGTGAGAGTTGTACGTAGCAGAGGTATAAAAACGGAATCTGGAGGGAATTAAAATAATAGAGGGACTGCATCCAGCTAAGAAAACCAGAGCTCATCTTGTGGGAAAGGTCGCACCTCAACTCTTATTGGCCAAACAGGGTTAAATGCAGATCTGTGCAGACGGGAGGAAGAGACAAAAACCAGAGGCAACAAAACAGAGGATAAGTAAATAAAAGTGTTTAGTTTCACCAAATTGAAGGTGACGACTGTAAAGCAGTGGTTCTCAACATTTCCTAATGCTCTGACCCTTTAATACAGTTCCTAATGTGGTGACTGTCAATCATAAAATTATTTGCATTGCTACTTTGTAGCCACTGTTATGAATCATAATGTAAATATCTGTGTTTTCCATGATCCCTGTGAAAGGGTTGTTTGACCCAAGAAGGTCGTGACCCACAGATTGAGAACTGCTGCTGTAAAGGTACTCTATTAAACAGATGTTAAAATGTGTGTTTAAATCCAAACAACAGAGGAGCTCAACTATCGGGTTATAAAATAGGTTATTTTTCTTTCAAACACATATGAGTTCTTAAGTTCTTAAATGTGTTTTGCCAGGAGACTAACATGATGAGAACTGTGGTTAAGGAAATGTATCCCACAACAAACAAGATCTTCCAACAGTCAGAGTGAGAGTTCCAGAGGAGTGCAGCAGGAAGACAGTTACTGCACACCACAGGGAGACTCAGAAAAATGCGCAAGGAGGCAAGCTTAAGTAATGCCTTTAGAGTTACTGATACGTGTTTATGCATTTTCACTTTTAAAAGATTTATTTTAAAATGTTTATTTTGAATACTTCTACCTTGAAACTGTCTATCCTATGTCTTAAAAAATACAATCCCAAGAACATAACTTTATAAAATTTTGTGAACAGTTGTTCTTCTCATTCAGATTCCATATTTAGGAATTCGCCTGCCCATTTATTTGTAATTCCAAAATCAATACCTGCAGAAATGACACAGCCATTAGCAAATAGATGCATGGGCATGAAGCACAGAAGGAGCCTGTTGTGCTCAACCCCAGAGAGAAGTTTGGCCTTCATCTCCTTGGTCTACTTTACACAGTGCTCTTATTGGTGCATGACATTTAAACGGCTCCCAACAAGTGATAAGCACAAGACCACACCACAAGCCTTACAAAGAAAATGCATGTGCTATAGTAAAGGCTCACTGAGAAATGAGTACTACTGCCATGGACTATGAGGTTAGTGTTAATCAAAGAGCTGTACATGTAAACAAGGTGTTCTTAAGCATACAGACAGAAAACAAGGCTGTGCATTGACCAGTTGATGGCAAGTTTGTGACTGGAGTCTTAAGCAAGTGTCCTGCATCTCCTTGCGGAGCAATGGTTGTTCAGCCAGCCCAAGGTTCATTAAGTGTTTTTAGGAAGTTTACAGACTAGCACAATGACTTAGTCACATATACTGTGTTAGTATGCCAATTTTAGAACTCTGAAGTGTTTCTTATGAAAGAAAACACACATTCAAGGATTTGATGCTGTTGTAGCAACTTTCTTCCTCAAGGCCCAAGAACACATGACAGTATCCCTACAGGCCACTGTCCTTACATTGATGGCTAGTGCGCACAGCTGGTACTGCTCCAATGTAATGATCTCGTGGTAACAGGGCTCCTGTGCCAGCTTCACAATAGCACTCCCAGCAGCAAGTCTCAGGCGTGACATATCTGGTTTACTAAGACAGAAGCAGAAACAAGGTAGGTAAGACTTCAACCTGTCTGGAGAAAAAAAGAACATATTCCTAACTTCGTACAGCCAATGCTTAAAATAAGCCTCTATAAGAAGAAAGCAGAAAGCCCTATGGTGAACATTTTTCATCTCCTAAAATTGCATACTCTGAAATCCTAAGCCAAGAGCTTATTACAAGGGAGAGTTTTCTGGAAGGTGATGAGGTCAAGCAAGCAGAGCCCTGAGGAATGGGATTAGTGGATTTATATAGAGGCTTAGTCGGGATGGAGTTTGTTTGTACTTTCAGCCATATGAGGACACAGCAGTAAGACAATCACCCTACACACAGCACAGAGCTCTTACAAAACCCAACCAATGCCAATTTCTCTTAAATATGGTGGTGTTTGCTACCGCTAAAGCCATTCAATCAATTTTCTCATCCTACACATACTAACTTAGGCGGGGATAGAAGACACCTCTTTTTTTGTTTGTTTGTTTATTTTTCAAGACAGGGTTTCTTTGTATAGCCCTGGCTGTCCTGGAACTCACTCTGTAGACCAGGCTGGCCTTGAACTCAGAAATGCACCTGCCTCTGCCTCCCAAGTGCTGGGATTAAAGACATGAGCCACCACTACCCAGCCAAGACATCTCTTTATATGTTGATTTGCCTATTAATTTTCAAGTATAGATTTTTGAGTATGTGATGCTTACTCACAGATCAGCAATTAATGTCTTTATTTGCTAATTTGTCTACCACAACTACTGTAGTAAACATAAAAGAAGAATAATGAAAGCAGGTGTAGTAGCTAAATTACTACCATAGGTATACACAAAAAGCAGCTGATAATCGGTAGATGTGCATTTGAATGTCTGTAGTCTTCTTTCAACCTGCCAATGTTCTCAACTTCGAAAGTGTAATCAGGAATAATTAATTTAATTCATACAAAACCAAACTAATTAGTAAATTGAGGCAAATGTATTAATGGTAAAGATTTTACTCTGCCAGGCTGATATGACCAGTACAAATTTATCTCAAATACAATATGAATTTTAAATCAAAGTATCATTATTACACATAACTCTTAAACATGGACATGTCTAAATTATTGAGGGAAAACAACAAATTAGACTAAAAATGGTTAAGCACATGAATTGTGTCTATAGAAGGCATAAGTTACTAAGTTTTATTTTTATTATTTCACTTAAATATGTGCTGTTAAATTCTCAGCACAGGGGACACTATGAATAAAACATTCAAGAAGAATAGACTGGGGGTGGGTAGTGGCTCAGTGTTAATAGCATTTATATTTTTAATGTTAATAGCATTTACCTAGCATACAAAGTCCTAGCCTTGATGGCCAGCACTATCAAAGTGGAAAGGGTGATGGGGAGAGGGAGCTGGAAGAAGATGATGAAGATGGAAAGGTGGAGAGCCTCTGACACTCACTGTCTGCTGTTCTCATTAAAGTACCTAGATGCCTTAAAAGTTAGTCTCTTTTAGAAATTTTAGATTTCTAAAAAGTGCCTCTAAACAGCATTGGAGAACAGATGTTCATTTCATCTAATGCTGATAAAAATAATCCCTACTATCATCCACATTTCTATGTGCTACGTAATGCCGTGAATACCTCAAATATCCTAACATTTTAGCTATACCACAGGGGTATACCAAAACACATAGGAATGTGAGACACTGAGAAGCAGAAATAACTTGGTGAAGGTCACCTAACTAGAAAGCTCTCGGAGCCAGGGTTTGAATCTGCCTGGAGTATGTAGTTTCAGGATCTAACTCATAGTTTCAATCATAGTAAGTCAGTTAACTCATAACAAAACCAATGCTTCAGTCTCTCACAGAAAAATGACATCATTTTTACATGGATTATGAACAATTTCCCCACACATCTTCATCCAGTTCTAGATTATAATGCTAACAGTAGCTATGCTACATGGTGCAGGAAAGGGAAAGCCTATGCATTCTCAGTACAGAAAAAATAATTACTTTCCAGCTTATTTTAGATCTGTAAGTAGTTGAATCCATAGATTTAGACTTATGGATGAACTGGAAACACTAAATAATGTTTCATCATATAAATAAAAACTGTGTGTTTACTATATTCTAAAAACAGATTCAACAATTTGTTCTTTGCCTTGAGACATTAGCAAGACCTTCAAACAGTAAGCGGGCAGTGGTGGCACACGCCTTTAATCCCAGCATTTGGGAGGCAGAGGCAGGCGGATTTCTACGTGCAAGGCCAGCCTGGTCTACAGAGTGAGTTCCAGGACAGCCAGGGCTACACAGAGAAAACCTGTCTCAGGATTAAAAAAAAAAAAAAAAAAAAAAAAAAAAAAAAAAAAAAAAAAAAAACTCCCCCCTAACCATTATACACAAAGTGTGACAAAGAACTACAATCTATCATATAAAATACTTGGGAGTGTCTAGATGGCAGAGGTGTCAGACAAATGATTGACATTTTGTCATAACCACCATGTAAAACCATATTACAATAAACACACATGTATACCTACAAACTAGTGCTTACTGTCTTTTTAAAAAGAAATTCTAACATATAACAGGAGTCAAATACTATACAGTCCAACCATCTGGAAACAGTAACTACATACCTAATTTTCCCTTGTTCTGTCAAATCCCCATCACTATGCAGTATCGTTGTTAGTAATCTGAGGGTGGAAGTTCCTGATTTACTGTGATTATTCTTCATTCCAAGTAGCCATCGAACCATCATTTTAATAGCCTGAATCTATTTAAAAGACAAGTTGACCAAAATAACATTGTTATGTTTAAAGAATTTCCACATCAACCTTAAAAACTAGAAAAATGTGAATGCATCTTAAGAAACGACAAAATATATTATTATTCCTTTTTATTTATAGGAAGAAAACACAGCATTTTAAGTTAGAGCTGTTTCAACCTCCAGGAATGAGGTAAACAAAACAGAACAAAACCAAAACCCTATTTACTAAAGATGAGTTATTTTGTTGCTTAACTTTAAAGTTTCCAAAGCATGCACCCCATCCTTTAGGACCTAGAATTAGAATCATGCTAACTTCCATAACCAGAAAAAGTTCCCAACTGCAAATGATAGTCGACCTTTTCTAAGAATGGACATCATTTTTGTAGATTTTATGATGATAAAGCATGTGAGTACTTCAATACTCATTACAGCCTTTGATATAACTCTTTATGGTTTTGTTTTTTGATTCATCTCAGCTTTTTTAAAAAAGGCAATAATAACTGTACTTGAAGAGTGCTGGCACTCAGTAGTTTCAAAGATACTTTTACTGAGAACCAGGTGAGCAAACACTCAGTCTAAATGGCCTGTCATATCATCTAGTGCTGCCTCTGACATAAGACTAATGCTGAGACCCAAATGCAACCAGTATCATTCAGTGATGTAACCACTGTAAGTAAAGGAAGGGCTATTCTACAGGTGTGCAGGCACATTGGAATCTGAGGCTGTAACAATATGCAAACATAATTCAAGATATGGAGTATAATGAAATACATATAAATAGAAAGAAAGTAGGGTAGACAGTGTGGGAGCCCAGAAAGTAGTAAGAAATTCTAAGAAAAAAAAGTCAACATTTAGATATTTGCTCTTAATCTTCAAATATTGGCAAATACATATCACATGACTGTAACAAATCAATGACAGTGACAAGTAATTCCTTACATAGAGACCCAAATTCAAGAAGTATTAAAAAAAATTTTAGCTGGGCAGTGGTGGCACACACTTTTAATCCTAGCACTTGGGAGGTAGAGGCAGGCAGATTTCTGAGTTTGAGGCCAACCTGGTCTACAGAGTGAGTTCCAGGACAGCCAGGGAATGAATGAATATATATATATATGTGTATATATATATATATATATATATATATATATATATATATATACACACACACACATACACACACAGAAAAACCCTGTCTTAAAAAAAAAAAAGAACAAAAACATTTTAATATAATTTCAAGGAAAAGATCATTTTAAAGCCTGGATTAGCATTATTACTAGACAAGAGAACATCCAGGAGAAGACCAACATTCATTTGCCATTAAAAGGCTGATTTCTACAAAGCAGAAATATAGAAGCAGCTTTCAAGTCATTCCCCCTCAAACTAGGGTACACTCTGCTGCTCACAAGGCCCCAGGGTGCACATCATTGCCCTATACTCTCACAGTACACCAAAGGCTGTATCACAATACAAGTAAATACTCAACTTTAAAAGCCACCCACATCTATTACTTGATATAGTGAGTATATTAAGAAAAACAGATTTATGCAGATTACTCACTTTAACCATTGTCTCAGGTGAGACTTCTTCATCTGGAACCCAAAGCTTAGTTGTCTTTTTTCCTGGAAGCTAGGCAAAAAGTGAAAACATTAAAATAATAAACATGAACTCTCACGGTCAACTAATATTTACGGAATAAGCAAAATTCTTAATAACAACAGACAATATTTATGATTCATCTAACCTCATTTACTAAATATCCCTGAAAGGAATAGTCTCATGGGTACCTTGATGTAACATTTGGATACCCTTTGCAGGTGTAGGCTAGGATTGACTTTTTAATAATACATAATCTGTTTTGTAGACCCTTTTAAAAGGTTGATGATTCAAGTCTTTAGGCTACTAAGCAAAGACAAGGATAAAAACCCTAGCACTAAGAACTGAGTGTGCAGTTGTGTGCGTATTTGTGTGTCGAGTCATCCCTCCACGGATGTGAGGTGCACTGTTTAATTAGGCTGGCTGGCCAGCAAGCTCCAGGGTCTACCTATGTCCATGTAGGCAGCTCTGGAACTGTAAGTACATGCCAGCACACCTGACTGTTGTGTGTGTTTGTGTCAGACTCTGCTCTTCATGTTATGCAGCAAGTACTCACTAAGCTATCTCAGCAGCCCCAAGAAATGCAGTTCTAAAGAGGATATTTAAAAAAAAAAATCTTAGTCAGGCTTTGTGGCATAAGTTACTCAAAAGACTGAAACAGGAGGATAAGACCTACCCAAGCTATAGCATGTCTCCTCCTCCAAAGTCTTTCACTTAATCAATATTCCATGTCCTTATATAATTTAATTTCATAAAAACTGAAATGGCCTCCATTGGGTGTTATTTTCTAACTCCCAAAGGGTCTACTTCAGATCAAATGCTCTTAAATTAAAGCAACCAAGTGGAAGTGTTATTAGGCACTTCACCTCTCTTTAATCTAAAATGTAGAACAAACACTATGATAACAAGTCTAATAGTACAACTTACCCGATCATTCATGAGAAGGTCCTTCACAATGAAAGTTGCTACCAAAGACTTCAGAGGAGCAGCGAATTGATCAGGTGCAAGAAGAGCAATATGACCAATAGTGACCAGTGGGGTTATAAGATGTTCCAGGTTGCTTGGATCTAGGCTTTTATGCAAAGGCTGGAAATGAGGCAAAGGATATATATTTAAGTCTCTATACACACAAGTAACACTGCTCATGTATTTCACCTTTGAATTCTAAACATTACAGAGGTGTAGGCTCTGTGTAAGTAGCAACTCAAGTTTAAGTGTAGACTACAGTTTACCAACATTTATAAGACATTAAATTTAAGCATTTTCTGTTTTGACCAACTCACATTTTAGAAATAGGTAAGGAAACATTTCAGCATAAATCTTATTATATAGTATATAGCTTATGACTATGTGTATGAACATCAAAGACCGCTAGGGCTCATCAATATCCACTCTGCTCCTGCTTCCTAAGCATCAAGATTCTCCCTTGTAGCTTCCTTTGCAGTTGAGGGAGGATATGCGTGATCTGGTCATGGAAGAGGGAATGAAAAAAAGGTAGGCCACACTCGCCAGCACTGAGGCAGAGTAAGCACCATGCCTCTCCATAGTTCTACTTATCCAACTTAGGTCCAGTGGGCAGGACTCCAGTAGGAACACAAAGAACCACTAATCAGAAAGAGTATGTGTCCCTAAGCCTTTTGAATACTGAAATACCAAAAGTGAATTTTCAGTAGCAAAACAAATTTTTCCTATGTGTGGTTAACTAAATTTTGGGTGTCTTGAAAAATTATAGCATCAAGTACTAAATTCCATAACAAGACTATTTTTCTTATGATTTAAAACCAAACTATTAATAAGTACTTTGTTACAAATAAAGAATGTCATACTTCCTTAGAATAATAATTGAAGAATGTTGTTAAAGTTTAAAAATAGGAAAATCAGGAGAATGACTAAAATATGCCAACATTAGCATTAAGGTATGTACATTTTATATCCATACTTATGTATGAAATAAAGTATCTCTGGAAAAGTATATTACTAACTGACAACACATAGTGCCTGTGGAAAGTAAATAACTGCCTAGGATGGGAGGAGGGCACCTAGCTAAAACACCAATGCTTCATTTTAGTGAAAACATGTGATGGCTTTGGAAACCGGCTCAGTGGACAAGTGCTTAATGCACAAGTATAAAAACTGAGTATGGACCCTCAACACTACATAAATGAAAGGTCTGAATACATCTGTGATTCCAGTGCTGAGGAAGCAGAGGCAGAAGGAGCCATGGGGTTAACTGGCCAGCTAGACTAGCTGAATGAATGAGCTCCAGATTCAGCAAGAGATCCTGTTTCAAAAGTAATGTTGCAAAGCAGCTGAGGATGACATGCAGTGTTGACCTCTTGTCTCTACAAGCAGGACATATGTAAACACACATACAAAGACATACACTAAGTAGAAACACACAGCAAGACGTACACAAAAAGCAAATGTGGGCTCTACGTTCCAACACTGAACATCAACTATTACAAACTTGACAATAACATAGGCTATGCTTTCCTGACAGACTAGAGCAATATGAGCTTTTGCTGAAAGCAAGGTGAGTTGACCTCTTGCTATTCCTGGTCATTTCCCTAAATACTTCCAGTGTGTTCATACCTAAGTGTCACTCTGCTGGTCACACTATAAACAAAAACAAGGTTGCATAAATATTATTATTGCTTGATAATTCCCCACAATATATTAATAAAATTATTTCTGAAAAAAAACATGGAATACTAGCAACTGCAAAAAAGTTAACAACCACTAGCAAGTATTTTCTCAGAAAGCCAGCAAGCCTTCCACATTATGGCAAAAGTAACACAGCAAAAATCTTTACAAAACCAAGTTATATCAATATTATTCTCAAAGTGACTATCATTAAAACAAATCAATCAATAAACAAAAATATCCTACTAATTAATAAAATCATCTTTAAAAATAAAAATAAAAATAGACACCACCAAGTGCTTAGAAATTCTAATAAAGCACTTGACACATAAAGTGCTATTGAAAGATCCAGAGTATAACTTACTAGATATTTTAACATAATACATGAAATTATGATAAAATAGCCATAAAAGTCTGTACCTCAGAGATAAAGTGTCAGAATATTTATAGTAAGAGGTTTAGTGTGATCTCCAAACTGCTTTGACTTCAATTCAAAGACATAAGTATTATAACCAATTGTACAGATTTTTCTGGTAGTTTGTCTTAATTATAATGCAGGGACTATTCTCATAGTTGGCTACAATAAAAGACTATTCAAGGTGAAAGTCATGTAGAGAAAATAGTATAAAACATTAAAAATACACATTTTATATTAGCAGTTAGCTTAGCCACTAAACCTAAACTTATTTATACTACTAATTGGACTAAATTGAACTCAAATTTTAAACTGTCACACTTGTAAATCGACAGAGTAATACTATCATTGACTATGATTATATACATAAGCACTCAGAGAAAAATCTCCAAAACCTAATACATACAGCAGTGTCAAACAGCATCACACAGTGTTTGAGTTCTGAACCTGAAGTAGTCTTAAACCTATGAAAAGCCAGATTTCTTATTTTAACTACTACTGATGCAGATTTTACTGATTCATATCTCGACAGTACACAATATAATACATCTCCAAATGACAACATTCTGCAAAGCCAGTATTTATTTTTTAAGAAATCAATTTTTTTCATTACCTCAAATATCTGTGCAAACTGGGTCTCTTTACTAGAAAATATGGCATGAATACAATGGATGGCATATTTAGCCTGGCGAGGTGGTCCTTTTTTGGATTTGTGATGTAGTACAGGAAGCAAGGCTCTAAAAAAAAAAGAAAAATCAAAGAAAAGTAATAAATAAAGAAGAATAATTTATGCTTAGATCCTAAAATTAGTACTGTCTCAACCATGGTCAGAGAAACTTCTGTTTGTAGAGAAGAACAGTTAATATAGAAATCCATAACTTGTCAAATGAGTGAGTGCTGAGTGCTCAGTCTTATACAGGCCATCTTGATCATCCTCTCCAAGGCTCAGTGAGCACTGCAGAAGAGAGGCAAAGGAACATAAATGAAAGGATGGAGGAGTCTGTCAAATAACGTCTTCTTGACATGACATGTCTATGGCACCCACGAAGCCACAGCAGGTATGGCCACCAACACAAGATAAACATTCCATCATGGGGGAAAGAGGGTTCTCAGAAGGCCCTACCCATCCAAGCAGCTACAGGTGATTAGGAAATGGTTGCCAGGGAGGAGGCATCGTTTTCTTTAGTGGTGTAGTCACTGATAAGTTGTCCTTACTCAAGAAAACAACCCAGCCTATATTCATCTCAAAAAAGAGGGACTAGATACCAAGAAGCTAAAAACTAGACTCCAGTCTCAGTAAATTGGGATAATCCACTCAGTCCACAGACTACAAACTAAGTGTGCCGTAGACAATCCTACTACACAAAGGGAAATGACTACAGTTAAGATGGCTCTGGCAGACATCCCTTAATTGTGTAGTACAAGAAGCCATTCCAACATACATGGGAGAATTTTCCCCTCTATGTTTCTTATTTTACTATATCATTAATGATATTTTATTCCATATTTTAAAAGGTTTTTTGACTTTCTATTTTTTCCCTTCTGACATTTATCCACACTTGTTCCCAGTTTTCTACTGTTGGTAATGTATTCTCCCTTTTTCACATGTATTTCCTTCCCTCCTTCCTACTGTACTTTTAGTTTATTATTCTTAAAAATAAAATTTTAGCTTTTTTAACTTATTTCCTTTCTTATACTTCTCATGTATGCTATTTTTCATTATTGAGCAATCTTCTTTCCTTTTGTTTATTAGTATTTTATGCCTTCCTCTTCACTGTTACTACACTACTTCTCTTTCTACATCATGTATTTTGATCATGTCCTTTCCATCCAATTTTTATGTTTTTTTTCTCTCTCTTCAAAGAACAAACAACATAAACACACATAGATACAAACAAAACCCAAAATACACAAGCAAAAGATCAATAAGACAAAAATACCCAAAGAGAGCAAAATAAAAGAAAAAAATTTACAAAATTATCACTGAATTCATTTTGTCTTGGCCAACTTCTCCTGGGCATGAGGCCTACAGTGAAGTTAATAGACCCAGTGGGTCTCCATTGGAAGAACATTTTTTCTTTGCAACAGGTATCAATTACAGATAGCTTCCTGGTTAGGGGTGGGACCCCCATCTGGCTTGAACCTGTGCAGGCAGGGTTTTCCTATATAACCCTGGATGTCCAGGACCTTACTAGGGTAGAGCAGACTAACTTCAAACTCAGAAACCCACCTACTTCTGCCTCCCAAGTCTATGGTGACAGGCATGTACTATCACATTTGGCTTTTTTTCTTTCAGTTAGTTACCTCTACTTCTGTTCTAATCTCTCCCTTCCTGGATGCTTCCTTAAACCCAACCATTTGCTAATCTATGTTTGCTTAAATGATTTTAACCCACTGCACATTTTATATCAATTGTGCCATTTTCAATCGTATATCACTGATGGCATATCATTTCAAATCTCTCTGTATCTTGTTTATCTTGGTGTAGTTGCTGTAACAGCAGTTTGCTTTGTCCTCTTTAGGGAGTGAGCCTTCAAGAAAAAGCTGCTCACTAAGTGGATCCCCAGATTACAAGAGAGCCAAAACAAATGTGTCAATCATAACTCAGAAATACACACACACACACAAATACACACACACACACACACAAATACACACACACACACACAGCATAAAAAAAGAAGCCAACAAGAGTTCTCAAAAAGATCATAATCTCTCCACTGAATTCAAGGATCAGAAGACTTCTAAATTTACTTGTAGAAGTTATCAATAATTTCAAAGAGGATAGGAGGTGATGAATGCAGTTAATCAATCAGTGCAAAGCCTGGAAAAGAGCCAGCAGCACAGGTGAAAAGTGAAGAAAAGTCAGAAAGGAAACTTGGCAGGAAGGAAAGGTTTAGAAATATAGAAGACAAAAAGCTCAGGAATCAAATAAAAAATAAAACACAACAGAAAAATTCATACTAGACTAGACCACAGAGATCAAGAACTTCATGAGAGACGGTTACGAGGACAGGAAAACACTACATTCAAACACTGAAAGGAGAAAAAGTAAATAAATGATCCTGACAACTGAATGGAAAAATAAATAAAAAGGAAAAGAACATTGACGGTTCCTAGGTATGGTGGAAGAGACAGTTTATTACAGGTATGCGGGAGAAAATAAACAGAGGCAGGGACATCTTGAAGAGTGGAGTGTGAACGTGACCAGACTGAGCTACACCATGTAAAGAGAAGGGAAGGGAAAGGAGAGGCGAAAGAGCAAAACAAAGGTGCAGCAGTACCAAGAGGCCAAAGGTACAAAAAGGGCCAATAACCAAAAAGGTTGGATTATACAGGGCAGAGCAGCCTAGCTCCCTGGGCTGGAAAGTTCATGGTAGAGGGAGATCTAAGACAGTCACTCTGCAACAGGTAGGGAATGAGGGATGCAAGGAAAACCTGGGGGCCAGGTCCACTTTGATATGTTAATGGGCACCTCAGCCATTTGTCCCACTGTGAAATCTAATTACAACTTCCAAGAACATGGAGATATGGTCAAGATGCCAAACTTAAGAATCCATGCAGGAGAGGTCAGTAAAAAGTAAAGGCCTAAAGAATCTATTCAATAAAATTGTAGAAAATGTCCCAAATCTAACAAAATGACCAATCTCAGCACAAAGATGTATTAATAATGGCAAATCAACATAAGCAGAGAAACTCTTGAGAACACATCATAGTCAAGACACAGAAGTGTAAAACAAAGAATGTTATTTACTGTTATGGAGACAAACACCAACCCACAAGAGCAAACACATAGGAATTCACCAGACTGCCCCCACAAAATCCTTAACAGTCAGGAAAACATGTATTTTACTGTTAACCAGATTCTTAGATCCAGTAAAGTTATCTTTCAAAATTAAATGTCATAATGACATTCCAAAACCAGCATGAAGTAAAGCAACACTGTTACCACCCCAGCTGGAGTGTTGCAGTTTTCCCAGAACTGAATCCTTTTCTCCCAGAGAGAAAAGAAAACTGGGGGCTCCTATGACTTAGGGATCTTATAAAGATCAAGATGCTAATCAAGTGTCCAAGCTCCATAAAGTCTGAAGATTTACACTTCTGAGAGCCCTCCACGGGACTGTGAAAGCAGAGAACATTGTGGGGAAGTCTGCCCAGTTGGGCAGGAAGCTCCAGACATGTAACATTTATCAGCTGTCTCCCATGCTGGCTTTGGTGAAGCAATTGCCTTTGAATCACTGGAACTCCTGCAAATAACCTCTCACCCACATGGTTATAGATAAACTCAATGGCTTACCAGGTTAAACTTGAGTGGAATTCTTTTTTTTTTCCTATCTGATGGTAAATAGACAAGTGTTCATGTTCCAAAGAAAAATCAAAATAACGCTGCAAAGGGGAAAAAAAAGAAAGAGAAAAAGAAAAGAAAAAGAAACCAGAGGAACACCATGCACAGGAAAAAAATCAAGAGAGCAGAGGAAATCAGTTTCATGTAAGGAAAAGATGAAGAGAGTGAAGAGAGAAGACCTGGGAAGGAATCTATCATACTCAAAATGAAAGTCCTCAAAACCACCACTATTAGCAGGGAAGAGATAAAGCAAGCAGTACATAATAATCCAACCAACTAGAAAAATAACAAAAAGTACTAGGAATTAGCAAACCTCTCTCACTCACCAAATGCAAATTTTGTTAACTCTTCAGTTAAAAGACATAGACTAGCTGACTGCACAATAAACAAGATCCAGCTATCTCCTGTATCCAAGAAACATGCTTCAGTGACACTCACAGACTCAAGAGTGAGTCATTTACCAAGCAAATGGAAGAAGCTACAATCAGGCTGGCACCACTATTCAGATAAGCAAACATGGAGCCAAACTTAATCACAGAGTGTTTAAAAAGACAAGCACAGACCCTAAATCTAGATGGTGACAAAAGCATACACTGAGAAAGGGTCAGCCTCTGCAACAAACGGCATGAAAAAACTGGATGTCCTTCCTAAGCATGTAGGAAATAAACGTCTCACTCTGAACAAACGTGGATCAAAGACCTTAATGTAAGACTCTGAAATCTCTAGAGGGAAGCTTCGGGATTGAGGCATGGGCCAGGACTTTCTGAAATCATCATCAACAGCTCAGGAAATAATCCCAAGAATCAACAAATGGAACTGCACAAAATTCAGAATTTAGTGCACAACAACAACAAAAATAATAACAGTGATAGTATTCAGAATAGAAACATTTAACAGCTCTGTATCTGACAGGAAATTAGTATCTTGAAATTATAAAGTATCCCAAAATTAAAACACCAAACAAACCAAAATCCACACACCCCAAATCAATCAGTAATGGACAAATTAATGGAAGACACTTACCAAAATAAGACAAACAAAACACTTGGGAAAGTGCTCAACTTCCTTAGCCATCAGAAAAATGAAAAGTAAATGCAAGAAACTAGTACTGTCAAGAATAGCTGAGAAATAGAACCTTACACATGGCTGGTGGCCATGTGGCCATGTGGACTAGAACGGCTGCTACAGGAATCAATAAGCAGTTTCCTCAAAAAAAAAAAAAAAAAAAAAAAAAAAAAAAAAAAAAAAAAAAAAAAAAAAACAGAATGAAATTAAAAAAAACTAAGTGACCCTGTTGTACCACTCCTGGATATAGACCAGCAAGAATCCTAAGTATCTCAAAGTATTTGCAAACCCATGTTACTGAAGCACAATAGCCAAGATATCCAACCAGAGTTCCATGCACACACACAAAAAATGTGATTATATGTTATGGAAGGGGCAAATATAAGTGAAATAAAAGGAGACACATATATATCATACATATATGTGTGTGTGTGTGTGTGTGTGTGTGTGTGTGTGTATAAGTGTGTAACAAGGCTCGTTATCTTGCCTGCTAACCACAAAACTCAATAAGGAAAAGAAATAAGGAAAAAAATAGAAACTTTGCCTAAAGGGAAATAGTTCCATAGATATTATAATTAAATCTAAATTCAAATCAGAGATTCATCTCTTGCTAGCTATGACCTAGAACCATTTGCTTGTTTGAATGTCAGATGTCTCACTTAGATTAAATAAAATTCTGTTGGGTAGTGCAGACAGTTTAACCGAGATAGCCTATCGAGGTAAACATACAATACAGTATATAATTAGACACAATCCGTGTGTCCAGCCACTCTGCTCTCTGATCAGATTTGGATAGCAAGAATATCATTCCATTAAAAAATATACATCCTGAACTCAAAAGTTAACAAAAGGTTCTAAACAATCATGTTTCTTATTCTAACCAAACAGACTAATGTTATAAAATTCTGGTAGGTGTTTGCTTTTTTTTTTTTTTTTTTTTTTTTTTTTTTT
>NW_022196905.1:145259518-145301547 GCF_008632895.1 Mastomys coucha | reverse complement strand
TTTGTATAGACAGGGTCTCTCTGTGTGTCCCTGGCTGTCCTGGAACTCACTCTGTAGACCAGGATGGCCTTGAACTCAGAAATCCACCTGCTTCTGCCTCCCAAGCTCTGGGATTAAAGGCGTGCACCACCGCCACCCGGCCGGTGTTTGCTTTTTGATTTACTTATTTTACTTAGTAGATAAAAGCACTTAATGTGCACATGAGATGATCTGAGATCAATTCTCACGGAACCCACAAGGAAAAGAAAGCAACTCTACTGAGAGCTGTCCTGTGACCTGCATAGGTGAAGTTGCACAGATGTGCTTGAAAGAGCACACATATACACACACACACTTAACACCTCTGATATTTCTCAATGTGCCTTAGATCCATGTGAACTGTCCATCCTGTGCTATTGTACACCAGGAACTACTTTATAATGAAATGGCTTTTAAGTTTTTAAGCAACATTGAAACATCAAAAAGATGTACCATACTTATCTTCTACCTTACAAACCTAAAATACCAACCAAAGTTTTCTCACAAGAAAGGAAAGTCTACTCAATCATAAAGAACGAACATAAAATTCTCTACAAACAGTATATCCAAAATACTTATCAGAAAAACCCAAACTCACGATCTGATGTGAGGGAAATCCTCTTCAATTTTGCTTCCTGTGTTTTTGAAAATTTGTAGGGCAGCTTCTGCCACCTTTTCATCATCCATCTTCAGACAAGCCAGAAGGGACTCAAACGTCTCAGCAGAGTGAAATGAGATAGGGTGTGTAAAAGACAGCACCTACAAAGAGTTTAGAAATATTACCTGTAAAATCTTTTCATGCTTGTAATGCACACATAAAGAACATACTAGAAATATTACTAGTCAAAAATCACTGTAGGGTTAACTATGCTATGTTCCTATGTGGAAGGTTAATATATTTCTAGTCAAAATAATTTAGACTTTAATGATTATTTTTTTAAGGGTAGGCCATAAGGGTAGGAGAAAGGGGGACATACAGGAAGTTTAACAAAATATTACTTTTTTCTCTCTAAATAACTATTAGAAGAGACTAAGTTAGCTTTTTAGAAAAATATAAATTAGGAAATGCATATTATCAGATCATAAAAGGTACAATAACCAAGCCAACATGGTAAAAGTAGTAAAAGAAATCATCAAGCAAAACAACAAGAAGGTCAGCATTTTTTTTTTTTTTTCTGAGACAGGGTTTCTCAGTATAGTCCTGGCTGTTCTGGAACTCACTCTGTAGACCAAGCTGGCCTCGAACTCAGAAATTCGCCTGCCTCTGCTTCCAAAGTGCTGGGATTAAAGGCGTGCGTCACCACCGCCCGGCTGAAGGTCAACATTTTTAAGAACCTTGACACAGATCATAATAGACTTTCAAGAGGCAACAGCATGTAGCTCAGCTTAGGAGAATGCATTCCTAACATACACACAGTCCTGTATTTGATCCCCACCTTGCACAGAACTGATTGTGGTGGTACATGCTTATAATCCCATCATCCAGGAGTAGACATAAGAATTAGGAAGTCAAGGTTATCCTGACCTACCTACAATGTGAGGCTAGCCTAGGCTACATAAGACCATCTCAAAAACAAAGCAAACAAAAAAGCTGCAATAGAGCTGGGTCTAGTGGTGCACACCTCTGATCCCAGACAAGCCCGGTCTACACAGGAAGACCCGGTCTCAAAAAACAAACAAAAAACAGGTAGTAGAAAACTAATAATCCCAGGAAAAACACGTATCTAGTAGGAGAAAATCACATCAAACAGTTCTTGGTATATTCTTTCACAATAATAGGTCATATTTAAATTAAAAAAAAAAAACCTTTGGTCATGTGAGTATATGTGAAATATATGAGTGTGCTCATATGTCTCTGAGCATGTGGTGGTTAGAGGTCACTTTGGGTATCTTTCTCTATAACTCTTCACCTTTCATCTTTCCAAATGGGGTCTCCCATTGAATCTGAAGCTCACCGTTTCAGCTGGTGAAGCTGGTAAACAAGTCCACAGGACCTGCCTGCCTCTGTCTCTTCTACACTGGGGATCTAAACTCTGGTCCTCATGTTTATAAAGCAAGCACTTCACCCACTGAACCATCTTCTAAGCCCCATTATAGGATTAAAAGTATAGGATAATAAAATTGAATACAAAATGTCAAAATACCAAACAGCATAAAAATACTATATATATAGTCTTATTTCAAAGATTTGTAAATAATCAGAACAAACAACATTACTAACAAAGATGCAAATAAGAAAGCTAAAAGTTCAATAAAATAAATACAGATTTCAGGGAAATATATGATAGATGTGGTAGCAAAGATAAAAGTCATTCCGAAAACTAATAAAGTATTTTGAATAGTCAATATAATCTGAGTAAACATAGTTTATAGTTTCATATGGTTTGAATATAAATGTAGGTAACTGGGAGCATGCCTTTGAAGGACATAATTCTTTTACTCTGTCTCTGATTCTTTGTTGTTGTTGTTGTTGTTGTTTTTCGAGACAGGGTTTCTCTGTGTAGCCCTGGCTGTCCTGGAACTCACTCTGTAGATCAGGCTGGCCTCAAACTCAGAAATCCACCTGCCTCTGCCTCCCAAATGCTGGGGTTAAAGACGTGTGCCACTACTGCCTGGCCTTTGTTTCTTGGCTGCCATAAGATAAGCAGCTATAATCTACTGTGTACACCTTCTATGATATTTCTGCCCCATCGTGGGCAGACAATAAAGACAATGACCATGGGGTAAACTCTCGACATCTATGAGCCAAGTAAGTCCTTGGTTTTTCTCAGGTATTTTATCATGGTGATGACAGGCTGGCTAAAACAGAAAATGGGTATTGAAAACTGGTACCATGACTACATCTGATCAAGTAGCTTAGAAGCCTTTGAAGCTAATTTACAGAGGAACTGGGAAAGACAGCTAGAAAAAGGCTCGAGAATCTTCTTTGGCTTGAGTTTACTAAGTGATTCTAGTGGGAGATTGGGGGGAAATAAAACCCAGAAGGCTGACAGTAAAAGAAAGGACTAAAGGTTTGACAAGGGTTCTACTGGGAACTGCCCTAGAGAAAGGCAGCTACATGAAGTCTTGCAACTTGTCTGTTTTGTTGGTGCCTTGAGAATGTGTGTGAGGCTATATTGAAAAGTGATGGTATAGAGAATTGGTATGGAAAATGTCAAGATAGTTTGGTATTTGGAATACAGCATGAAGATTACAAGTTGCTTTTAGTCAGTATTACAGGAAGAGTAAGGAACAAAAAGACAAAACAAAGAATGTAAAATCTGCAGTTTACCTACAAAGAAAGCTGGGTTGAAGAATAAGTGGTTACTGAAGAGATCAGCAAAAAGAAGCCAAATACTCTGCTTCAGGACAGTAGGAAAGATGCCTTGAGGGCACAGACTCAAGAATATGAGAGTATGAAACCACTTGAAAGGCTTTAAGCAAGAGGGTTCTGACATGCCCTGCTTGGATAAGAAATCACTTCCCAGCATGACTGCTGAAGCCACAGTCAAGAGTGTCCAGTGCCTGCTTGATTTGGGGACAAAATTTGGCATCTTCCATCTAATGCTAGCTTTTCAGACATGAAAAATACAACTGTTGTGAGTCATAGAAATTTCCATTCAGACTTTAAATCAGGATCAGATTCCCTGTTGACAGCCCTGACAGAGTGATATGCAGCTCTAGGAGTGAACTCAAGGCTGTACTGAAGACCCTAGAAAGGTAGAGATGCCAGTCCACAAAATGTGTGCTAAGGAAAATTCTAGGCAGTGCACAGAACCAGCCTATAAGAATGATTATAAATCCTATGGAAGAAAGGGTATAGGGACAGGGCTGCCCACACCCTTTGAAGATCACATGTTGAGCTGCAGATACTGGGTAGAGTTACTGGATCCAATGCTTCCTTTGCTGGAACCTGACCTTGCTTCACTCCCACCCCACTTTTCTATGCACCCATTCCTCCATTTTGGAACAGAGAGGTATATACCTTGTACACATCAAAAGCATGCAATTTGTTTTTGACTTTCCACAAGAACTCTCAGAAAAGACGTTCCTTGATTCTCAAAGATTTTAAAGTTTAATTATTTGAAAACAATGGAACAGCCAAAACCTTGAAGCTCCAATGAAATGGAAAACGTGTTCTACAATATGAGATGAGCATGAGTTTTGGTTGCCTTAGTGAAACAGCATAGTTCAACCTAAAAGTGCATCCCCCAGAGGCTCCTACTGGTCGCAAGAAGATTGGCATAGGAAGACTAATTAGATTATGAGGATTCTAACTTCCCCAAAGGACTAATCCACTTATGAATTCACAACTAACAGCTGCCTTGGAAGGGTATGTATTTTTGGAAGAGAATATAAACCCTAGACCCTTCTTTGATCTGTGCTTCTCAACTGCTACAAAGTAAGCTTCTCTAGTTTAGAAAATCCCCTCTGCCATGACAATCTTGTCTCACCTCAGGCCCAGAGACAAATGGAACCAAGTGACTCTGGACAAAGGTCTGAGAATCATGAGCAAGGATAAGACCTTCTTCCCTTAATTTACTATTTTAGGTACCTTGTCAAATTGACAAAATCTGACCAAATAACATTCTATTTACGTGTCAGTAGTATTAACTGTGATACCATGGATTATAACCTAAATATAACAATTTTTATTCATCAAATATTTCCCAATAAAAAGCAAAGAACACTAAAAGTTCATTCAAATCAAAATTTTAAAGAAAAGATTAAGTTATCAGAAGGTATACAAACAATAAAAAATTACTGGACCCTAGGACAAACAACAATATGAACGAACTAGTACCCTCAGAGCTCCTAGAGACTCAACCACCAACCAAGGAGTATACATGGTAGGACTGATTGTTCTGGCAGCATGTGTATAGTAGAGGATTGAGAAATCAATCATCAATGGGAGGAGAGGTCCTTGGCCCTGTGAAGGTTCTGTGCCCCAGTGTAGGGGAATGCCAGGGCCAATAAGTGGGAAAGGGTGGGGTGGCAGGCATGGGGAGGAGGGAGGCAACAGGGGTTTGTTCTTATTGTTTTTGTTTGTTTGTTCCTGGGAGGAGAAACTGGGAAAAGAAAAATCATATGACATGTAAATAAAGAAAATATCTAATAAAAAAAAAAGCAGCTAGGTGAATTAAAAAAAAAAAAAAAGAATTCAAATTGAACAAATCAGGAAGAACAAGCCAATAACCATTGTTTCCCATGGTGTCTGCTTCAGTTCCTATTCCTTCCCTGACTTCCCTTAGTGATAGACTATACCTGTAAGCTGAAATAAACTTTTTCATACATATGTTGAAAAAAAAATTACTGGAATCAGAAATTATTAACATACAGAGGGTTGATCACAAGTAACACTGTAAAGATTACAATACTGTTTATACTCAGCAGATTAGCACATTACGTTTGTAAACATTAAAGAGATTGGTACTGCCAGGCGGTGGTGGCACACACCTTTGATCCCAACACTTGGGAGGCAGAGGCAGGTGGATTTCTGAGTTCGGGGCCAGCCTGGTCTACAGACTGAGTTCCAGGACAGCCAGGGCTACACAGAGAAACCCTGTCTCGAAAAAACAAACAAACAAACAAAAAAACCCAAAAAAACAAACAAAAAAAGAGATTGGTACTTTCCCATACTAAGGATGGCATATAGGAAAACTTTCTCTGTAAAATGATATGGAAAGAGTGTTTTTATATACAATTTCTTTATAAAGAACATACAATTTACATGTAAAAAGTTGTCTACAAAAAACTTAACTACATGTATATATTCTCCAAGAAATTCAAAGGTCCTTATTCTCTCGGATCCAGTAATAACATTCTGGCTTGAAAAAGACATTACATACAAATTTTATTTTAGTACTGTTTATAAGAATAAAACTTCAAAACTCTAAATAGTCAACAATAAGAAAGCAGTAATGCACAGGACCAGACATGAGGAGGTCACATCATTTGTCCCAACACTGGGAGTAACTGGGACCAGCAGGACCCAGGCACACAGGAATTCTGCCAGACCAGTGGCACGGGTTCCTACTGGTCTGGGCTGGTTCCCTGAGCAGTTCCTTAAAGAACTACAGGAAAACATAATCAAACAGGTGAAGGAAATGAACAAAACCATCCAGGATATAAAAATGGAAATAGAAACAATAAAGAAATCACAAAGGGAGACAACCCTGGAGTTAGAAAACCTAGGAAATAGATCAGGAGTCATAGATGCAAGCATCACTAACAGAATACAAGAGACAGAAGAGAGGCTCTCAGATGCAGAAGGTACCATAGAAAACATTGACATCATAGTCAAGAAAACACAAAAACCAAAAAGCTCCTAACCCAAAACATCTGGGAAATTCAGGACACAATGAGAAGACCAAACCCAAGGATAATAGGTGTAGAAGAAAGTAAAGATTCCCAACTCAAAGGAACAGTAAATATCTTCAATAAAATTATAGAAGAAAACTTCCCTAACCTAAAGAAAGAGATGCCTATGAACACATAAGCCTATAGAACTCCAAATAGACTGGACCAGAAAAGAAATTCCTCCTGTCACATAATAATCAAAACACCAAATGCACTAAACAAAGAAAGAATTTTAAAAGCAGTAAGGGAAAAAAGGCAAGTAACATATAAAGGCAGGCCTATCAGAATTACAGCAGATTTCTCACCAGAGACTATGAAAGCTAGAAGATCCTGGGCAGATGTCATACAGATCCTACAAGAACACAAATGCAAGCCCAGAAAACTATACCCAGCAAACCTGTCAATGACTGTTCTGGGATTAAAGGCATGCACCACTACTGCCCAGCAATCGTCAACTCTTAGCTACAATGGAGGTAAAATCCTTTGGCGATGTGAGGGATATTGAAGTACAATGAATTTCAATGTCTAAAAATTGTTCTTATTTTGGGTTTGTACAACAGTGAGAGCCAAGATTTTAAAGCTCTAATAAAAACAAAACAAATAAACAAATAGACTTTATCTATTTATGTTCATTTAATAACATGCCCACCAGTTTTATGATTGTTATAAAAATATATATTGAGTTGAATATAAGAAAAAAATAGACATTAATATTTAAAAAAAAAAAAAAGAAAGAAAGCAGCAATGTTATGATGTGCCAAAGTGGAGAAGTTACCATTTCACACTTAGTATTTTTGCTAGGAGCTAGCATGAACTAAGAGATTCTGTGTGATTGCTGTACCACTCTATGAGACACTATAAGTGTATCTATTACACAGGAAGAACTGCTCAGAGGCAACTAATGGCCCAACCTCTCAGCACATATCAATAACAGCTGAAAACTAACACTCTTTGAAAAAATTTGTCACTAAGACATGCTTATCTTTAACAACAACAACAACAAAATAAAACAATGAGCATGACTGTAAGCTAAATAAAGCTAATTTAAAATGAAATTTAAAAAACTTTATGAATGAAAGGCTTCTAAATACTTTATTAATACCGTTATGTTGTCAACAATGTGGTGACAGCATGTAGTCATCAAAAGGTGCACCCCTGAACAGCATCCTCTATCATCACTAATGAGTTCTCGTTGTAGCTCTCTAAACTAACATTAAGTTTGATAACAGAACTTAAAACTGAAACATGAAGAATTTTCCATTTGATTTTATTTTTTTCAAACTAAGACACCTTCTCATTAGGTTATACAACTTTAAGAAGCAAATCTTAAGAATAAGTGGTATAAGCCCCCAGTGTCAGAATTTGGAAAGCAAGCTGAGAAGCTCTGTACCTACATATCAAGTTTCAGACCAGTCAGAGCTACAGTGAGGCCTTTAAAAACAGACACAAAAACCTGGTTGTCTACTCAGACCCTTAAGTTTAGACATGTATTTACCTTCAGCAGTTCAAGGCCTGCCCTGATAGCTTGATCAGTTGGAACACCTTCATCCTCATCATCTGCTGTTCCATCTATTGATTTATTCACTTGCTTGATAAGAGCACTAAAGGATAAGAAAACACAAGTGTTATTTCTTCCAACTATAATATGTTAGTAGTATCTGAGAAAAGCACCTAAATATTAAATAGCTACACAGTGCACAATATTTCTGTATTGTTTTCCAAACATTATTATAAAACAAATTACAGCAAAATACCTTTTCAAAGTATGTTTTCTTCCTTTACCCATTCAAATGAAACCAAAGTGCTCTTTTTGAATGCCATCTGTACCTTTACTAGTATCTTTTCTGTAGCATCCTAGCATTCTAAAACTACTAGAATAATACTCTAATACTCTGTGATAGTACATACTCTCTAATAATACATAATACTATTACTCTACTACTCCCTAATAGTACATAATACTCTGTGTAAGACAAAAATCTAATAGTCAGGGAGCTGGAGAGATGGCTCAGTGGTTAAGAGTACTGACTGCTCTTCCAGAGGTCCTGAGTTCAAATCCTAGCAACCACATGGTGGCTCACAACCATCTGTAATGGGATCTGATGCCCTCTTCTGGTGTGTCTGAAGACAGTGATAGTGTACTCATATAAATAAAATAAATAAATCTTAAAAAAAAATCTAATAGTCAGAAATCACTGACCTGCTGCTAAAATTGTAACCTATACAACAAAACCTTGAAAAAGAGATCATGAGAAAACTAGCAATGTCAGCTTTAGAAACAGGCTGATCTTGCAGTAAACAAACATTAGTAATGCAATGACACTGACTTAAAGCAACCATTCACATCAATGCACAGTTGTTCTTTTTACAAGCATCAAGTAACAAAGTAACAGTACAGATATAAAGCATACCAAAATAAAAGTTTGTGCAATGTTCCTTAAAATATTTAATAGAGTTGTTTCTTCAACAATATTTTGGCTCGGGGCTGGAGAGATGGCTCGCTGGTTAAGAGCACTGACTGCTCTTCCAGAGGTCCTGAGTTCAAATCCCAGAAACCACATGGTGGCTCACAACCATCTATATAGCTACAGTGTACATGTATACATAAAATAAATAAATAAATCTTTAAAAGAAAAAAATTTTGGCCGGGCGGTAGTGGTGCACACCTTTAATCCCAGCACTTGGGAGGCAGAGGCAGGTGGATTTCTGAGTTCGAAGCCAGCCTGGTCTACAAAGTTGAGTTCCAGGACAGCCAGGGCTATACAGAGAAATCCTGTCTCGAAAATTATATATATATAGGCTCAAATTTAATATCAAACTATGGAATAAAGTATATATGTCTCTCTAACAAGAATTTAAATTTTTCTTACATACAAAGTCTATTTTTAGCTGGCAAGATGGCTCAGGGTTTATCAGCCCTTGCCACCCAGCCTGGTTACTAGAGCAGGATTCACAGGACACGCAAGGTAGGAAAGACCCGATTCTGTAAGTGACCCTGACCTCCACACATAGGTCTCTGCATATGCACTACTCTACACACATACACATATACAATCATGTCCACACTAAGAAAAGTTTATTTCTCTAAATATTCTCATCTATATATTATCTTCCTAAGTAAGTTTCTATAAAACTTCCTTTTAAGTTTCTATAAAATGACTTTTCCCTTGTTTCATACCTCCAATTACCCAAATAAAAATCTCCAACTTGAATCATACTGCCAACAGTACTACAATTCTTCTATAAAGTAGGAAGACTAAAAATTTTAACTATTGTTTTCTTCCAAAATAATGGTAGTAAGGCCACAAGAAAGTAAATATACACATATTAACAGTATCATCTAAAAAGAACTACAGAGAAAGTCAGAGACAGAATGACAGAGAATATAGCAGAGGAACATGAGCTAACCATACATACAGCCTCAAGGGAAGCATCAGCCAGCAAAACAAAAAATTGGCAAACTACTTTTAAATCTGCTTCAGTATTCAATGCGGAACAAATGACAAGTATATCCTATGTAATGAAATACTTTCTGTATGTTAACCTAAGAAATTAACCAAAAATAAAAAATAAATCAGTGAGGTAATACAAACAAAGCTCTCAGAACAAGTAATTTTCTCTATCAGCAAAAATCAGCTAAAAAGCACAAATGCTATTTATTTACACTGAGAAGCCAAAATATAAGATATCTAGGAATTTAAGTTGCTGACAGAACCCTCAGATCCTTGGGAAAGAGAAAGTCTGAAGCCATGTACACTCCTGCCCATCTGGAAGACCAATGCATTCCTGCAGCCAAACAGGCTGTCTTCCGCTGTGAGACAAATCTGCCAGGAATACCTCAGGAAAATCAACATGGGTCCATGCAAATAATTCAAGAATTTGTCTAACAATGAGAAAACACTTCAAAAAAAAATGGATCAACTTTTTCAATAAATGATTAATTAAACCAACTATCATGTACAATAAAAACAGAAGAATTCTGATGCCTCCATTAAATTCTAGACCAATTACAGGTGAAAATGTAGAAAACAAAATTACTTAATATACCAAAGTCTAAAAGAGATCAAAAACCAAAAATAATTATGGAGCCGGGCAGTGGTGGTGCACGCCTTTAATCCCAGCACTTGGGAGGCAGAGACAGGTGAATTTCTGAGTGAGACCAGCCTGGTCTATAGAGTGAGTTCCAGGATAGCCAGGGCTATACAGAGAAACCCTGTCTCCAAAAAAAAAAAAAAAAAAAAAAAAAAAAAAAAAAAAAAAAGGAATTTACTATTTATTAATAGACTTAGAATAAAACACTGGGATCAGAGCCTTATCATTCTTGTAATCAATTAACAAAAAACAAAAATGTTCCTCTGAAATATCCATAGAAAAATAAAAGAATTCCCTCAAAGAAATGCAATTAGCCAAGAAATGTTTGGTGGACTTTTTCTCTTTATTTAAATATTTATCAGTTGTAATTTAAAAAAGAAAAATTTTAAAGGTATCACCATTCACCCATCTATAAAATGAAGAGACCAAAAGGTGCTGTCCAGGCAGCCAGACTGCCTGAGGGACTAGCATAGATAGCATCTCTCTGAAGGTTCTGCAGCCACTTCCTGCCATTGTTCTGAACCTTCAAGGTAGTTCTCATTCCATAAAGTTACCAAGAGAAATATTAAAATTCTTCCAGATTTATTATAAACAGAAACTGCTACTTCTTGTTGCTCTTTATGTTCTCATATACCTTCTGGATAACTTTAAGTTCCTGAAACCAAAGGGCTGTTTGGTCCTCAGTCTGTCAGCTAATAGCATATACCTTACTTGTGAAAAGGTTCACCATTTTTAAGTTTTAGAAACCTGAAACAGCCTGATCTTTTACATTTCTCTAATTTCCATACTGTAAAAAGGTTTCCATATTTGTACATATTATTTTTCATTTTCTATACAATTTCAGCATAGCAGTCAATTCTCATAATTTCATTTCAAACTCAACATTACTTGGTAAAAAACAAAAACAAAAAATACCCAGGTATGGTGGCTTATTCCAATAATCCCAGCACTTGGAAGATAAAAGCAGGAGGATCAGAAATTCAAGGTCATCCTCAGCTACATGTATGGTGAGTCCAAGGACAAATTGGGCTATACAAGAACTTACCTAAATAAATACACAACACCTAGAAAGGGAAGAAAGTAAAAACTTTCTTGCCATGGCCAAATAATAATTACATGTTATCTACTTCCAAAAAGGGGGGGAAGAGGTAAAGAAGACCCTTTTTATTCCTTCAAGATATCAGGATTCATTATGTGGACTTGAAACCTTGTATTCCGACTCCTTCCAGGGGTACTCTTTTCACACTTTCCTCAAGCATGTTCTTTCTCTCCCATCCTACTAGCATCTACTCACAGACCACAACAACAAAGGCTTCAGTAATCTCTCTCCTCTCTCCTCCACTCAGCACCTCAATCTGTGGTTCCCAAAGGATAAAAGAGTAAACTGAGCCCAAAGCTCAGGGTTAATAGCAGTCCACGCCAGCACACAGCATTCACTTCTTTATACTATAATGTAACAGATGGAAGTCAGCTTCAAAACACCCCCTGTATCCCTAGCCAGCTACTCTGGCTTACAATTTCAATGCCTACGATACTCTTTCTCCCATTTCTATAAAAGCAAAATCTCAGCTATGCTTCCTTCCTAGATAAAATAGTACCACCCAGAGATAGCCTTTTGAGCTCTAAAAAGTAATAAAGTAAAAGCAAAGTGAGAAAGAAGAAAAACTAGGCAACTCAATAGGAGTGAATGTAAGTTATATACACAAATATAGAGTATAGATGACTGCACATATAAATACAGATAAGCAGTTGACTTGGTGATTTGTGATTGACAGTACTGGGATTGTGCATGACTGGGAAACACTGAGGAAGTTTAATATTCTGAAGTATAAATACCTGATGGATTCAGTATCTATGTGTACAGGAGCTATCCTCTCCAAGAGAAACTTGATCATTTCCAAGAAAGGATTTGTAGGCTGTTTGGGGTTGCCCAACTTCTTAGTTATTTCACGCTGAAATGCAAATTTGTAGATTATTATAAAAATATATTTAAACATATCATTATCTTAAAATGTTAAGAACCTATAACATTCTGTAATTCTAATGCTGAAAAACACAACTCTATAGCTAAGTTTAAAAAATAAAAACAAAAACTAGATTAAGAATTGAGTACATTCCAAGTAAATAAGATGTACATCATTATTAACATTTCAAAAAAATAAGATGCACATTATGTAATATAGAAAAAAAAAACCTGAATGACTATTTTGAGTAAAAACAAGGTTAGACTCTGATCTTATGTCATACATCAAAAAATAATTCAAAAGAATACAAATGTAAGAGTAAAACCAGAATCAGAAAGACAAACTTCAGCAAGCAGTATTACTAAAGAGAACTGTTAAGAAACTAAATTCCTAGACTTCATTCTGACGATTCTCATTCAGCCCACTTGGGAAAGAATCAAGAATCATCTTCTTTCTAAAATGTATCTCAGAAGATAGATGAGTTTAAAAAAAAAAATCTTAACATAAATACTTCTAATATATCTTAGTGTCTTTTCTTGTTGTAATTATAAAATACCCTGACGAGCAACTAAGGGAGGGAGATATATTTGGGCTAACAATTCCCAAGTTATAAAGTCTGTCACATCAGAGAGGACACATCAGAGAGGGAGCTAGTCATATCACACTATAATCAGGAACTGAGAACAATGAATGTATGCATAGTAGCTCAGCTCTTTCTCCATATACATACAGTTCAGGATGCCCTGCCTAGGGAATGGTGCTGCCCACAGGTGAGTAGGTCTTCCTACCTCAATTAATACAATCAGATAACTCCTCACAGACATGTTCAGAGACTATCTTACAGATCAAACTGATAATTAACACTAACCATTGTAACTTGCAATGGAATGGAATTTTATGATCAAGGCACCCAAAGCAATACCCAAAAGGCAAATATTTTATCCATAACTAGGTAAAAAAATTGAAATCATGATATAAAAAAGGATCTCACAAACAAATGAAAGGTAACAGAAAATTAATTGCCACTTAACAATGACATGTTACAAACCAACTAGTTACAAATAAAAAAATTATTCTATAAAAATAGGCAAAGATTTTAAACATTCAACTCACAAAAGAAGTATAAATGATTAAAAAAAACTTAAGGGAAAAAGTGGTCAGAAAGTAAGGAACTAAACACAAAATTTATATAGAACTATGTTTTGTTTGTTTTTACTTGGGTTTTTATTTCCTAGCAATCAGTGGACAGGATTATGATTGAGAAATACATGTTAAAGGCAGTAAAAATGTACCATTAACCCAAGTGATTAATCTAGTAATCTGTAGAAATCAAGAGCTTGTAAAAATACTCAGTTATGAGAGTGTTGCACAATACAGCCAGAGGCATGGGTATGAAACTATAATGTCAATTCCATAAGAGACTACATCAGAAGTTTAGTTCAAGCCCAGAGTAGGAAGCCAGACCCCTCTCCAAACAAAAGGAGAGAGGGAGGAGTTGTGTCAATGACCGTGAAAGTTAGTACTAAGTACAAATGAATGTCATGCTATGAAATTTAACACTATAAAAAAACGAATGGAAGTCAGGCAGTGGTGGCGCATGTCTTTAATCCCTGCACTTGAGAGGCAAAGGCAGGCAGATTTCTGAGTTCGAGGCCAGCCTGGTCTACAGAGTGAGTTCCAGGACATCCTGGTATACAGAGAAACCCTGTCTCGAAAAACCAAAACCAAAAACAAACAAACAGACAAACAAAGAATGGAAATGGAATGTGTAAAATCTTCATACAGGATAATTTCATTTTGAAAGGAAATACAACATTAATGGCAACTCTCTCTGCAGAAGGATTATAATTTATCTGAATTGTTATTTATTCGACATTTTATAAATTGAAATAATGTAAAAACGAGGTAAATGTACTCAAAGAGTTCTATGGCTGTCCACACACAGGTTCTCCCTGCTGTCCCCTTACCACACAGCCTTCAGCCTGCTTGCAGGAGCATGTGGGACTAACAAGGGCTTCCAGCTGTTTCCGTATTTTCTCATCATCTTCCAACACTTGTGTGAACTTCTTCATGAAGTCCTGGGCTTTACCAGGATCTGGCAAATTTCCTTAAAATAAAATAAAGCTTCATAATTTCTCAAACTGATAAAAAAAATACATTCTATTTTGTATTTCTAATTAATAAACCTTATCTACAAATTGTTCTTCGTTTAACGAATTGTGAAGTACTACCAATACTTTCTGTAAGAGAAATCCGCTTCGGACAAAATAGGAAAAAGCTTCAGGATTAAGAGATGGCCACAGGAAAGGTCGAGCCTTTCCAAAGAGCTCCTGACAGCATCTGACACTGAGTAGCAGCCTAAGCAGTGCCATCCTGTTCCTTAGATGTTGCTCACACTTTGCTACAAAAGTCCCTAGGAGAGTCAGTTCATTACATTGCCCTATGTCTCCTTGTGCATTGTTAAAACAATCCCTAGATTATGCAGCATGTGGTGCCGGAAGGCACTGCACACACCATTCTTGGTGACTGCTACGTAAGTCACTATTGGCAAGAAAGGATCACTCTGCAGAATTCACCACAGCACTCCTTGATTATATGAATCTCAGCTCTTAGAGGAGCTAAGAAAATGGTGATCTTAATTGGTTTTGTTTTTCCTAGTAATTTAATTGCTCACAAAAAAACTAGACTAACAGAACTAATAATAGAAATTATAACTATCTTAAATATAACATAGAATATAGAAAAATTACAAGTCTCTAAAATCCTTAAGTCTGAACAGTCCTTAAATCTCAGCAAAAATGATGACTGTAAGAATACTGTTCTGTACTAATCATAATCATAAAACTTGCTCTATCTATATACAAAAAAAAAAAAACTAGCATAAAAAAAAAAACGGCCTAGTTTGGCGGCCTACACTTGGAAGCCAGTGGCAGGTGAATCTCTGAGTTCAAGGCCAGCCTGGTCTGAAAAGTGACCAGGGCTACATGGTGAGAGTCTGTCACAAAAATAAACAAACATGATGACTTATAAAGTATGGATACCTGCAGAATAATTTTTAAAAAGTAAAATATAAGCAGAAAAGTATTGGGAACAAGCTGTTAAAAGTTCTAATATAGCCAGGTGGTGGTGGCGCACGCCTTTAATCCCAGCACTTGGGAGGCAGAGGCAGGTGGATTTCTGAGTTCGAGGCCAGCCTGGCCTACAGAGTGAGTTCCAGGACAGCCAGGGCTACGCAGAGAAACCCTGTCTCAGAAAAACCAAAAACAAAAAAAAAAAAAGTTCTAATATAGAACTTTATAAATTATATTCCAAAGATTACTAATAATTCACTGGAATATAACAGTATTGAGGACTTAATAGTATTTGCAAATAATTTAAGAGCCTCTTTACTCGGATAGGCATCATATCAAGGCCTGTTGTTTAGGAAAATAAAGGATGGTGAGATGGAAGAAGGAAAAGAAAAAACACCACCAAAAAAACAAATTCAGCATTTTATAAATGCATAGGAATCCTAGTAACACCTGCAAGATCTGCATCTCTGGAAACAGAATCTAGAAAAGATTGTATTTTCTAGAAGAAAAGTGAATATTGAAAAAAAAAACAAACAAACCAGACAACAGAAAATGAGGTCCTCAACAGGACAGTGTCGGTGTCCACAGCCAACTGCAGAGGGCCAGACTAGAAGCTGGAGAGTGCCCAGGAAGGGCTGGCTGAGATAGCTCTACTATCTGCGTCTCAGTGGCACCTTAGTTCTCAATGCTCTCTTCAAAGTGAAATTCAGGAGAGTGCCAAGTAACAGTCAGTAAGTTACTGTTCTCTTCAGGATCTTGGTATTCGCTCTAAAGCAGCTGCAGTGTTTAGCTCAGCCTACGACCTCTTTTTTATTGCACACCCACTCCACCAGGTGCTCTCAGTTCTCCTGTCAATAAGCTGTGTACAGTGACCAGGTGAGGAGCAAAGCAGCTAATGCCAGAGGTTGACATCAGCAAAGGAAACAATGCAAACTCAATGTTTACAACTAAGCTTGTATAATGACTTAATTCTCAAAAATAATATACATTAAATTCTTTCTCAAGGTTTCCTTATAAAATGAAGAAAATTTAAAAATCTGGATAGCATACAGAGTAAATGAAAATCAGGGAAAAAAGAAAGTGAGTTGTCTATTGTATAGCAAGCAAAAACAGTGATATTTCCTAGATTATTACAATGTAAAATTAAAATAATTTAAATTATATAAAACCTTCAATTAACTCTTAAATTTTATAAAGATTTAAAACACTTACTTGTGATAACCATCACTTTAGAAAATATGGCCTTGACACTGGCATCTGTCTGTAAATCACATACAAAAATGCACAATTAAAATTCACAGCCGGGTGGTGGTGGCGCACACCTTTAATCCCAGTGCTTGGGAGGCAGAGGCAGGCAGATTTCTGAGTTCGAGGCCAGCCTGGTCTACAGAGTGAGTTCCAGGACAGCCAAGTCTACACAGAGAAACCTTGTCTCAAAAAAACTAATAAAATAAATAAAATAAAATTCACTAAAAATACGTAGAATACATCTTCAACAACTCTCCAGACCATGGCTGTGGCTTTCTTTAGTTATTTTAAATCCTAGATAAATGGGTGGATTTAAAAGTACAGAAGCCATGTGACCATGCTAAAAGAAAGAGCAGCTTCATAGTAAAAGTCTCAAAGCCAGACATGTTTGTTTGTGATCTCACATGAGTCACACTCAGTACTTGATCTAAGCTCCTGACATACTGCCTAGATCCTATTACGACTTTAATCATTCCTAAAGTCAAGACTAATGCTATCCATGTGAATATAAGAACATGCCATAATTCAGTAACACTTTTGCATTCTGTACCTCTCCCTCCAAGGTAAATTAATAAAAAACTGGGTAACAAAGAGAGAAGTACTTCCAGATGCTTCTAACTGAAGCATGCTGACTTCCAGCATGGTAACACTAAACCCATGCCGACTGACAGCAAAAGCCACTTAAGTAATGTTTACGGTTCCATTATTGAGGAAGACAGTTCCCATCAGGTTTAAGATACTCAATGACCATAGGTAAAAGAGTAAATTATGTTCAATGAAAATAAAAAGGTGTGGGTTGGTGAGGTGGCTCAGTGGTTAAGAGCACTGACTGTTCTTCTGCCTGAGTTCAAATCTCAGCAACCACATGGTGGCTCATAACCATCCATAATGAAATACAATGCCCTCCTCTGGTGTGTCTAAAGACAGCTACAATGTACTTACATATGATAATAAATAAATCTTTTAAAAAAAGAAAAAGATGGGCTGGTGAGATGGCTCAGCCGGTGTTCTTCTGAAGGTCCTGAGTTCAAATCACAGCAACCACATGGTGGCTCACAGCCAACTCTAATGAGATCTGACACCCTCTTCTGGTGCTTCTGAAGACAGCTATGGTGAATTACGCTGGAGTGAACGGGGCTAGAGCAAGCGGGGCCAGAGCGAATAGGGCAGCAGAGGTCCTGAGTTCAATTCTCAGCTGCTACACACATGATGGCTCATGGTCATCTGTACAGCTACAGTGTACTCAACACATAAAATAAATAAAATAAATCTTAAAGAACAAAAGAAAAGAAAAAGGTGCTAGAAATGGTTATGTATGCCTTTAATCCCAGCACTCAGGAAGCTGAAGCAGGAAGATTATCTGTGAGTTCCAAGCTAGCCCAATCTACTTGTTGAGTTTCAGGCCAGTGAAGGCTATATAGTGAGAAGGTGGGGGTGGGGAGGGGTGGCACACACCTTTGATCCCAGGACTCAGGAGGCAGAGGCAGGTAAAACACAAGTCAAGGCCAGACTGGTCTATGAAGTGAGTTCCAGGACATTCATGGTTACACCAAGAAACCTTGTCTTGCTCTCTTCTCTTGCTCCTACTCTCTAACCCTCTTTCCCCTCCCCCAGCCCTTTCTATCTCTACAGCCAGCTTCTACTCTATGCATCTCCCCCGCTCATCTATCTCTATCCCCTCAACTCCCCTCCCTATGCCCTGAATAAACTGTATAATATATACATATACATACATACATATATATATATATACACACACATATACTTGTCTTGAAAAACAAATAAACAAAACCCAATAAAACAAAACAAAAATGTTATAATTAGCCTATTTAAAACAAAAAAACCTTGCAAACATAAACTTGATCTATGCAAACAAGTAGTACAAAATGCCTTAGTTTTTAAAATATTCACATTACAAAGATTTAAAAAAAAAACAGTGAGAGACACAATAAATAACTAAGACAATCTCTGCTAAATGACAGATAGTTTGCAGGCAACTCAGAAATTTTTCCTCCAGGATGAAGTAACACTGTGCTATTTGCTTTCATAGTACACAGAAGAGATGCATGTGATGGAAGGATGTCAAAGGCAAGAACTTTGAGCTCGTAATACAATAAAAAATAACTAATTTGTTTTCCTTGAATAGAATTCAAAATGACTAGACACATTTTTTAGAAAAATATATTTCACAGGCATCATTTTCAGAAAGACAAGATACTTAAAATCATTCTAAATGATCCCAAAGAAAATAAGTATTTACTGGATGAATACCACAATTTCAGGGGCTGATAAGATAATTCAGTTAGCTTGTTGTGAAAGTATCAGAACCTGAATTTGATTCCTAGAGCCCACATAACAAGGTAGGCATGGTGGCACACAATGTTAGGTCTAGTGGTGGCAATTTTCCAGTTCAGAGACACTGTCTCAAAACAAAACAACCAAAAACCTAGACAATACTGAGAAAAACACCTGAGACTGTTCTCAAAGTAAGACACACAGAATACCACCACAGAATACCATAAAATTGCCAGAATATTAATTCTAATTAAAGTTATAGAGATATTAAGCTATAATTGGTAATAATTGTAGTACACACTATCTAAAATCTTTAAAATTTAACTTACTTTTGGTTGTTTAATTAAATCAAGTAAATCCTTTACTTGATGTCGGAGTAGATTTTGACACTTCCACATTTCATTCAATGCTCTGAAAAACACAAAAACATACAAAACAGGCTAAAAGTCCTTTCAGGATATTCCAACTATCTAACTGTAATAAAATGGGGTGGGAAGTGAAAAACAAAACAGGAGAAATGAAGTAAAATCCACAGATTAAATAACTAGCATTCCAGAAGCAAGAACTCAAATGTAACAACAGCAGGAGCAAAGCCATTAGGCAGGGATTTGTGATGCTGCACTTGGTTTTGTATAAAAAGATAAAATGGAGAATATTTATAAGTTAAAGCAGGAAGACTGACAACAGACTATGAACCTGAGAAATAAACAGTGAACTGACAAAGTAGTATCTTGTAATGTATAAGATGAAATCTAAGAGAAGCATAAGAAAATGGGTATAACTGTAGAGTATTTAGCCCGCTATGTGTAAACTTTAAATTGAAATTATCATGGAGGTCAGAAAAAAACATCAAGGGTCACTTGCACTAGGCTTTTTACATGGGTTGGGAAACCTAAACTCAGAACTGTAAAGCAAGCAGGCATAACTGTGAGCACTTTACTGACTGAGCCACCTCTTAAACCCACAGTTTATTTTCAACTAAGCCTCTAACATCACACACATGAGAGACACTGACAAGAAACAGTAACAAAACGCAGACTTGTATAAAACAAGCTTTCCCCTGGACAGAAAAGACAACTGTTCAATATTTTCATTCTCTTCTTTATCTAGGTTTTGAAATGCCACTAGAATATTTTTAAAAAAACTGATACAATTTAATTTAAACTTGGGAACTTGCTAACAGCAAGAGTATTAGGACAATTTCCAGCATTGGATAGTGTATATTTTAAATAGTGATATTTTACTATTTTCAAGTGTGAAAGTTTCAGTTTCACTGACATTAGTAATGAATATTAATTTACCAATTAACTAAAAACAAAATGGTCACTTGCCAGAGAACTATAAAAGTCTCAAACAAAGTATATGTTGCATAAATAAAACAAAAACTTTCAGGGAAACACTCTGTAAAATTATTTCTAAATTCCAAAATCAAACACACTACGTCTTCTAGAAAACTCATAATTTATAACTTCTGAAAGATCCACATGTTGAAACTTATTCTGAGTTAAAACAGATAAAATTATGTAATGTAGTATATTTATCACTTAAATATGAAATCCCCCCAAATCTAAAACCATTATAAACTATGACCACAGCTGAAATTAAAAAAAAAAATTGCCCTCATTGACTAAGAATTAAGAAAATTCTCTTAAGAATTTTAATCAAAATAGTAAATAGCAAGAGAATTTGCCCATATTTATTGTCTTGATGGGAAGTTCAATGATAATGGAAGGGGACAACAGAAAGCAATAAGGGTGAAAATTAATCCAGGCACTCAGAAGGATGAGGCAGGCAGAGCTCTAGGAGTTCAGGCCCGCTAAAGATATAACATAAGACTCTGCCTCAAAACAAGAATAAAAAATGTCACTGAAGACTACATGTGTACAGACACATACACACACACACACACACACACACACACACACACACACACACACACTAATCCTATTTGTGTAATGTGCAAAAATAAATGATTACAGGAAACATACATACACAAACATACATATGATACTTTAAAGCTATTTGTAATAGATAAGAAAAACAGACAGCCGTGTATCTCTGCAAGGAAAAGAGCAGGGTAAAGGAGCTGGGCCATATACTCATAGGATGTTAACTATCACCAGGTTTTATCACTCACATGTATGTGGCTTTTGTTATTATCACTCACAAGAAAATGTAAAGACTTTGGGAAAAACAGAGATATGCATAAATTAAGTTTCAAAAACTAGCTACTACAATCAGCTCATTTCACAGTCAGTGGCAATAAATCACTTTAAAATGACACCTACCTTAAATATGTCACCTTGAAACAGTTAAATATCATTCATGAAACACTTTCATAAAACCAAAACCCTATAATACTAGTCCAAATCAGAGTTTACTTTCAGTGGTATTATTTCACAGCACATCTCTTAAAAATGAGTCCTTCCTTGTTAAAAATTTGTTTTCTTCTGTTGTTGGTGGTGGTTTTTGTTTTGTTTTGAAACAAGGTTAGTCTGTGTAACTGTCATGGCCTCGAACTCAGAGATCCTGCCTGATCTGCCTCTGAAGGTCTGGGATTAAAGGTGAGTGCAACCACAGCCTGGCAAGTGCTTTACTTTTAAATTCGATCAAATATACTGAAATTTAAGGAAAAGTAGTTTTTATTTAGCATTATGGCTGCTATTTGTAATCTCTTCTTTTTACTTAAGAGTTATTTTCTTCTTTTCATTTCTATGTCTGGCAATAAACATCCCACCAATTGTCTTTCATTCCTTGAATTTAGAAGCTATATATTCTGACCTTTTTTGTAGGGATGAATTTAAACTTTTTATATGTATACCTGACAAATATATCAGTCAACATTTCTGCGCAGGTTAAAAGACATTTATATACTTAATGTTTATTTATTACCTATTCTCTTATGTGCTATATAGTAACACAAATTTCCCTCCCATGAAGGCACAACATCAACCAATCCCAACAGTGGGCAGTGAAGAAAGGTTCTGAAGACGGTCCTGCTGTGCAGGAGAGGGTTCCAGGACACTTGCAAGACTGCATATGACTGCAGTGAGTGTGCTGCTTAAGTACCAGCATATATGCTTCCTACTTCCTTCTAAAGCCAAATTCCAAAAAAATCCTCAGCTATTTAGACTTACAGAAATCTTTGAATCTTTTGTTGTTTCTTGAACAATGATCTCTTCCTTCTGTACCTGCCTTTTTCATCAAATAAAAATAAGTATACAGATTCATATTCCTAAGTTGTTCCACAAGGATTTCTGAGTGCTACTTCTGGATTCTTATTTAAAAGTATGTTTATTAATTTACTCTTAAGCAGTATTTGGTCAAAGCCAGATTTTACTGAGATTTCCAAATAATGTGTTCCAATCATATTTCAGACAGTCTAATGGGTCATCAACTGTACCATGGAAAAAGGATGAACAACTAACCTCAACTAAACCAGCAATTTGAGAATGCATCCAATTTCTGGAAAAAAAAATTCCCAATATAGTAGATAGTAGTAATATGTACTCCTATGTGTAGTTAAAAGACTGAATGCTGTAACCAAGGAGCATTGACTCAAATCCTGGCTATCTTACTACTGCTTGACTGTCAAATTAAGCTCGGTGTGAGTCTGGCTATCTTGTATAAAACATAAACTTCTGCTGCTACTTTTCAGTTGCAGGGTAACAGCAGAGGCAGAGGTCCAGATTCCAGAGCTAGAAATAGACCATGTGCCAACAACTACCCCTCCATATAAAGTAATTGTAGCACACAGAACTATGGAAATAAGGGTGAAAGTCCATGAAAATGTTCAAGTGTCCTTAAACTTCCAATTTCAGCACACTTACTCCTCAACAAATCTAATTATGTTTGCTGGAATATCATGAGTCTAAATTTCTAATCCTTCAGGAAATCTTCACACCTTAAAATGACTCAGTTAGATTAGCATATATCTACTATATAAAAATGCCAATTCCCTCCCCAGACATCTAAACATACTTTTTCAATGAAACATGGGAATAAAAATCTATTTGTGAGATGTACCCTAATACTAACCTACAACACTAAGTTGAGGACATACAGCAATGAAAATTTTCACTCTACTGCACTACAGAATAATTTAAATTAGTACCGTGTTAAGAGTAGGAAGATAGTATTTTCATAATGTGGACCTTTTTTAACACCTGGGGGTGGGGGAAATAGGTATATCACCTTTCTTGAAATGCCACCAACATGAAAATCTAAAGAGAGAGAGAAATCAAATCCTTAATGACTTCATGCCAAATAGCTCTAGCCAGCTTTAACTGTTGTTATATCTGCTTACATCACAGGTAAGTGACAGAACTTTCTAAAAAGAAGAAATAGCCAAGTAGTTTCTTGTGTCTTGGACCTTTAACAATGCTTACAATAAGGTTAGGTTTCCATGAAATACTGAGTCCCCCCCTCCCATATACTACAAGAGAAAGAGTAGCATGGCACTGGAGACGTACTTCACAGCATTCAAGTCCAGTGTAGCATACAAGTAATACAAGCACTTCATCCGCTCCGTAGTTTCCAAATTGTGAGGAACCATGTACTGAGCAAAGATCCGCTCAACAAGTAACCTATAAAAGAAAAGACTCTTTAAGTGTACTAAGTTTGTATTTAAAATAGTAAAACTTGTAAAAATTACAAATTAAGTAAGCCCCTTCTTTCCAGAGTGGAGAAGGCAGTTCTTCTATCTAAGAGGATCCAAAGGAAGAACTTAGTTCTATATGTCTATAACAATACAGCACACAGCTAACAATAGTAAAATGACCTTGGAAATTATGTATCATATACTAAATTTCCATATCTGTACAATAAAGTTGAGAAAACTATGCCAAGTCCCTCTCTGAAGATACAAATATTATCAAATTAAAGCTACTTTTTAGTTAAAGGACTTTTTAGGATCCCTTTGACTTCTCATCACTACAAAACAAGACCACTATGAAACACAACATGGCTAAACTAAAAGCACAGAGAAAAAGGCCAGCTCCAAGCTCCTGCACAATAGACAGGGCACATCTCACTCTCTTTGCATCCAGACACCCAGGAACAGGACACAAAAGTGTCTTATCAAATCATAAGAGAAATCTGTGCACTGGTGCCACACTCAAATCTAAAAACTGTAAGAGAATGAATGAATGAATATAAAAACAAAACAAAACCACACTTCCTAAGATATATCATAAATTTTAACAGTCTATGGAAGTGGTTCTCAACCTTTGGGTCAAGACTCCTTTGGGGGTCAAACAACCACATTGGATATCTTGCATATCAGATATTTATGTTACAACTAATAATAGTAGCAAAATTACAATTATGAAGTAACAACAAAATAATTCTGTGGTTGGGGTCACCACATGAGGAACTGTATTAAAGGTCACAGCATTAAGGAAGCTGAGAACTACTGGTCTATGGCTTCTTTTCCCAATGGCTTACTACAAGCATACGCTTTGGGATATACTAACAATTTGTCAAATTAGATTCCAAAGAGAACTTAGGGTTTACTGAAGGCTAACTGGCTTTTATCCATCTACTTTTAGGGAGATAACATGTTTCTTAGAAATTTATAAACTGTTTTTAGTCTTGAGTGGGAGAGAATTTTTTAACCTAAAATTTCCAAAAGATTTTCAATATGAACTTAACGCCCTTTTCATGTGTTTTTCTATAAAACAAAACTTGAAATTACAACAGCTATATTCCTACCTTTAGATATTACCCTGTAAAAAGTTAAGTGCATGAAACCAAATGAGAAAACTCTACTCATCCAAAAGTTATCTATGTATGCTTCATTTGTGGCTTTGTTGTCAAGAAAACTATGCATTCCATTTACCCTATACTAAAAACAGAGGGTATTTAAAGTCATAAAGACAATACAAAGAATGTATATAACATCCACAACTCACCAAGTAACTGGGAAAGGCATGGGAGCATGTGGCCCTGACTTACCGGTCGTCGATGCTGTTCTGATAATATATATGTAGCAGCTTGTCCTTGACCCAGGATATCTGTTTTGCAGCATCTTTGCCAGCTGCTGACTGTAAAGAGTATTTCTTATAAATCTGGGCAAGTCCCATCATGGCTTCTTTACGTACTCTCCACTTAAAACAGAAACATATAAAAGTTATTTTTATAAAAATGCTTCCTTTTTTTTGTTTTTTGGTTTTTTTTTTTGAGACAGGGTTTCTCTGTGGAGCCCTGGCTGTCCTGGAACTCACTTTGTAGACCAGGCCGGCCTCGAACTCAGAAATTCGCCTGTCTCTGCCTCCCAAGTGCTGGGATTAAAGGCATGAGCCACCTAAAAATGCTTCCTTTACCAGTGGTAATACTCCCAGCACTTGGAAGGCACAGGCAGGTAGACCTCTTCAGTTTGAGGCCAGACTGGCCTACATAATGAGCTGTAGAACAGGCCAGGGCTACACTGAGAAACCTTGTCTTGAAAAAACAAACAAACATTAAAAGCTCCCATTGTATAAACCAATAGAGTAGTGTAATGGTTAATATTTAAGCTCAACCCGACTAGGTTTAGAACTGCCAAGGAATGGTGTATCTGTGAAAAATGTTTCCAGGCAAGTTTAACTGAGGAAGGATAACTTATTCTAAATGGGATCAGAACCATGTCACAGTCTAGGGTCCTTGACTGAAGACAAAAAGCTGGCTGAGCACCAGTATCCAACTCTTCACTTACAGATCCTGCTTAATCTGGCTGGACCTCAGATGTTTTCAACTTATAAATTCATTATATGGGGAAAAAAAGATACTTTTAAATGAAATGCTATTAAACTTCAGGTATTAAAAATGAAACTCTAAGTCAAGCAGTAGTATTATAAACCTTTAATTGAAGCACTTAGGGAGGCAGAAGCAGGTAGATCTCTGTAGGGACAATTTTGAAATTTTAGTTTCTTTAAAAACACAGAAAAATTATAAGAATGTGTGTTTTCATTTTAATCCCAGGTGTGGGGATATGGGAGCTGCTTCAGACTGTCCACGGCAGCTGAGGCATGGTTTGCCAGCTGAAGCTAGTATCTTTGATAGTTGGATGTTTGGAATTCTGAGAACTTTTCAGAGGGTATATAAATGCTAGAGCGGTGGTGGGTGTGGGGGGTGGCTGTTGGTTATTCAGAGGGGTTGTTGTGGTGTGTTAGTAGTTGTGCTCAAAGAAGAAACAAAGGGAATGAAATTAAGAGTCAGGGATCTTGATCTCTCTCTCTCCCCTCTATCCTTTTTTCTCTCCTATCCAGTGATAGGGGGCTGAATTGGAGGAGAGGGAGGGAGAAAGAATGAGAAAAAGAAGAACTCACAAAGTACCAAAGACTAGTTATAGACCTGGTTGAGTTCAAGGCCACCCTGGTCAACAGAGTAAGTTCTAGGACAGTCAGAGCTACACAGAGAAAATCTTATCTGAAAAAAAAAAAAAAAAAAGCAAAACAAAAATCCTCTGCAGGGTATGGTAATTCACATCTTCAATCTTAGCACACATGAGGTAGAGACAGGTCTCTTTGAGTTCAGAGAGAACTCTTTGAATTCAGGGCTAGCCTAGATAGACTAGAGAGAGAATTCTAAGATATTCAGGGAGAGAGACACTGTCTCAAAAATAATAAAATAAAACACACATAGGCAAAACCCTCTGGGAATTATCAACTCCTACTCACCCGTTTGTCCAATGTTCGCTCTCTCACAAAGTTGAGTAAGTGATCATTGACAAGAAGAATATCCTTTTTAGCAGCTGTTACTATAGACACAATAACATCATGTCTAATAGCTTCCTCAGGGTCGTGTGACCTCACTTTAAGATACTCTGAAAGGTAAAAGCTTCTGATTAAAATGGAAACTTTAATAATTATCATATTGCTTTAAGAGATTGGAAAGATCTCTGCAAATCAACAGAGTAAAAGCAAACCCCAAGAAAATGTTTAATATTTCAAGAACATTAAGAGCAAGGGAAGGGAAGAGGCCAGGAGTGGGACTGGCCCTTCCCTCAAATCTAAATGTCATCTGCATCTGAAAAGTGAAGTGTGTACCCCAGGGAGGGAAGCAGTTAAGGCTGTTTCTAACTCAATCACCTCATCACACTCATGAAGACCACTCATCACAGCAAAGCAACCCACAGGAGCCGTAGACCAATTTTTTGTACAGTTAGCACTTTCCAAATGGCTTTTTGTTTATTGCACATGCATGCATGCAGACTGATATGCGTGCGCGCGCGCACACACACACACAAACACACACACACACACACACACACACACACACACACACATTGTTAACCATGAGCACCTGGCTTTGAATTACTAAAACTTCTGAAGAAATAATCTAATAACAAAAAGAAATAAAAGCAAATAAAAGGTGAAAAAGTTTTTGCTAATGTTTTTTAAGAGGAAAAACCCTCCCCACCAAAACTAGACTTAGAAAATACTGCATTAATAATACTATAATACTATATTATTATATTATAAATATTATAGTCTATCGATTACACTGTATAATATATAATAAAATATTATAAATTATATTATTAATTTATATTTATTATTTAAATATTTGTTATATTTATATATTTAATTTATTATTAATGCAACATAAAATATTGCATTATAAATATACTACTAATAATAGAAAAATATCCAGAAAGAGAGAAGAGGATGGGAGAGCAAGAATTGAGAGAAAAACAGACATAGACACAACACAACAAATACATACATATGAAAGAGAGAGAAACAGACAGAGACAGAGACATAGAAAAGAGGGCTAGATAAATAACTGTTCAAATGCAAAAGAATAGACTGGCAAGAAAAAATGAGAACAAAGAAAATCTACAGGACACAAGGGAAAGAAATGGGCACTGCTAAGAAAAAACACATAATAAAGACTCAAGTTCAACCCAATCAAAGTCACACACAATTCCAATGAAATGCTTTAAACAGGACAAAATTACAGTCAGCTATACAAGGAGACAAACACAAGGTGCCTATGAAAATCCTGACCCTATGCAGACCATAGATAACTGTATTCTGTAAACTACTTCGGAGAACAGCCTGTGAGGGTTCTGGCTGTAATTACCCTTTCTCTGCTTTTTAATTTTGTAAGACAGCAAATGCTAACATTTGTGCAGAAGATATAAATGGCTGTTAACCTTTATTTTATGAATTAGTTCATAATTAAAAAAAATAAACAGGTATATGATATTCTCATTACTTCAAAAATTGAAAGTGAAAAGCTTATAACAGATTTTAAGTTCTCCATTAATTATGGTTAACTTTGTTTACAATTAAATGACTTTCATTAAGTTCATAAAGTATCAAAGCATTAGTGTTAATCTCAAAATCAAGATCGATTCAAATATGTGAAAAATGTGCACAGTAGTGCTTAAACAAAAGAACTACCTTAGTTCATGAAATTACTTGTAAAAAAAACTGTTTCCAGTATGCACAGGAACTACACATTAAAAATTCCAACTCCTTCACTGGGGACCCTGTACTCAGTTCAATGGATGGCTGTGAGCCCCTACATCTGTGTTAGTCAGGTACTGTCAGAGCCTCTCAGGAGACAGTTATATTAGGCTGGCTTATCACACTTCTTTCAGTCTCTGCTCCATAGTTAGGCTCTGCAACTCCTTCTGTGGGTATTTTTGTAAGTCGATCATCAATGGGAAGAGAGGCCCTTGGCCCTGTGAAGGTTCTGTTCCCCAGTGCAGGGGAATGCCAGGGCCAATAAGTGGGAGAGGGTAGGGTGGCAGGCATGGGGAGGGGGGAGGCAACAGGGGTTTGTTCTTGTTGGTTTTGTTTGTTTTTTGGAGAGGAAACTGGGAAAGAAGAAATCATATGACATGTAAATAAAGAAAATAATAAAAAAGAAAGAAAACATAAAATCAATAAAGATATTAAGTTAAAAGAAAATTCTAGCTTCAAAAGTAAGTTCCATAATAATGAGTAAGTAGAAAAGACAGCTATCAGAAACACCTAAAAGAAAGGTTTTCTCTATAAAGTTTTCTTCCCAGCCAGGCAGTGGTAGCGCATGCCTTTAATCCCACCACTTGGGAGGCAGAAGCAGGTGGATTTCTGAGTTTGAGGACAGCCTGGTCTACAGAGTGAGTTCCAGGACAGCCAGGGTTATACAGAAAAACCCTGTCTTGAAAAACCAAAAAAAAAAAAAAAAAAGTTTTCTTCCCCCATGGAAGAGCATCCAGAAATATGTGTTATATGTGTTATTACCTGTTAAATCCTTTGCTAAATCAGGGTGGTTCATGAGACAGTGGCTGGCAAACTTCACACATTCCAGGCGTATTGGTACATGAATATCATTAAACCTAATAAGAAATTTAAAAAAGAGTACTCTTTAAAACAACCAAAATAGATGAATTTAATCTATATTCAATTTGTATTTATGTCGCTTATAAACAAATATACCTGTATATTAACAAAAAATACCTGTATACATGAGAAATATATACATATATGAGAAAATTCAAAGTGGGGCCCAGGAAGATAATGATATTAGTAAAGGCTTAGTAAAGTTTAATTCTCAGCATCTTCAGAAAAAGATGAGTTTGGCGGCACACACTAATGACCCACATCAAATGGAAGCACCTGTATAGCCAGCCAACCCAGTCCAATCCCCAAGCTCAGTACTGATGAGGCACTCTAGGTAACAATCAGGGGAGATATGGTAGCCTCTGTAAGATGACACCCAAGGTAAACATCTGACCTTATGAGCACAAGTATAAACCCACAGGTACACTCACATGCATGTGGATACACAGACACATGGAAGAAAATTCATAGTGGGACAAAACCATTTTAATAATTGTGGGGCATATTACTAAAAAACTAGGATCATCTCTATTTAGATTCTGTTAGGACTAAAATTCTGAGGAGCCTGTGTTTTCCATTGGACTAATAATGACAAATGTGAATGGGGAAAGATCCTGTTCCCCAACTGGTTCTTGACCTACCAGAAAAGAAGCCATGGGCCAATTGCTGAGCAGAAGGAATAAGCCTACCTTCTGGGTCCTGGGAGGTAGGCAAGGAGAGGAAAGACAGAGTTTGCCAGGCTTTGGAGAAAGAACTAAGCAGCCACATGAGATCTTGGGAGGAGCAGTGGCCTGTGGCGGCGGGGTGTTGGAAATGTTTAGCAGGGACTAGATATACCTGAATAACTAAAGCTTAGGGTAAGTGGAAAGGTGTGGTGATAAGAATATTGATAAAGACATAACACAGGCACGCTTTTCCAGGTGGGAGATAGTACTGCCCAACAATTGTGTCAAAAGGCAAGTTGAAAATGAGCAACCTGTGTGTGTGTGTGTGTGTCTTTTATCCACAGATTCAAGGGAAGCTAGGTGGTGGGTGGTAGTGTGGCCCATTCCTGTAGCTTAGGTGGGGTAGCAAAAGCTGTACGCAACACAAATGTTTTCCTCAAAAATACTATATTTCAAATAATGTCTGTTCAGTATGTAAGTATGTCTGTATGTGTTATATATTTCACAAGTATATATATGTATGTTTATATTTCAAAGAAACATTTAAATTTCATGTCATCTCTGGAAAGAAATTTCCTTGAAGAAAAATGAATTCCTAGAATTAATTTTTGATTAATTCTAGAACATAAACTAACATATGGCAAACCTTTTACTACATTAGTTTATATCCTATGATTCTAAATTGTACCCCAAAATTGTTTTTATTCAATTAATCATCATAATTATCTCATTTCCAACTAATAACAAGGCCATCTTTATACTCTATCCTCAATTTATTTATCTATATAAAAGCTAAGTCTATCTATGAGTATATACTTATATATATAGTGCTTTCCTGCAACTTAGGTATTCCTCATCTTTTTATTTTGATATCAATTAGCAGGTACCTTTTGTTCCTACACCTGAGAAATTGGTACTCAGAGTTTGACACATGACTGCTTTAGGCACTGGGATCCAAATTTATTAGCAAGATGATCTGATAGTACTGTATTCCTCCATTAGCATGCAATTGAAATCTAATTGTCCCTTAATTATTAATGTTCAAAATCTATACATAGCAGCTCAAAGAATGCATAATAATGACTTTTAGATTTTGCGTAAGTGTCAATAACATTAACGTCAAGAGTTTCTAGGCATTAAGTCTATGTCTATGATTTGTAAAAATCAAAAGACTCAAGTATTTTTATCACTTAACACCAAAAGAAACAACATTTAGTCCGGCTAGATAGCTCAGCAGGTAAAACACCTGAAAATCTCATGGCCTAAATTCAATTCCTGGAATCCAGGAAAGCATAAAGATGAAGCTCAACAGCAGTACAACTGCCATGCATGCACAAGACCTTTGTTCAAGACCCTGGTTTAATCTGCATAATACCCATAGCACCCCTCAAAATAGCACATTTTTAAAGAAACACAGGCCTTCAAAATCAGCAGTAGCACATAACTTAAGATGTTCTTTTTTAATTTATTTATTTATGTGGTTGCTGGGATTTGAACTCAGGACCTTTAGAAGAACAGTCAGTGTTCTTACCCGCTGAACCATCTCTCCAGCCCCACTTAAGATGCTCTTATCACGAAAAAATATTTGCTCCATGAAGTACAACACTCTCTTAAGGCCCCGGTAAGGAATGTTTTGAATCCAGGTCTCCAAGATTGCAACACTCATCATTTCTCAATAAGCATTTAACTTATGATCATTATAAAAAAATTCATCTGTTAAGTTTGGTGGGGGATTTTGCTTTTGTGGTTTTGATTGTTTGAGACATGGTCTCACTATGTAGCCTGGGCTGATCTGGAACTCACTATGTAGACCTTAGCCAGGCAGTGCTGGCACACACCTTTAATCCCAGAGATGAACAATACCATGTCCAGATAGTCTAATTTTTCTAATTTTGTGGGGGTATGTGTTTTTTACTTATTGTTGATTTTTAAATTTCCAATCAAAATTCATGCAAACATTTTGTTTTTGATTTCTAGATTTTTTTTTTTTTTGGACAATAAGACAAAATATTTAAGCAGTTTAAGCTAATGCAACTCAGTTTCAAGTTCATTTTACTGTTAAAAAATTATATGTGGCTGAATGAAAGGGATGCATCTTAAGATTTGTTGTGCAAATGTCACTGAGTGTATTTTCAGTATAGCATCGAATTACTAGCCGGTAGAATCAGAAATGGATGCTTCATGTGTGCGTGTAGACACTGAAATGATTGTGTAAGTACTTGCTATACTTTCAAATTAGGAATTAGATTAGCCAAGCACTCCAATTAAATGCTTGCTCAGAAAATCCTATTGTAAGCATGTATCACCTTCCTATTCTACTGTAGTTTCTACTTTTAATTTAATAGCATAAAACCTCTCACAGTACTAAAAATCACTTAATTTGGCCTGGAAAAAGAGGTCCATAGTAGAACTCTAACCTAGCATGTATAAGGCCCAGGTTTTGGGGTTTTTTTGTTTTTTGTTTTTTTTTTTTTTTTTGGTTTTTTGAGACAGGGTTTCTCTGTATAGCCCTGGCTGTCCTGGAACTTACTCTGTAGACCAGGCTGGCCTCGAACTGAGAAATCCACCCCACCTCTGCCTCCCAAGTGCTGGGATTAAAGGTGTGAGCCACAATGGCCCAGCTGTAATCAAACTCTTAAATCCTATTTCTTTGTTAATGACTTGACTGCTTTTTGTTCTGAGCATAATTTGAAGGAATAAAATCCTCCCTAATCAGGGTCAAAGCAGTTTCAGCTGGGATACCTACAGTGCTTTAGTATTTTTAAGGTCAAAGAGCTCTTTATTAAAAGTAATGAACCTTTCCCACAAACAAGCAAAAAATATAAGCACACTAAGCATTTCAGGAGCTTCATGGGCCACCATAAGCACACAAGAACTGAAACCATCCTCCTCTAAGAAATACGAAAGCTGTATTTGATGATACATGCTTACAACCTAAGCAGGAGAATCAGCAAAGCCTCTGGAGAGGACACGGAAGACATGGTGTACCAGGCTGGTGTACAGACTCTAGACATCTGCCTGCCTCTCTGCTCAGGAGGGCTAGAATTAACAATGAGTGAGCAGCACCACCTTCAGCTATGTCATCTATTGTTAATTTCATTAGTATCCTTCTCCACTCAAAACCTCCAAATAATCTAACTAGATCATAGTTTTAGGGGGAGGAACTATATCATTTCAAGCTGCACTTTCAGTTGTAATTATTACTTTGATTATCATCTTATAGATGTGACAAGAACTATGCACCCCTTTAAAATGCACCACTTTTCGCCAGGCAGTGGTGGTGTACACCTTTAATCCCAGCACTTGGGAGGCAGAGGCAAGTGGATTTCTGAGTTCGAGGCCAGCCTGGTCTACAGAGTGAGTTCCAGGACAGCCAGGGCTACACAGAGAAATCCTGTCTCAGAAAACCAAAACCAAAACCAAACAAAACAAAAAAAAAAGCACCACTTTTCAAAAATCACCAAAGACAAAATAAAATGAAAAGAAAGAAAAAACTTAAATATCACTATTCATTATCAACATTGAAAACTACAAAACAGAAAATCTTTTACATTTATCTATTTATTTTTAAATCAGGGTTTCATGCAGTCCAGACTGTTGCCAAGACCTTAAACTTCTGATCCTCCTGCCTCACTACACTTGGTTTATGTGGCACTGGGACCCTGGGCACACTAGGTAAGTACTCTACCAATTGAGTTATATCCCCAGCCTGAAAACTCTTCATTCTTATGATTTTTGAGAACATATCTTTAATGTGTAACACATTTTAAAAAATAGAACTGCATTTTAAAAAATAGTAACTGATATAAACATGCATTTCTTACAAACAGAAAAACCAAAATGTACCTGCCCAAGTAGCACTGCCAGAGTGGTTTGTTTTGAGAAGCCAATTCTGAATCCTTTGCCCCAAACATTTTTGCCAGTAGTTTAACAACCTGGAGACGTTCTTCATTGTCATTGCTCTAAAAAAAAAAAAAAAAAAAACACAATTTCAGAACATGACCTATTCCTAGGATTTCCCTGACCTTTCTAAATCCAGAATGATAAAATGTAATGAAACTTTTCACAAGATAGAATGTTATAATAAATACTTGAATTATCTCAAGTGATGCAGTACTGTGATGTGAAACTGTCTCAAGGTTCCTAGGAAATATTAAAAGGCTCTCCTACAATTCAGGTTAGTTTCTACTCAGAGTGTATTTAAAAGCTGAGGATTCTTGAAAAGCTATGTTTTTTTAAGTCCAGACATTGAAAGAAGTGAGACCTACAGTAAATAGAGAACTCTGTATGTACACTTTAGTTCTTGTAGAAATAACTAAAAGCTGGTCCCCAGCAGGAGTGAGTTTCTGTAAGACATCAGCTTCCTACAGGAAGTTCCACAGCATGAAGAGCACTGAGCACACAAGCGCATTTCTGCTTTTCTCACTGACTGACAAGGCACCCTGAAGATGAAAATGCACCTTTAGTGTTGACTTTGTTACCACCAAATGGCACAATGGTTAAATGAACAACCCACTCAAATGCTAGACTTCCTCACAGACTCCAACAATCAGGCCTATCAAATGGAACCAAGTTCAAGGGGCTACAGATGTCTCCACTATACAGATACTTCTTAAATTTGAAAGTAGCGCCCCAGGCTCCCAGCCTCAGAAATATAGCCTAACTCTTCTGCCAACTTGTTTTTTTGCTCCACAAATGAAAATTATGAGAGCTGAATGACTTCTACTCTGTACCTTCTAAATGTGCTATGTGTGTTTCATGAGACTGCCTAGGTCCTTCTTACGTCTATGTGCTTCTTCACAGGGCTTCCTTTAAGTACTATCTGTATCCCATCTGATTCTTACTGCATCTAATCTGTAGTACTGCTTGTATTCTAATGTTAGTGTGAAGCCAAGTGAAACTTCTCCCCATTTTAACTGGTCAATAAAAGGCTAGAGCCTGTACTGGGCAGTGGAGGAGGTGGGACTGAAAGCTCCAGAGGGGGTGGCAGGTTCAGAGCAGGGAGAAGAAGAAGAAGGCTATAGAGGAAATTGCCTTGGACCAGAACCTCGAGGCTAGGAGAAACAAACACCAAGTAACAAGGGTCCTTATAGCTGGAAAATAAATTAGTATAGTCCTAGATCTGACAATTAAACCATATAACTTACAATTAAAATTTCTGGATTATCTTTTGTAAGGGTTTATGAGAATTGTAAAATCCAGCAACATTATTAGTCTCGTAAGAGAGCTTAGTTTTTCCATCTTCCTCCTACACTATATATTAAGTTGGCTAAAAACAGGAATGATAGTTTACTTATTTTTATATTCCTCATAGTGTATAGGAAAATGCAATTAGGATTTACTAGCAAAAAACCAAATTAACAATTAGAAATGTTGATTTGTCAACACACACACACACACACACTCTTCTAGTCTCAGCACTCAGAAAGCAGAGGCAGGCAGATCTCAGTGAGTTTGAGGTCAGTCTGGTCTACACAGTGAGTTCCAGGACAGCCAGGGCTACACAGAAAAACCTTGTCTTGAAAAACAGAAGGAAAGGATAGAGAGAGAGAGGAAGGAAGGGGGGAAGGAGGGAGGAAAGAGAAATGTTGATTGTCTTGCCTCACCAAAATTACTAACCATATTTGAAAGAAGATAGGAAGGCCAGTTAATCAAAGGGCTCATCATAAATACATCAAAAAAAAAGTACTCTACTAAAATAAAAAGAAGTTACCCGCTACTTAATGTTACTTTTAAAGTGCTAGAAAAAAAATTTTAGAAATAAGAAAATGATACAAGAAAATCATCTAACTTTTCTGGATTATTTACTGGAATCCATCAAAAACTAGTAATTATAACAGGCTGGTTTCAATCTTGTAATGATTTGGGAAAGAAACTATACTCCCCAATTCTTCAAAAGAAACTCAATTTATAGCATCATTTAATGTCAGAGGAAGAGAGACAATAAAAGAAAATTAACAGATTTATCACTACCGAAAGGAAGCATAGACAGCTTTGTAACAGAAAAAAGAAAAATATGCCACAGTATAGATGAGTTCTAAGCTACTTTTAATGTCCAATTAAGAAGTCACAGAGACTGCTAGAAACTATGCTTTGAAAACAGAAGCTAGGCCGGGTGCAGGTGGCGCACACCTTTGATCCCAACACTTGGGAGGCAGTGGCAGGCAGATTTCTGAGTTCGAGGCCAGCCTGGTCTACAGAGTGAGTTCCAGGACAGCCAGGGCTATACAGAGAAACCCTATCTCGGAAAAAAAGAAAAGAAAAGAAAATGGAAGCTAAATGCTTACTTCAAAAGCTAACCTTACCCAGGTAGAGGATGATGCTATCCTGCTGATCATTTTTTAAGTGGAATTTACTAAAAAGATGTCTACCTTTACCTTGGTAGATACCACACCAAGCAGTAGGGATCCAGAGATAGGCAACAACAACATTCTTTCTCATGTTGGATTCAGTAAACCAATTTTAAGAATTAAAAATCAACAAGCAATGCTCTTCATTGAATTTGTTGACACAGTCATAATATTTTTACAGTAGTTACCTTTAATTTAAACTCAAGCTGGGGCAGAACAGAAAGCAGCAAATGGCTGTCAATGTTGTAGAGTTCCAAGATCAGATCAAAGACATGCTCAGACAAATCACTGATAGATGTTTTCCCAAGCATCAGAACCTGGTTAAAAAACTGTTAAGAAGAAAATCTGTCATTAAAAGAAACGCCATTGATAAACTCTCAAGTTTTGATTATTATTTAATTAAAATTTTTCTTATTATAAAGTCAAACAAGCAACACTATCACCTAAAACATGGAATTCACTTTGCAGACAATGACACAGATAATTTATATTGATTCAACAATGATCAACATCAGCAAACACCCTTACTATCCAAATGTTTTATTCCTCCACTAAAATACTCAACTATATTCTGATTGATATTCTGGTGTCAACTCAAATGCTAAAATATTACTTCTGGGGTTGTCTTCAAAGAAGTTTTCAGAAAAGACTATGAATCCACAGTAGTAGTGAGGACACCACTGTCCACGGGGGAAAACACCATGCAAAAGCAGATGAGAGGTTAGCTCCTCCTTCCCTTCTGGAAACAGGGTGGCCTTCCTCTCCTGACCTTAAACATCACAATTCCAGGTTCTCCAGGCTCTGGGTACAAAGATTTTGACAAGCAACCCCCATTTGTGTTCTTGGGTCTTTGGATTTGGGCTGAGACTTAAACAGCTTCCCTGATTCTCTGGCTTGCAATCTACCATGGGACTTTGTCAGCCTCCATAATAGCACGAGCCAAATTCGAGTAAATTTCCTCATAAAAATGAACGCATACACACATACATACTCTTATATGTTATCAGTTCTTCTCTTAAGAACCCTAAGATAATGATTTAATCACCTCATTAAAGGAATTTCTTAATGACAAGAGATCATATCTTATTTGTATTAGCATAAAGGAAATTACAACATTTGAAATAAAGCTTTCTTATACCTTCAGGGTATTGCTTAACTCTACTTTTCAACTGCACAGCTTCTTTTTTTTTTTTTTTTTTTTTTTTTTTTTTTGGTTTTTTGAGACAGGGTTTCTCTGCCCTGCCTATCCTGGACCTCACTGTGTATCTGTAGACCAGGCTGGCCTCGAACTTGGGAGGCTGTCTCTGCCTCCCAAGTGCTGGGATTAAAGGCGTGTGCCACCACCACCTGGCACAGTTTTATATTTTTAATATAAAATATCTTCCTAATCCTTTTCATCTTCCTTTGTACTGTGATAAACAATGTGTACATTTACAAAGTTTGCAACATTAATTAAAATCCAACCAAGAGTTGGCAGTGGCTTTTAATTTCCAAGCCAGACCTCATCAGGTTACAACTCAAATGAATAAAGGTAGCAGGGAAAATTACCAACTTCCTTTCTATTTAAAATCTTTCAAAAATGGATCCAGGTATGGTGGTGCATGCCTTTAGTCCTAATACTGTCTCTGAAGGAGACAGTAGCAGAGGGAGGCAGATCTCTATGAGTTCAAGGCCAGCCTGGTCCACATAGAGAATACCAGGTCAGCTAGGAATACACAGTGAAGCTCTGTCTCAAAAACTCTAAAATAAATTTTAAAAAACTTCTAAAAATGTGTAAAATTAACCCAGAATATATAACACACATTCTTAGCAGCTTCTTATGTCTCCTTGGAGATAGATTTAAGGATTCATACCCCACCAGGTGCTCTGACTGCTGCCTACGAAGGTTAACATGTAATTTGCTTCTCTTGTATTCTAAAGGTACAAAGACTGAGTGAGACCTCATTCCTCCTTTGGCTTACTTCTAGCTCCTGGGCTTTATAAACAAAGACTATGAACACTGTAAACTACCTAGCCAAAAAATGAGGACCATTCAGGAAGGAGAAGATGATCAAATTCCTGCATGAAATTCCCTGTAGTGACTTGAATAAGAATGGCCCCATAGGCATATATATATATATGTATATATATTAAGCCACCAAGGAAGGAAACCTTTTTGAAAGAATTAGAGAGATCAGGAAATATGGCCTTGTTGGAGGAAGTGTGTCAATGGGGGTTGGCTCTGAAGTTTCAAAAGCCCAGTGTATCCCTCTGCTTGCTGCCTGAGATCAAGATGTTGCTCTTAGCAACTTCTCCAGCATCATGCCTGCTACCATGTTATGACCATGGTAAGAATGAACTAAACCTCTGAAACTGTAAGCAAGCCCATAATTAAATGTTTTTGGGTTTTCTTTTTTTTTTTTTAAATATGGGTTGCCGTGGCTAATGTCCCATCAAAGAAATATAATAGTATCTTAGATAATCTCTAGAATAAAAACATTTTTTAAAAAGAAAAGAACAAATTTCCCTCCTTTATTTGTTGGTTTTCTAAAACAGCTAGTCATCAATTTTATAGGAGAAAAATGTCACGATATCAAGATGTTAAGTTCTAGTTCAAGTTGAAATGTGTCTTTAAAAATTATACTTATACATTTTTCCTCTTTAGAAAACAATAATAAGGAGACTGGAGAGATGGCCCAGTGATTAAGAGCATACTTGGCCCATAGGAAGTAGCACTATTAGGAGGTGTGGTCTTGTTGGAGGTCATTACAATGGGGGTGGCTTTGAGGTCTTATGCTCAAGTTCCATCCAGTGTGGAAGAGAGACCCTACTTCTGGCTGACTGCAGAAGATAGTCTTCTGCCTGCCCTCAAAACAAGATGTAGAACTCTCCGCTCCTCTAGCATCTTTTCTGGCTGCACACTATCATGCTTTCCGTGTGTGTGTGTATGTGTGTGTGTGTGTGTGTGAGAGAGAGAGAGAGAGAGAGAAAGAGAGAGAGAGAATATGAGAGGGGAAATGAGGAAAGAGAGAGAGAGAGGGGGAAAAAGAAAGAGAATATGAAAGGGGAAATGAGGAAAGAAGAAGGTAATGAGAGAGTTTAGATTGAACTACACTTACACACCATCAGAGCAGGAAGACTATTTGGAGGGAATTTCTGGAAGAGAAGACAAAGGGTGTGAAGGACAGATGAGGAAGTATAGTGGGGGGTATTACTATGAAGAAGGCACATTATGGAAACATTATAATGGAACCCATTATTTATCACAATAACTAAAAATGTATTTTTTAAAAAAGCAAGAGAAACTATAAAAGAAAAGATTAGAAGTTCACTGAACTGGCTGGCGAGATAGATAGCTCAGCAGTTAAGAGCACTGACTGCTCTTCTGAAGGTCCTGAGTTCAAATCCCAGCAACCACATAGTGGCTTACAACCATCAGTAATGACATCTGACACCCTCTTCTGGTACATCTGAAGAGAATTAAAGTGTACTTATGTATAATAATAAATAAATCTTTGGGCCAGAGCGAGCAGGGACTGAGCGAGCCGCGTTGACCCGAGCCAGGGGGGCCGACCAGAGCGAGCAGAGGTCCTAAAAATTCAACTCCCAACAACCACATGAAGTCTCACAACCATCTGTACAGCTACAGTGTACTCACATACATAAAATAAATAAATAAATAAATCATAAACATTTGTACCAGCATGAAAGCAGTGAGCAATAAAAATATTTGTAAGCCTAAATTAAAACCTAGTTAAATGGGCTAGTGAAATGGCTCAGCCAGTAAGAGCACCGCCAACTGCCCTTCAGAAAGAAGGTCCTGAGTTCAAATCCCAGCAACCACATGGTGGCTCACAACTACCTGTAATGAAATCTGATGCCCTCTTCTGGTGTGTCTGAAGGCAGCTACAGTGTACTTATATATAATAATAAATAAATCTTTAGGCCAGAGCCAGCAGGGTCTACTGGAGTGAGCCGGGCGACCAGAGCAAGCAGGATTGACTGGAGTAGAAGTCCTAAAAGTCAATTCCCAACAACCAGATGAAGGTTCACAACTATCTGTACAGATACAGTGTGTACTCATATACATAAATTAAATAAATAAATAAATAAATAAATCTTTTAAAAAAACCTAGTTAGACATAATTACAAAACTTATGTAAGTAACATTACTTTCACAATCCCAAGGACTGACCCCAATTTATATATGCAAAAACAAAGACTCATTAAGACTAAGCAACATAAAGGTTTTTTTGGAGTAACTGGGACCAGCGGGACCAGACACACGGGAACTCCCCCAGCCCAGTGGTCACGCCCAGGATCAGAGGTGAGGAGGACATAACATCTGTCCCAACACCAGGAGTAACTGGGACCAGCAGGACCCAGGCACACAGGAACTCTGCCAGCCCAGTGGCTCAGGTTGCTTCCGGTCTGTCTGGGCCAGCCAGTGCCCTGAGCAGACCTTGGGTGCAAACTCTGCAGTCATTCCCAAAACACTCAGGTGTTCTAACAAGCCCAGGGTCACAGGATCACAGAGAGAGCTTGACTTTGAGGAGTTCTGACATAACCAGGATCACAGGAAGGACAGGCTCCAGTTAGATTTAGCAAGGGCAGGTAGTACTAGAGATAACCAGATGATGCGGGGGCAAGTGTAAGAATATAAGCAACACAAACCAAGGTTACTTGGCATCATCAGAACCCAATACTCCCACCATTGCAAGTCCTGGACACATCATCACACTGGAAAAGCAAAATTCAGATCTAAAATCACTTCTCATGATGATGATACAGGACATTAAGAAAGACATAAATAGCACCCTCAAAGAAATATAGGAGAACACAGGTAAACAGCTAGAAGCCCTTCAAGAGGAAACACAAAAATCCCTTAAAGAACTACAGGAAAACACAATCAAACAGGTGAAGGAAATGAGCAAAACCATCCAGAATCTAAAAATGGAAATAGAAACAATAAAGAAATCAGAAAGAGAGACAACCCTGGAGATACAAAACCTACGAAAGAAACCAGGAATAGTAGATGCAAGCATCACCAACAGAATACAAGAGATAGAAGAGAGAATCTCAAGGGCAGAAGACACCATAGAAAACATTGACACAACAGTCAAAGAAAAGGCAAAAGGCAAAAAGCTCCTAATCCAGAACATCCAGTAAATCACGGACACAATGAGAAGACCAAACCTAAGGATAATAGGTATAGAAGAGAGTGAAGACTCCCGAGGAAATGGGCCAGTAAATATCTTCAACAAAATTACAGAAGAAAACTTCCCTAACCTAAAGAAAGAGATGTCCATGAACATACAAGAAGCCTACAGAACTCCAAATAGACTGGACCAGAAAAGAAATTCCTCCCGTCACATAATAATTAAAACACCAAATGCACTAAACAAAGAAAGAATTTTAAAAGCAGTAAGGGGAAAAGGTCAAGTAACATATAAAGGCAGGCCTATGAATTACACCAGACTTCTCACCAGAGACTATGAAAGCTAGAAGATCTGGGAAGATGTCATACAGACCCTACAAGAACACAAATGCCAGCCCAGGCTACTATACCCAGCAAAACTTTCAATTACCATAGATGGAGAAAACAAGATATTCCATGACGCCAGCATTTGGGAGGCAGAGGCAGGCAGATTTCTGAGTTCGAGGCCAGCCTGGTCTACAGAGTAAGTCCAGG
>NW_022196905.1:145247187-145259508 GCF_008632895.1 Mastomys coucha | reverse complement strand
CCTACAAAGGATAATAGACAGAAAACATCAGCATACACCCTATAAGAAGAAAGTAATCTTTCAACAAACCCACACAAACCTAATTCTACCTCTCATAACAACAACAGGAAATAACAATTACTTTTTCTTAATATCTTAGTATGAAAATTAATATTACCAACATATCCTAATCGATTGAAATCAAAAAACATGAGGAATTAGAAATTTGTTGACTGTCATCCAATGGTCTCTCTAATTTGATAACTGGAGAAAAAGGTCCCATATTATACAATCCATATACACTTTCAGCTTGTTTGTGACAGTGTCTGGCTGTGTACAACAGTGTCTTGAGATCTTCCATCTCTTATCTCAGCCTCTCTATTAGTAGTATTGTTTATTTCATGTTTTTACAATATATTACTATCGTTTTCAGAACAGCTTACATATTTTAAAAGTATTTATATGCCCAAAAGAAATGTAGACAATTAAATTGGGAGGGGAGTTGTAAGAGAACAACAAAGAGTAAGACTGAATGTTTTGCTTGATGTTTGTAATTCTTGTATCAAGTTACCACAGTAAGATCCAAGATTTAAAGCTCTACTAAATATAAAACAAATACAAAAACAAAAACACTTTATATATTTATGTTCATTTAAGAAAATATTAGTAGTGATGTATTATTTTGAAATATACAGGTAATATGTTTGGAGTTATTTAAAATTTATATTGAGAAAAACGTATGTATTTTCAGTATTGCCGTAGACAAGCATCTACATAAGACTGTTAAATTGATTGTTGTTTTATATCAAACAACTTTTATAATACTCATTTTTATTGTTGTAATATTTTATAAATTTTAAAGAATATGACAAAAAAGATATTGTAGGTATTGAAGGGGGTTGCTGGGAGGAGTTGAGGTACAAAAGGAAAACAAGAATGTGATTTAATTCTATTTATTTAAAATGTTTTTTAAGTGTTAAATTCAGATAAATTGAAATCATGTAACTTTTGTCATTATAATGCAGTAAAACTTGAAAAAGATTTTTTTGTTTCAGCAAGGATCTTTTTAGTTCACAGTAATTTTGAACTATACTATGTGTTACTAAAAAGAACTGATAAAAATATAAGTAAAAAGTAATAAATTTACGAAAATTTTCTGAATTGTCATTATGTACCTTTTGAGTCTGTTTTGCTTTTCTTTTCATCTTGCATATTGTTACATTACAAACTAATTCTAGTTTTAAAAATTACATTATAAGTTTATTTTATTGATGAGTGTTTTGCTTGCATATTTTTCTGTGGACGTGTGTGTCTGGCCCTTGGAGACTAAAAGAGAGCATCAGATCCCGCGGAACTGGAGTCACAGATGGTTATGAGTCACGATGTAGGTACTAGGAATTGAACCTGTGTCCTCTGGAAGAACAGTAGTATTCTTAGCTGCTGAGCTACCTCTCCGTTCTATTTTTTGGAAAGAAATAGTCCCTAGGGCATTATGGGAGATACCTGTACTCTTAGCTACTCAAGAGGCAGGAGTAAAACTTATGCCTACTGGTTTGTGGTCAGTGTGATCAATACAGTAAGGCATTACAAGATTAAAACCAAACAAGACTATAGCACACAGATTTATTTCTCCAGTATTCATATACAGAGGAAACAGCACACAAGGAACAGAGCTCAGCGTGTTAATATGCACACTGTGAAAGGAGGTGAACAGGATCATCACCTGAGTGCCTGCTCCTGTTGATGCTCCATGAGGAATGGAAGTACTGTCTATCACCTCACCTAGCATAAACAAAGAAGACTGACCCTACTACTGCACTAATCTTATACTACACCACCATTCAACTCACTACAAGTGAGTTCATATATAAGTACACAAAACTCAAGTAGAAAATAAGGCTTATAAGGAACTGACTTAGAGGGAGGGACAAGAGCAATTCCCAATGACTTCATTACTACTCTCAAATAAAGCAAGGAATAAAAAACAAAGGAAACCGCAACCATGGCCTGTAGTGCTGAAGAGATGGGTCAGTGGGCAAAGTATATGCTGTGCAACCATGAGGAGGTAAGGCATGAATATCCAGCATCCACAGGTCCAGTGGCATGCACCTATAAAAGCAGTGATGGGGAGGTAGCAATGGAAAAACCCTGATGGCTAACTGGACATCCAGTCTCACTCAACTGTCACTCTCCAGGTCCTACGAGAAACTCTGCCTTAAAAATGAATAATTTTTAAGAGGAAGAGAGCTATTGAAGATGACACCCAACATCAAGGCACTCTGCTTCTACATGTGCATATACCATATACAACATCCATATGGGTGGGCACATATACATGAATACAACACACATGTACATTTGTGCAGGCGCACACAGACAGACAGACAGACAGACAGACAGACACGCACGCACGCGCGCGCGCACACACACACACACACACACACACACACAACAGAAAGACCTTTAAGGATAAATGAAAAAGGTACCAGAAATAAGTACATAACTGAACAGAGACTAGGGGTAATGGATAAGTCTACTGTCCTTTGCCTACCCCCAAATTCTAAAGAGGACAACAAAACTATGGGCATGTGGGAAAGAGATCATCTAGTTCTATAGGCAAGAACAACAGGAACTTAATGTAACAGGGCAGTGTTTTTACACTTATTTATCTGAGATTGCTGAAAATTTGCCTTGGGCTTTTTTCTTATTGCTCATTGCCTTTCAAACATACCCCCAAATTCAAAGACTAGCATAATCAACCTAAATCATATAGTCCCAGTAAACATCATTTTACTCATTTTCCTTTAATTACTCAGTCAAATATTTATTTTCCTAAATCTTAGGAAAAGGCATCAAAACACATTTCACTTGGAGGTGTTGGCTTAAATAAAAGACCTCAGGCAGGGCTCCCCCATTGTACTAGACTGAGAATGGAAATATTAAATTCAGAAGCACTTGAAACAAGCAAAGGTGAGGTATAATTACAAAGCCTAAGTCTAGGTCTGCATCCCTGGAGTGCCAATAAAACCAATAAAGTCAATAATGATAAAGGCAGTTCAATGTCAAGCAATACCCATGAGTGAAAAACTGTGAACAAATTTTGGAACACATGGATAGCCCTGGGCTATTAGGATAAGTCATAGCATTAATCCTCTGATTTTGAAAGTTAACTATCAAAATAAATTTTATTATCCTGAAGTGTCACATGCTAGAACTCTTAGAGATCAGAACCAAAAGCAGGATTACCAGGCTGTCTGCTAGTGCACGTTACTTTTCATGGCATCTCTTTTATAACCTCATCTTAAACTTCTATGTAATACAAAAAATTCTCTTTCAATAAACTTTGGATTAGTAAAATACATATGAATAAAAGACTGTCTCACTTTTCTCAAGCAGACAGATTTACATCCTTCTAGCTGCTTGGAGGTAGGTGAGAACAGAAGGCAAGTAGAAAGAACTGTTCAACAAGTCCAGGGCTATCATTAACACTGAACTCTAGACTTGTGCTCCAAGAGGCAGTCACCATTCACATACAGCATGATATGGATGGTGCCACCTGCAGTGACACAGCTCAAAGAACTGTGGAGAGAAAATAAAGCTTAATATAAGTGACATGGCTAAGAAACTGTTCCTTCTAAAATTAATACAAGATAGTCACTCCTAAGGATAATATTTAAAAGGGTTCATGTCACTGCCAATCTCCCTCTTCTTCAGAAAAGGCCTATTTATAGAAATCTCTCTCTGGAATAACAATACATAAGCAACTTCTACCAAACTGCTACTGCGGTCATACTTGCCTTCAATTTCTAGGTCTTAAATTGGTTTCTAGGTCAAATATTGGTTCATGCCATCTTACTCCACAAATCAATTTCATCTCCAAAAAGATGTAAGCAACTTCTCTGAATAGTACCAAGTACCATTTGTTTTATCTAATTACCTTTTAACTTATTGCTAACACTAGAAACTTTATTTACTAATCAAAAAGGAGGGAGCTGTTGTCTCTAGGAACCTGAAAGAAACAAATAAAGGCACAGACAAGATTTAGCCTTCTCAAAAATATTAAAAAAAACTTTAAGAGAGGAGAATGGAAATAGAACTCTCACTGGATAAACAGCAATAGAAACTTAAACAGTGTAAGCTACTTGCTGAGATTTGCTTCCAACGGTCTTTATATTCTCAACTTACTCCTTCTAGAGTCAACTGTGATACTTACATTGGTAATATATGGTTCAATAGCTTGAGCAGTCCTCTTCAGCAAAGCCTTTGCCAAATCATATGCTTGCTTGTTTAAGTTCTGGAAAACACAAATAGTATCTGTATTATATATATTTACATAACTAGCCATGTTCATTTGTCTGCAGAGGTGAGGATTACATCCAGAGTTTCCTACTGTTGGCTTACTGTACAGAATATAACCCCAGCTCTGCACTTCAACTTATGAAAAGCAAAATATTATTTGTATTTTAAAAGCTACTCTTAAGTAAATGGAACGAGAGACATATCCATAAAAGAAAGAAGATAAAGTGACTTTTCTTAGAAAACTCTAGCCTATTAGATCACAAGATCTTTTTGCAGCAAAAATAACTACATTCTTTTCAGATCTCCTTCATAACAGATTAGCCAAATAGAAATGGTTAATTAATGGTTATTAGATAAAAGTAGTATTTAGTCACCCTAAATATCATCCCCAATTCAAATTGGTTCAGATGAATACAAATATAGTGTTACATGGTCCAGAAAAACCAAAGCATCAAAAGAGGGCTGACTGCATCTTGGAGTGACAGCTCAGCTCAGGGATAAAAGCACTTATTGATCTTTCAGAAAACCCAAATTCCCAACACCCACATCAGTTAGCTCTCAACCCTTAACTTTCGCACTAGGGAAACTTGTGCCTTCTTCTAGCCTACACACACACACACACACACACACACACACACACACAAAATCTTTTTTGTGACTTGGTTTGTGTGCAGTTCACTTCAGAGTTAGATCTTTGCCTGTAATGTTTCTGTATGGGATGAATAATCTGGATTTATTTTTCATACGGTAGTCAACTACCTTAACACAACTGATAGTCAATTATCTCCTAATGATTTGTAGCATATTCTAAGCTTCTAAAATAAATATGAATCCATATATAAATTTTCCATTACTTTCAGATACCCCTTTGTCCATATTACCTAATTATAAATGAAAGACATGAAAGAAAAATCTTAATAGCAAGCCCCCACTTCTTTATTCTTCTTCAAAATTATGTGGCTATTATGAGCCATTTGCTCCTTTGTGTGAATTTTAGATTCCATTTGTCAAATTATCTGCTCTATTTGATTAGATTATAGATCCATACGGAGAAAACTGAAGTCATCATGACATTGTCTTATATTCTAAAAACAGCAAATCTCTCAACTTATTAAAAGCCTTCTTCTGTAGTAGAGGCTCACAGCCATCCATTGGACTGAGCACAGGGTCCCCAGTGAAGGAGCTAGAGAAAGGACCCAAGGAGCTGAAGGGTTTGCAGTCCCTTAGGAGGAACAACAATATGAACTAACTAGTACCCTCAGAGCTCCCAGGGACTAAACCACCAACCAAAGAGTACACATGGTGGGACTAATGGCTCCAGCAGCATATGTATAGCAGAGGATGGCCTAATCCATCATCAATGGAGGAGAGGCCCTTGGCCCTGTGAAGGTTCTATGCCCCAGTGTAAGGGAATGCCAGGGCCAGGAAGTGGGAGAGGGTGGGTTGTTCAGCAGGGGGAGGGGGGAGGGAACAGGGTTTTTTTTTTTTCTTTTTTTCAGGGGAAACCAGGAAAGGAGATATCACATGACATGTAAATAAAGAAAATATCTAATAAAAAAAAGCCTTCTTCTGTGCTTTGTCAGCCAGCTACAATGGCTTGGCACAAAGGTAATATATAAACTCTAAGGTCATATGTTGATCTGCTAAGTATATCTTATCTGTTAAAGTTACAAATGAAAATTTGTTTTAACATATTTCTATCAATCTTAAATCTACCACAGTTAGAGTCTTTTCTGATTTTTCTGGGTACTGTTGTACTTCTCTGAGTAATATCATATGAAAATATTTTCAAGGCTTTTTGTCTCTTTAATCTTTGTGGATATTAGTCCATCTTTGTGTATCTAGAAACAAAGCCAATTTGGTTGTTAATAGTGTTACTTTCTGCCACTCTGAAAGTGACTACTGTAACTTTTCTTACTGAAGTTGCAAGTCAGTTTTACAAAGGAAACCCCTCCATCTGTTCTTGTGCATTAGATCTTGCAGATTTCCTCAGGAAGATGGGGCTTATATCTGTGACTCCCTCTCTCTTCACATATGGTACTGAGCTGACACTCTGTCTCCCTTTCCTATACTCTAAAATTCTCCTGATTATTCATTAGACTGTTTGCTCCATAAATAGTCAATGGAAGTTTTCCCACAATCAGCTTGGGTTCCTTTATTATTATTTAAACACTTTGTTGTTGCTGCTGCTGTTGCTGTGCCATCACTGCCTACATAGTCTAAGTAGTTTCAAGATCAAGTAATTTTTTATTGCTTAATGCACTGTGGCAAGTGAGAGTTTTCTGAGAATTAGTTTAGTCTAATTTCAAATGTATTCACAGAAATTATTATTCATGAAACTGTCCTTTAATGGTCTTCATATTTCTTGTTCATTTTAACTATATATTGATATCACCCTTTCTTTGATTCAATTTGCTATAATTTTGCGTAATATATTTTTCAAATTACAAACTGAAGTTTCCAAGTAATGTCACTGTTTTCTTATTTCATTCATTTCTACTTGACTGACTTTATTTTGCTTGTATATTTTATTCTTATGTTTTATGACTTCCTGCACCAGAAAGTTGTCATTACAATTTATCAAATTAATGATGCTTGACATTAAGCTTGTAGTATTATGTTTCAAATCTCAGTATTTCTAAAAACCCTTGGTCTGAACTTTAAAGATTTATTTATTTATTATATGTAAGTACACTGTAGCTGTCTTCAGACATCCCAGAAGAGGGCATCAGATCTCATTAAGGATGGTTGTGAGCCACCATGTGGTTGCTGGGATTTGAACTCAGGACCTTTGGAAGAGCAGTCAGTGCTCTTAACCGCTGAGCCATCTCACCAGCCCCTGGTCTGAACTTTAAATGGACCCAATAAATAGTGAATGTTTCATTCTCTTCCTAACTCATCATCAATTTCTGCTTTAGGTATTATATAGGAAAAACTATGCCTTTATCCAATAAAGACTATATGAGGGCTCAAGATAAATATCAATTGGTAGTGTATCTGCCTAACATGAGGGAATGTCTAAGTTAGATCCCAGCACTATATACCTGGGTAAGGTAACACATACTTGTAATCCTAGGAGCACTCAAGAGGTGAAGATAAAATAATCAAAAACTCATTGTTAACTTCAGTTACAAAATGAGTCTGAAACCAGTCTGGAATACATGAGGTCCTGTCTCAAAAACCTGCTATGTACAATATTTTGTGTGCATGTGTGGACACATGTTCTAAACAGGAAGGAGTAATATACGCATATGTATGTACATGTATGAGGCAAGAGGACAACCTAAGGGTATCACTCCTTAGACACCAACCACCTTTTTTCTCTTCCTTCTTTTCCTTCTCTGTTTTTCTCTTCAGCAGGTTGGGCTAGGTGATCCATCTGTCACCAACACCCCAGCACCAAGACTACAAATACACAATACTATATGTGGCCTTTTTTAGTGAGCTTGGGAGATCAAACTTGGATTCAAAACCAGTTTACCAACTAAGCTATGGCTCTGTCAATAATACTAATATAATTTAACTTTCTTGTTTTTTTAGTTTTAGTTGCCTGTCAAGTCTTTCTTAGCCTTTTACAAATCAGCCTTTCCATGGCTGTATTTTAGCTGTTTCTCTTATCATCAACAAACTAGATTAATCTCCAGTCCAATGTGACAACCTGTGTGATGTGGTAAAATCAAGTTGTTTACATTACTGCCAATCTTCCTTCTCTTAAAATCCTTAAAATTCTAATACACTTCAGTCTACATTCAACTAACCTAAAGACCACATTTCACTAATAACTTTTTCTCCTAATTGTAATTTTATATGTCCAGTTATTGTGAGTTTTTAATTCTTATTTTTATTCTATTCTATATATCTGGAGAGTATGTGGTGTGTGTGAACATACACATGCCACTGCAAACATATGGTGGTCAAAGGACAATTTCCAGTAATGATTTTTCCAGTAATGGTTCTCTCCTGTGGGCCCCAGGGATCATACTCCAGGTCACAAAGCTTTAATACTGAGCATCTTCAGTGGTCTTAACTCTTACTTTGATGCCCTTAATTAATTTAAAATATACTGTATCTTTATTCCACTTAAGCATTGTTTTCAACTTTGTTTGAATATGTTATTCAGTTCAAAAGTGTTCACTAAGGTGTAAAGAACTACAATTTTACAAATGACTGAAAAGGAGAAATTGCCCCCAAAGCTGTTCCCTCTAAGCTAAGCAGACTAAGCCAAGGATTAAACTGTAAGGAGCTAATGAGAAGACTCCAGCTAATCTCAGAGAAGTCAGATCTCAGCATTCTGTTTCTTACAAGTGTCTCTGTGCAGTGGGCCAAGGAAAACAGGCCTCAGGAAGTCCATTTCTGTATAGTGTCACTTAAGTGGGGCTAGGAATTAAAACTTAGATCTCACACACGCTAATGCAAACTGAGCTACCACTGAACTATACCCTACTGCCCAAAAAGTGCTTATTTATTTTTCCTTACAAATGGACTTTTTCATGATACTGGCCCTCCTACCAAACCACAGAGAGCTAAAGGCTAGAGACAACAGGCCAAGCTCCCTCGTGGGTTGCCTCAGAGTGTGCCCCTTATCAGAATTTACAGTTGTTTCAAATGATAATATAACAGGAATCCTAACAATGTGGGCCCTAAAGACAAAGGAGGCGCTCTGCACCTCAGGAGGATGTACTATGTGCCTCAGGAAGGGCTGCAATATGTGTGGGGAGAATTCGGTATGTTCCCAGGGGATCTAATCTCTACTCTACCTCCTGCCTTCCTTCTCACAGTGACAGGTATATAGCTGAGCTGAGCAAAATTAGGAAAAGGCAAATCAGACACCTGAATAGCAATAGACTAGACTAGATGAAGGCAATCGGAACCCATATCAATACCTCTGATTTTTCATCTAATAAATGTATCTGAACTTTTGAGATCTAATCTTATTGTTGATCCTGCTTACTCTCAGCATCAACAGATTTCCCATATATTTTAAATTATAAATTAAAAGTTCATTTCCAATGAAGGATTATTTGTGCCAATATAATGTAAGACTAAGTCAGTATCATGCTACAGAGCTCTTAAATTTTTTGTTTGTTTGTTTGTTTTTCCTCAAGACAGGGTTTCTCTGTGTAGCCCTGGCTGTCCTGGAACTCACTCTGTGTAGACCAGGCTGGCCTCGAACTCAGAAATCTGCCTACCTCTGCCTCCCAAGTGCTGGGATTAAAGGCATGCCCAGCCAGAGCCCTTAAATTTAAACAAGAAAAAATTTTAAACAAATGCTTGTTTATACTGGTAATTTCTATGTTCCTCTCTTGAAATTCAACCTCTTCTCAATCATTCAACTGTCATTTCAACTGCTAACCAGATTTGGACATTTTCAAAAGACAAAACATACATACATATACAGGGGAAATGCACACACTTCAGGTAAAATCACTGATCATAACCTCTTTGTCTCTATATTATGCCAACTTTTCAACTAAGGTTCCAACTGGTTCCATGTGCCAACACATAAAGTTATATAGCAGTATACAAGCAGCTATTAACCCACTCCTGTATAAAGTGGGGGTTTTAGCACCAGAAAAATGAGGATATGACCTCTCCAAGATATGGCTGAGGGGAAAGTTTTTATTATAGATACTTAGGAGGCATAGCCAGAGGCATTTGGATGAATCCAGAGCAGGGAGAAAGTAGTATGCTGAACATGATCAGCAGAATGGACCAGGCCATGAGAAGAGGGAGGGGAAGTTAGAGACAAAGGAGCACAAAGAGCACATGGTCAAAATGGAAAGGCTATGTGAGAACGAGCAGAGTAGGGCAGGGGGACCCAGAGTAGGGTAAGAGGACCCAGGGTGCCAGGTAACAGGTATCTGCAGTGCTCAGAGAGCCTAGAGGTCAGCATCCGCTTTGGTATGCTAATAAGCACCACAGATAGTCTTTAGTCCCAAATTTCTTTTGGGCCTGAGAACTGTGAGAAATGCATCCTCTAAAAAACTCACTGACCACAAATATTTTAACACATGAATTAGACTAATTCATTATTTCTTCATTCAATTGTGGACTAAAAAATATAAGTTTTGTTATATCTTAAACAAGTATCTTAATATTATTCAATCAGTAAAGTTTACAAAACTAAGATTAAAGCAGTATAAATTCTATTTATAACATAAAAATAAATTCTTAATTAAATAGGGTTTAGACACATTTCACATACCTTATGGGCAGGTACCAGATTTACTAAAACTGTATCTAAGAGCTCCTGAGATACTGTGTCACCTTCACAGATGATTGAGCTCATAAGGTCCACCATGTGCATATGAACTTTCTGATTGTGGCCATTGCTGTAACCCAAAACAGTTATTTTATTTCAACTGAGATATGATAGTAGTAAACATTGTACTTTTAAAAAGTGGTGAGATAAGTCTGTATTACATTTAAGCTTCTTTCTCTATGGTCTTACAATAATAAAAATGTATTTATTCAACTATATTACTAAATTACTTCCCCCTAATTTTAGCCATTCTTACAACCAAAGTAGTTAAATGAAATGTAATCTTAGTTTCATCTTAAATTGGACAAAGTATTTTAAAATTCTGTTAAATTTTATAGATAAAAACTTCTAACCAACAAGATATATTAAAAGGTCAAAATAAGCCAGATGTGATGGTGAATGCCACTGATCCCAGCAACCGAGAAGCAGAAGCAGGCTGATCTCTGTAAGAGTTCCAGCACAGCCAGAGTTCATGGTGAGACCATCTCAATGACAACAAAAAGTTAACACAGTATGTAATCACAAAGAATAGACTCAAAAAACTTAGTCTAATTTGCTCTTCTAACAAATAAATATATAATAAATTCTATTCATTTAGAACTGTATAGAGAATAATTCTAAGTTAATTTATAATGTTAAGGCAATATTTATAACAAGTTTATGTGGATTCACAGTAAACAGCAAAGCTTTACAATTAAAAAGAAGTGTTACTTATTTAAAAATCAACTTACTTTATAACTGAGAATAATGTTCTATATAGTTGAGTAAAGATTTCATTGCTATCTTCTAATTCAAAGCATATGTTATATGATTTAACCCATGCAATGTTCTAAAAGAAAGAAGTAAAAGCAGGGAAAAGGTAAATATATTAGTTGCTAAAAATATACAAGAACAAAAAAACCATCTCAAGTAATAATGTATTGCTTACCTCAAGTAAATAAAAATACCTATTGAATTGAGGGCTCTTTGTATCTTCTAGTCCCTTCAATTGCCTTGTTATAAACATAAATATATCCTTTTTTAAAAAAAAAAAGTTTTGGTTAGATTGTGAATGCTAAAAGGAAATATACATTACACTAGTAGGACTAGCTACAGCTTATTTACCAACTTTGTAAACATGGCAGAAAAAATTGTAAAGAACGAAAAGGGCAGAATTTTTTTACAGTACAACTTTACATAAAGATCCTGATTAGCCAGGTACACACCTTTAATCCCCACACTATAAAAACTTTCTATCCTTTTAAAATGGCTGCTTTGACAAAACATAATCTCCATGAATAAGCCCTTCCTCTACTACCTAAAAGAAATTACTTGGACGCTGGTGAGATGGTTCAGTGACTTCTCTTCCAAAGGTCTTGAGTTCATTAGCCTGGTTAGTTGGTTAACTGGTAGTGGTGGCGAAAAAAAAACCAAAACAACAACAACAAAAAAGAAATTACTTGGCATCTAGCTCTATCAGAAGTTTGGAATAACTATCAATTCATTCATAGTCTCCTAATAAGCCAAATGTTCAATAAGGGTTTGTTCATGCCAATAAAAAACTGAGACCAAAAGGTAAGGATAGAGACTGACAATTTTCTAACACATAATACTAACAGATGTGGCACTATTGGAAACAAAAAGAAAAAAGAAAAAAATGGAACTTGGAGCTAATCAGAAGAAAAACTATCTCATAAATACTTAGAAAGCACCCTTTAAAACACAGCGCTTCTGCAGGCAGTGGTGGCGCATGCCTTTAATCCCAGCACTTAGGAGGCAGAGGCAGGCAGATTTCTGAGTTC
>NW_022196905.1:145232335-145247074 GCF_008632895.1 Mastomys coucha | reverse complement strand
AAAAAAAAAAAAAAAAAAACCAAAAAAACAAACAAACAAAAAAAACCACAGTGCTTCTTAAATTCTATCCCTAACACAAAAAAAGGGGAGAGTATAAAAATGAGACCAAAAGATTGATTTTAGAGACAGAGAAACAAACTGACAGACTTAATATTTCAGCTAATCCACATAGACCTTTATTTAATCTCATTGATTGTATATCCTTCTCATAACTCGCCTGACATAGAAGAGAGATCTGTATCCTCCTTTCAGGATGCTTTTTCATTACTTCTATGCCTTGAGCTAGATCACTGTTCATACAAGCTGAGAAGTCCACAAAAGAGGCAAGTACATTGCACAGTAGTAGTCTTTCTACTTCTTGTTGAGAGAATGTCAACAGAACATGTGGTAAGGAAGAGCCTTGGCCTACACCAAATACACCATTCCCTAAACTTTAGATACCACATTGTCCAAGTGAAAAGGATCCACACCGCCAGCTCACATGACCTACTTTAAGTCTGTCACTTGACTCAAATTTTATTGAATTGGAAAGAGGTGATCAAGGGAGCAAGTTCCTCATTCCAATTATCAAGAAGAGGTCCTGATTATCCAAGGTCCTGATTTGGAGGTTGTTGCTTTCATTACAAATAACTAACATTAACATTTCTTGACCGAAGCAAATCATCTGGTACTTTTTCTTGCTGTGGATGAAAAATCTTCCTAAGGAAATTCATTTTTTGACCATTAGCTTCCAAAATTATTTACTATCTGACTTGTTACACAGTCATTTGGTATCTTATTCAGGTTCCTAGTCAGTGCTATCTTTTAAACAATGACTATGGTCTTCATTAACAATTTTCAAAAGGAAAAAGAGTACCCCAAAATCATCATGAAAAACACATAGCATCCTGGTGACATAACATGAAAAATAAGTACAGTATTCATTGTGTGATCCCACGCTGCCAGAAAAAGAGCCTTGATGACTGATTCTAGAGATCCTACAATGTGATTGACCTAACAAAACTTCTGTAGTTGTGGTATACTGCATGTTGCAAGTCTACAGACAAACCATCCTGGGCTCTCTTTAGCCCCCTTAATAACCATTCATGCCCAGACCTCTAGCCTAATAGCCTTGTGCCTTCTGGAATATATGAACAGAATATAAGCTTCCACTAAGACAAAGGCTCTATGCCATAGGCCAGTAACAGAGACTTCTCCATACCACAATCCACACCACAGTAATCCATCTACCTGGTGTTTTCACAGATGTAAAAATAAAAGAGGCCTTGATTTTAATGTCTTTTTACTATTCTACTACTATAAAAGACTCATGAAACTGTTACCACATAGAGAATATAGTACTTTGGATAATGTAATCTAAATCTCTTGGGTCATGGTCATTCATATTTGGCTCCAGAATAAATATAAATTCATTCCTTAGGAGGTGAGAGCAGGTAGGGGTGGGTGTGTGTGTGTGTGTGTGTGTGTGTGTGTGTGTGTGACCCCCTTATTCACTCTGGGGGTCAGAAGTTGTATTTCAAAAGTAACTTTCACAGGAAACAGAAGTTTAATAAAAGATTGGTCTAGGCAATATAACAGAATTCAAAGAAATTCTTAAATATTTCATTCAATTTACTCAAATGTGGCAATGTTTCCTATCAATACTTGCCTTTAGTTTATCGGGAGATGTGTAAGGAGCCTCAGGAGCGTAAATCCTGAAAATATCAGCAAGGCAGCAAGCTACCAGTAAACGAACATCTTTATCAGGATGCTTGAGGAAGAAGTCAGAAGCAAGATGTAAAGCTAGGTTTAAATAAAGTTCCTTTTCCTCTTCAGAGTCCTGGTCCATGTCCATGAAAGTTTTTACAACCATCTATACGCAAAAAAAGATCAATTAGTCAGATGTTTCCTATAAACAGTCATGTCAGATAAAAAGCTATTGTACTTATAAAAGTTCACTCAAATACATATACTTTCATCAGAAAAACGTAGAATGAGATCCTTTTACAAATGGAGAATAAACAATTTTTAAAGCACAGCTAAAATATTTTTAACCAGGCATGGCGGCAAATGCCTGTAATACCAAGACCAAAAGGATAGGCAGTAGGATCATGATTTCAAGTCTAGTTTGGACAACAAAGCAAAACTCCACCTCAAAAAACACTCATTAATGCTTAATGTTTAAAGTAGTGGTTCTCAACTCCTTATGCTTTGTTGACCTCCAATGATAAAGTTATTTTTGTTGCTACTTCTTAACTGTAATTTTGCTACTGTTATGAACTGTAATGCAATCCATGTTCTCCGGTGGTCTTAAATGACTCTCTGAATGGGTTGTTTGACCCCACAAAGCGGTCAAAACCTACAGATTGAGAATCACTAGTTTAAAGTAAAGGAAAGATGTGTCATTTATCTACATATCTTCCAGACTTAGTTTAGAATTCACCCTATACAGTGGTCATTACTCAATCTATTATCTGTGGAAACTTTCTGTCTCACTATAAAAATACTATAGAGCCGGGCAGTGGTGGCACATGCCTTTACGCCCAGCGCTTGGGAGGCAGAGGCAGTAAGATTACTGAATTTAAGTCCAACCTGGTCTACAGAGTTAAGTTCCAGGACAGCCAGGGCTATACAGAGAAACTCTGTCTCAAAAAAAAAAAAATATATATATATATATATATATACACACACATATATATGTATATATATATACATATATATGTATATATGTGTGTGTATGTGTGTATACACACATCTTTTTTTTTCTAATAGATCTAACCCAAAAGAAAACCTAGTATGAAAATTTAAGTTTCTATCTGTTATCATTAATCTTCACTATCAATCTGAATGGATTTAGAATCACATGGAAACATATCTCTGGAAGTGTCTATGGGACCGTTTCCAGAAAGTTTTCCTGAAGACATAAGACCCACTACTGAATGTGGGTGGCTTGAGGTTCCTGAATGAATGAAAGGAACAGTGGTGTGGAGCTGTATTCATCTCCCTGCTTCCTGACTGTGGATGTAATGTGACCAACTGCCTTACACCTGTTAGCACACCTACCCTTGCCATGATCAGTTATATATCCTAAACTGTCAGCCCAAAATAAACTCTCCTTTCTTAAACTGTTTTTGCTAAGTATTTTGCCATAGCTACAATATATCATCTTAGTCTTTAAACCATTCCAGATGCAATTTTTCTATTTTAGCCTCCCCAAAAGACTATATAAGCAGATTCAAGAAAAAATGCTGGGACTGAGAGATGGCTCAGCATTCAGAGCATGTGCATTTCTTCTAGCCATCCCAAGTTCAGTTGCCAGCACCCATATCAGGTGGCTCACAATCACCTGCAACTCTAGAGCCTGAGGGTCCAATGCCCTCCTCTGTAGATACTGCATTTGCATGTGCCCATACCCAGCAAAGAGACATAATTAAGAAATAAAAATAAATCTATTTTTTAAACGATGTCAAAGATGTATTCTTAAAGAAAAATGCAACCTTCAGCTATCATGATGTGAGTTAAGTGTCATGGTAATACACTAAGCAGATTCCAGGCCACAGCAAAAGAAAATATAATATGGATATCTCATTGGTTCAATGACATAATCCATGTATGTGTTAAGCAGAAACAGGTTGCAGGAAACAACTCTGTCTTCATAATTACTTTTATAAAAGGGGGATGCAAAACAAAATTATAAAGTTTAAATTCTATTAAGTTTTTCTCTAAGTTTAGCATTAGTAGAAATGATTATCTCCAGTTATCCTATCTTTACTTCAAATAAAATTCAACAAAATGATCCGTACTATTCTTTATTCAAATGAGAATCAAGAAAACTGTTGAACCTGAAAGAACATGACATGTCAATCTCACTCTGACAAAAGGTAACGAACCATACAGTATCCACTAGGTGGTGCTGCACATATTAAGCGCTGAACAGGGCCACTGGGCATCACAGCCTGTGGTTTTGACTTACTGGAGGCCTGTAGCTCTGAGTAAGAAATGCTTTATTCACTCTGAACACACAGAGCAGCCATGGGAGACAATGCTGTTCAGAGACCATCCATTCTGCTCTGCCATGCCTGCTGTCATTTCCAATAGAACCAACACAAAGTGATAAAGGACCCAAATCTAGAACTGTTGCCCTAACGCTTCAACTGCAATACTCTCAAGACATACACTCTCAACACCTTTGTGCTTATGAAAAGACACAAGGGCGAATAAAGACATAAGTTCACAGAACTAATTATTTTTCCTTATAATCTCTTGATACAAGAGTGGGAAATGAATAAAATGTTAGAGGGAAACCCAAAAGTCATATACAAATAGTAACTTATATGTTAATAAATTGTCATAATTCATAAAACTTATATGGGTATTTATAAATAGCAAAAAGTATTATCATCCCAAACTAATTCTATTTTCTCTTTTTCTGAGGAGGAGTATGCTAAAATTGTACTAAGTGTAAATAAGGAAAATGATAAAAATGTGTACTAGGCAGCTTGCTGCGAGATATAAGCATCTGACAGTAATAGACGCATACACAACACTGAAAGTGAAGATAATGAAACAATTGAATCTGCTCCAAACCCAGATAACAGCAATTTTTCACTACTGTGTATTCAAACAGTATTGTAAATCTCACTAAAATTATCACTAGTCCCAGTATTCAGAAGGCTTAGGTAGGATTATAAATCCAAGGCCAGTGTGGGCTGCATACATACAGAGTTCCAGAGCAGCCTGAGCTTACAGAAAGACTTGCCTTAAGTCAGGGTATGGAGGGCCCTCAATTATAATTTAGATGAGACCTCCAATTTTAAATAGATCTAAGAAAATAGTATGCATAAAAGTTACTAAATGTTAATCAGCTTGTATGTGTATGCTCTATCACCACAGAACTTTTTCCATAAACATGATAGATATTATAACCTGTTATTTCTGGGATAAACCTGAGGAAATAAATGTATTTGTTTCATAAAAATTCAATAGATCAAGAAAATGTAAATATATAGAAAAATAAACACATCATACATACATACATACATACATACATACATGCATACATAAAAAGTTGAGCTTAGCTCTCTTGAATAGATAGACACAAGTTCTTAATCAAACTGAACTCTAAAAGCTTATGTAAAAGTACACAATATCCAGACCTCAAGTGGTTTATAGTAGTATTAGCATCACTTACACATGCATACATAACACCACAACCTTTTACATATTACTGTTCTGTAAGGCTCCTGGAAGACAAGTTTTCCCAACACCAACAATCACATAAGTTTTTACATTTTTTGTTTTTGTTTTTTTCAAGGCAGGGTTTCTCTGTATAGCCCTGGCTGTCCTGGAACTCACTCTGTAGACCAGGCTGGCCTTGAACTCAGAAATCCACCTGCCTCTGCCTCCCAAGTGCTGGGATTAAAGGCGTGTGCCACCACTGCCCAGCAACAATCACATAAGTAATAGATCAGTAAACATTATAAAATGTACATGATGAAATAATGCATGTAACCCACTACTAAAAATAATTTTTAATATGCAAAATGTTCTGTATCAGTTAAAAGAAATGAGTACTATAATATAATAAATGTCTAGTTAACACACACACACACAGAAGGAAAACTTTGCTCAAATAGAAAGGTAATCCTGAGCAACTGCTCAACCAGTTTCACATGTACCTCTCTGTTAATGCTACTTTAAACAATGTAACAGTCACAGGGACCATTAATGCCCTGAAGAAAAAGGTGAAACATTTACCACACAATATAAAGAGACCCTTGTCATGGAGAATGCCTCCTGTAAGGTTTACTATCTATCTGGGTTTGTTACAGTATGCCAGAAGCAGAGACAGCCGCTAACAGACACCTTCTTTTACCCTAAAAATAACCTACCAGAAGGTAACCTAGAGCCTAGGAGTACTATAAATACTTCAAACTTCCTTTCCCAGACCTGAAGAATTGGTGGCGAAGGGGTAGTAGGCATCAAACAGGAAGAAAGAGCAAATAACTTGGTAATAGACAGTATAAAAATATCATGGCATATGAGCTAATGACTCTCCCAAGAGCAGTAGCGTCCCACTGTTTCTTACCTGCCCTGTTCCCACAAACTCTCTGCCATTTTGCTACTTTAACATAAAATCCCAAACAAATTCCATGGCCCTACATGAAGATCCCCTCAAGAAAGGTCCACGCACACTGCCCAGCTGTCTGAAGAATACATTGTTTACTCACCTTTAACCGCCTCACCATCTCCTCTTTAGAGATTTTATCTGAGATTTCCTTGACACCAGGAGGGTAAGTAATTTTCCCATCGTTGGTCCTTGTCTTTGAATGAGCCATGATGGAAATGTCTGTACCCCTAAAGCAAGAAAATTATTAGGTACAAACTAAAAGCAAGCATGTCTATAATAAACATAATAGAGAAGGGATTACCTAACAATTTGTAACTGCCTCATAATTTGGACATCTATTGAAAACTATTCTACTGAACATTTCCCAATATTACTGAGGGAAACAAATTTACTTTTTTATTTCCATTAGTAGCAAGCTGTGTAATTTACAATAACTCTCCCCAACAAAACACACACAACAATCAATCAACCAACCAATAAATAAATGTTCAAAGTAGGGGCAGGAACAGGGGTAAATACAATCAAAAGAAGTTGTATGAAATTCTCAAAGAATTAATACAAATATACTTATTTAATAAAAAAATAAAGTTCCATAAATGATTCAGATAAAAAAAAATCTAGGAAAAAAAGAACCCAAGACCCCAGAGAATTAAATCAAATGCTATCTATTCAGCATTCTATCCATCTTATCTCTTATGTGATCTGCCAAAGCTGACAAAAACGGTATTCAGTTTCAGTATTCACATGACAAAAGGGACAAAACCCACCAAAAACTAAAATAAAAGACAACTCTGAAAATCTGTAAATAATAATTATAAGAAACAAACTGTTGGACATGCAAACAGCTGCAAATAAATAAAAGTTCAAGAGACAGGTTCATTTGCATATAGTAAAATATTAAAATTAAGACAAAAGAAATCTTCTAAGGCACAACCAGAAAATCACAACCAAATACACGAGGAGGAACGTCTATCTTATGACCCACAGAAGAGTGAGCAGGCCACACAGATGCACAAAGTAGCATAAGACAGCAATCCACAGATTCAAGAAACCAAAGACAATAAATTCAAAATAACAGGGATAATTCGATTAAAAACATTAAAAAAAAATCTCAAAGTCAATCCACTCACTTGAAAAGAAGAGCATTTGAAAACAACTTGATTTCTAAGTAGCAACAAATAAGTCAGGAGACAATAAAATTTTGTCTTCAATATGCAAAATCTACAGTTTAAATCTAAGGAATGTGGTTTTCTTTTCTTTTTTTGTTTTTTTTTTTTTTTTTTTTTTTTTTTTTTTTTTTTTTTTTTTTTTTTCGAGACAGGGTTTCTCTGTGTAGCCCTGGCTGTCCTGGAACTCACTCTGTAGACCAGGCTGGCCTTGAACTCAGAATCCGCCTGCCTCCCAAGTGCTTGCACTACTACTGCCCGGCTAGGAATGTGATTTTTCAAGAACAGGTGAGATAAGAACAAATTATCCAAAGAAAATCTGATAGCTGTATATATGGGATATGGTAAACCTCTCAGAGCATTGTTTAGCACACACTAAATGCTCTGTGCATATATAATATATGTGATCAAGTGAAGAATAATATAAAGGAAGCAGAGACAGGCTCTCTTATGAATTTTAGGTCAGCCAGTGCTAAATAGTCAAACTCATATGTAGAGTTTTAAAACGTACACAGAGGGTTTTATAAGTAAAATATTAGAAAAAATATTTCTTGGAAAACCAAGCAAAAAGAAGCATAATCTAAATATCACTTAATATATATTATGCATTTAATGTCTCTGTGTGTGTGTGTGTGTGTGTGTGTGTGTGCATGTATAGGGCTCCAGGGTCCACTTCTTTGTGCTCAAGAGAACCAAGCATGCATGTCTAGCGGAAGGCATATACTCAAGCATTCATGGTAAACACAAGTATCTATTAACCATAGATAAGTAAACTGGTATGTATATTAATACAACTATGGAGTCAATCGACCACTGCTTCAAACAATAATGTAGATTAGCACTGGAGTTAACTGAAGTATATCAAACACAAAATCCCAGAGTACATGCTTATATAAAATTCTAAACCAAAATGCTGGGCGGTGGTGGCGCATGCCCTTAATCCCAGCATTTGGAAGGCAGAGGCAAGCAAATTTCTGAGTTTGAGGCCAGCCTGGTCTACAGAAGGAGTTCCAGGATAGCCAGGGCTACACAGGGAAACCCTGTCTCAAAAAACAAAACGAAACAAAACAAAAAAATTCTAAACCATACAGAGAAACCTCTACAATGTTAAAACAGAAGTCAAGTCAGAAAATACTTGTAAAACACCTATCTATCTGATAGACTTGTAGAACTCTGATATATAAAACACAATCATAAAGTGATAAAAGAAATGAGATGTTTCTAGAATACACAAGTGACAGGTAAGTGCATGAGAAGATTCAGTAGTACTGTCTGTAAGAGACAAACTAAACTTCAAGATCTCATATGTAACCATTCAAATCCCTGGAATAAAATGACACTAATATAGGCAAGAGTGTAAAAAAGCTAATCGTCAGATATGACTGGCTGCATAGAAGCAGTAAAAATAACTCTGGCCCTTTCTTATTAAAATGAAAAAAACAAGTATTTAACACACAGAACCAGAAATCACACTATTAGATGTTTTCTAAGAAAAATGAAAACTTACACTTATAGAAAATATTCCCAAATTAAAAGCATTCCAAATGTTTTTTTAATACATTAAAGTATGCAATAGTGTAACAGTAACTATGCACAAAGGAAAGAGTCAGGCTTGAAGAGTTATTATACATGTTATGATTTCCTTACTAACAGTCTCAAAATGATAAGAACCTAGAAGTAGAAAGAAGATGAAGAGCTTTAAGGAAACAAAGGTGGGTAGAGGAGTAAGGAAGCAGAGGCAACTCTCTCCTGACTATAACTGTGTGTGCTTGGAACTAGAGCACTGGTTATCAACCTGTGGGTTGCAACCCTTTTGAAAGTCGAACAACCCTTCCACAAGGGTCACCTAAAACCACGAGAAACACAGATATTAACGTTATGATTCAGAACCGCAGTAAAATTAGTTGTGAAGTAGCACAAAAATAATTTTATGGCTGGGGGTCACTACAAGAACTGTATTAAATGGTTGCACCACTAGGAAGGTTGAAAACCACTGTTTTTCAGGGTTCAGCCACACAGAACTACACAGATACTGCATACAATGTCAAGCAAAAACTCAAGAGTAAGAAAACTGAAGAGAGAGCTCAGAAGTTAAGAGCACTGGCTGCTCTTCCAGAGAACTCAGGTTCAATTCCTAGCACTCACCCAGGCGTGGTGCTTTAATGCCTTTAATCCCAGCACTTGGGAGGCAGAGGCAGGCAGATTTCTGAGTTCGAGGCCAGCCTGGTCTACAGAGTGAGCTCCAGAACAGCCAGGGCTATACAAAGAAACCCTGTCTCGAAAAACAAAAACAAAAACAAAATCAATTCCTAGCACTCACACAGCACTTCACAATTGTTTTTAACTCCAATTCCAGGAGACCTGATGTTTTCTGGTCTCTGCAGGCACTAGACACATAAGTGATACACATACATGCATGCAGGCAAGTCTGCAATGCACGTTCAGAATTTGCCATTAAAGGTGGGGGTAGTGATGCATGAAAAATGTAGCTGCAGTGCAGTCCAGAGCACACAGAGGAAGAAACCAGGGGCTCTCAACCTTCCTAATGCTGTAACCCTTTAATACAGTTCCTCATGCTGTGGTGAACTCCCTCACAACCATAAATCTATTTCTGGGCTATTTCATAACTATTCTTGCTACTGTTGTGAATCCTAATGTAAATATCTGTGTTTTCGATGGTCTTAGGCAAACCCTGTAAAAGGGTTGCAAGTCACAGGTTGAGAGCCACTGAAATAGGAAGCCTGTTTAGGAAACAGTGATAAGGAAAGGAATTCAGGCAATGGCTTACAATACTGACCCAAAGAGTTAAAAATTATTTTAATAGAAAAAAGAGGAAATAACTATAAAGTTCAAAGTATTTGTTCCTGAAAAGCCTCCTATTTAAATGTTAACTGAGAATTTATTTGGTGAAATATACTATATTACACCATTGTATATACTATATGTACAAAAAGAGCAGCTAAAGCAATGGTTTCACGTGTTAAGATGCTTGCTGCATAAACATAAGGATCCAAGTTTTCCCCAGTATCTCTGTAAAAGGCTGGGTATGCTGGCACAAACCTGTATTCCCAGCACTGGGAAGAAGGACACACACAGATCCAGGGGCTGGATAGCCAGACAATCTAGCCTAGGTTCAATAAGAACCTGATGAAAAAACACATGGAGAATAATAAGGGGTAAGATCCAACATAAGGGCTGGAGAGATGGCTCAGCGGTTAAGAGAACTGACTGCTTTCTGAAGGTCCTGAGTTCAAATACCAGCAACCACATGGTGGCTCACAACCATCCGAAATGAGATCTGACACCCTCTTCTAGTGTGTCTGTACTTAGATTTAATAATCTTTGGGTCGAAGAGAGCAGAGTTGACCAGAGCAAGTGGGGGTTGATTGGAGAGAGCAGAGGTCCTGAATTCAATTCCCAGCAACCACATGATGGCTCACAACCATCTGTACAGCTACAGTGTATTCATAAACATAAAAATAAATAAATAAATCTTTTTAAAAAATCCAACATAAGCTTCTGGCTTCAACAAGAGCACACAGGTAAACACACATACACCAATATAACAATGGGTAAACATAGAAAATGTATAAAATGTATGCTCCTGGTTATAACAGAGATAGTAGGAAAAAAAAATCATATCATGAAGAAAATTAAGTCAAAAGTCCTAAAGGGCAACTCTACTTTATAGGTCTAAAACTTCATTCTAAAGTTTTATAGAAAAGACCATACAATATTTTGATAATATCTACTGCTTATGCTATGCAAATTTAAATGCTTAATTTTTTAAAATGTGATGCAAGGAACAGAGAAATGGCTCAGCACTAAAGAGCACTGACAACTCTTCCAGAGAATCTGGGTTTAATCCCCAACACCCACAGGAAGGCTTACAACAGTCTCTAACTCAAGTTCCAAAGGATCCACTGCCTGTTTCTGGCCTCAGCAGTCACTACACATATGTGGTGAAAGGCAAACATTCAGGCAAAACACCCATACACAAAAAATAAGGAAAAAAGAAATGAATGTAAAGTTGAGGAAACATGTCAGGCAGTTAAAGTGCCCCAGCATTCACAAAAAAAAAAAAAAAAAAAAAAGTCAGGTGTGTCCTGCCCCAGTGAGACTGCTGTGTCATATGTGGGTCAGTAGGTGGCAGAGAGGAGAGGGGCTGTGTCTACACTGACCTATGAACATCAGAATGATTAGTAGCCAAAAATTCCTTGAAAAAAGTGAGCTTGAGATGGCCACCAATCTGGTGCCAGGTGGTCTGGATGGGATCCCAAAACAAGGAGCAAGCCAGAGACTAAAAGAACCCTGACTGGGACTACAGGCCTGTGCAGGAGTAAGCCTGAGACAGACGACCCTTACAATAGGCCACTTTGGTGGGGCATAGCACTCCTAAGACCACTCAGAGACCCTGGATGCCACTAAGGGGAGCAAGTAAGTGGTGGTGGAGAAATGGAAGAGAAAGAAAAACAGGAGGGTGTGGGCACAATAAAGAAAGGTAGAACTGGAGACTCTAGGGTAGTGAGGCAGTGATGTTACTTAGTACCATGGTGGGGTCCTGGCCTCTTCTGCCACCAGGGTCTGTGGCCCTGCAGCAGTAGGGGTCTATTACCAAAGATCAGGCATATATCCCTGGTCTGGGATGTCACCACTCACCTGGGCATTGAGGGAGAGCTGGCCCTGGAGGCAATGATAGCAGGAGAGCTAAACCCCACCACCTGTCTACTGTGTGGTGATGTGGGCGAGGGAGAGATGCAACTCCTTACCCCTTGCCACTTACAGCAGGCAGGAAAGCTGGCCCCGAAGTCATCAGAGCAGGCCCTGCCCCTTACCTGGGCAGCACAGTAGAGCTAACCCTGGAAAGCTGGCCCTCAGGGCATGAGTATGGGAGAATAGGCTTGTCTGCTGTGTGTGGTGGCATCATCAAGGGAGAGATCCCCTCCCCTCCCTTTTGCCCTCTCCAATACACAACAGATAGAAGAGCTGGTCCAGGCAGGGTCATGAAACCAGGAGAGCTGGCCCTGACCTTCACCTACTACAGCACTCAGGAGAGCAGCCCTGCAGAGTAGAGCTGACCCTGATGGCAGGGTGAGCCAATCCTAGGTGTGTGAGTATGGGAGAGCTGCCCCTAACCTGTCTGGCAGTGTGGGCAGTAAGAGATGCCCTCCCCAGCCCTCACTCCTTGCCACCTATGGCAGGTGGGAGAGCATCATAAGAGCAGGGAGAGCTGACCCTGCCTCTAATCTTCTGTAGCACTGGGAAGAGCAGGTCCTGCACCTCACCTAGGCAACATAGTACAACCTTGGATGTAGTGGTTGCAGGTAAGCCAGCCTGAGGGCCCTGCCTCTCTCATCTGCTGGGTAGTGGTGAGAATCTATAGCAGGCAGGAGAGCTGCCATTAAGAGCGGAAGAACTGGCCATGTTCCTCACTAGCTGCAGCACTCAGGAAAGCTACCCTGCACCTCAGCTGGGTACCAGAATAGCACTGGCCCTGGTTGCTGGGACCATGGATAAGCAGACCATGAGAGGGGGAAACCTGACTTCTAATCAGCTCAGATACCTCTCAGGTCCAGATTCAGGCCTTTAAATTGGCTTATCCAACATCTGCTCCATCATGAAAGGACTGGTCCTACAGATGCAAAACTACAGGGTCTCTGGGACACAGGACAACAAAAGAATATCTGAGAGGAGTCCCAGTGAGGTTCCAGTATTGATAGAGTATCAGAAGTCAAAGTCCTTGAAACAGACCAATGAGTCATTGCAATGAACATTTGCCAGCAAAGAAGTATGGACAGAAGGGTACAAAGACTACCACTTTCACAACAAATAATTTTTCTGTTGGGGGGCAGGTTACAAAAGTAAAGGTTGGATATGAAGGGGGATGAGTGGGATTGGGGTACATGATGTGAAATTCACAAAGAATCAATAAAAAGTTTAAATTTTTTTTTTTTTTTTTTTTTTTTTTTTGGTTTTTCGAGACAGGGTTTCTCTCTGTAGCCCCGGCTGTCCTGGTACTCACTAGACCAGGCTGGCCTTGAACTCAGAAATCCGCCTACCTCTGCCTCCCAAGTGCTAGGATTAAAGGCGTGCGCCACCACCGCCTGGCTAAAATTAATTATTGAAAAATAAAAAATGTAAGATCTTTTCATTGTATGAAACAGAAAAATATCACTGAGAAAAATCAAGACCAAGACTACAGAACATTTTTTTTCAGATAATCTAGTTAGAAATGAATCTTGACATTCTCATGATTTCTCTTAATAATTCACAATGTTTCATCAAGGTTACTGTCGCAGAATCAAAACAAGGCTACTTCTAGGATCCCTATATGGTCGTATTTATAAAGAGCTGTTTTCTCTCCAGGGATTTCACCTCCAGGTTTAAGGCAGAATCAGACAACTATAGAGTTGGAAAGACTCCAAACTGAAGTCTTCTGAGAACCAGCAGGTGGCACACTCATTAAAGACAATCCATACAGCAATTAAACAAAATGAGAAATTAGGCTTATTCTCATCAAGGACAATGGAAAAACCTAGTAAGAAAAACTTCCAACTGAAAAAAGACAAAAACCATTCTCAGTTAAATACATAACCTTACAGCAACATTTATTTATATTGCAATTGTTAGAATTAAAGGCTGCTTCAACAGTGTATAATAACTCAGCATCAGATTCAAACAGCACAGGCATTGTCAAAGTCCTTATACTTCTAGTCATAGTGCTAATATCACTCATGTACTAAATGATGACTATTTCTCAGGTCAGTAGTATGTGCAATGCCATGTCTGGTGAAGAGAGAAAAATCATACACAATCACTTGGTTTTAATTAATTAACCCTAATAACTGCAAACAGGTTCATTTAATGCTTCTTATGTGTACTAATAAAATACAGTTGTTCCCTCTGTACTGGTGCACATTTATGGCTCAATTAAATATAGAGGAAGAATGTTCTGTTTTACTTTCCTGCTCAGTGTGGAGACTTAACCATTATTCTCAAAGCAATATAGCTTAACAATTCTTTACTTAATGCATATATTGTATTAGGAAGCACAAGTCAGGCTGGCAAGATGGCTCAGTGGGTAAGAGAACTGTCTGCTCTTCCGAAGGTCCTGAGTTCAAATCCCAGGAACCACATGGTGTCTCACAACCACCCATAATGACATCTGATACCTTCTTCTGGTGCGCCTGAAGTTAGCTACAGTATACTTATGTATAATAATAAATAAATCTTTTTTTCAAAAAAAAGGAAGCACAAGTCATCTAGAGATGATACTAAGTGTAAAACAAAAAATTGTGGGTAGTCTATGAACACATATTTACTAGTTTTACTTATGAAACTTGACCTCTGCAGATTCTGGAATCTGAAGACACTGAAACTGTCTGGCTATGACTGCAGTTTAAATAGTTCTTTTAGAAAACTGAGCAATTTTGAGTTCTTGTTTTGTTAATGTTATTTAAAAAA
>NW_022196905.1:145166415-145232098 GCF_008632895.1 Mastomys coucha | reverse complement strand
AAAAAAAAAAAAAAAAAAAAAAAAAAAAAAAAAAAAAAATCCAGGCATGGTGGCACACACCTTTGGTTCCAGGAAAAGAAAGAAAGTGGATCTCTGAGTTTGAGGCCAGCTGGGTCTACATAGTGAGTTCCAGAACAGGCAAGAGAACACATTAAGACCCTGTCTCAAAAAGAAACAGCTGGGCGGTGGTGGCACAAGCCTTTAATCCCAGCACTTGGGAGGCAGAGGCAGGCGGATTTGTGAGTTCAAGGACAGCCTAGTCTACAGAGTGAGTTCCAGGACAGCCAGGGCTACACAGAGAAACCATGTCTCAAAAAAACAAAACAAAACAAAAAAAAAAGTTTAACTTGTTCCATAAAGTCCCAGCCCTGGAACATCTCAACTAAAATCAGTTTCTACCCAACAATGCAAAAAGTATTCCAGTAAAATCTCTTTACAAGCAGTATGTTTTATATAAACAGTGGTAACAATTCTCATTTATTTAAATCCTTTTATTTCTCTAGTCAGTACTCAACTCAATGTCTAATTACAATAAAATGATTGAACGTCTCTATTATAAAATCTCAGGTAACTCTTCTCTTGGTAGACTACTTCACTTTAAATATGGAAGCTCAAACAAAAACGTCCTCAGCCTCCCATCATCAAATTAAATATCTAGATACACCCATCTTCTGTTCTTCACATAAAAAACCACTGTGGTACACAGGATCTCAGGATCTGTAGCTTTCTAGGAGCTTCACTTCATTATTTCTCTGTCTTTCTACCACCTATCATACCGTGTCTTTTAGATCCTTTCAGTATTCAAATGCGGTTCTTGGATGGAAGTCAGGCAAGTATTCACAGGAGGAAAAATAAATCACACATGTGTTTAGGCTATATTGCTCATACTAATCCAATACAGCTTCTCAGTTCCACTAAATTCAGCCATAATGCTTTTGCCATGATCAATGTTGCAGACTCCAAAAGGCAACAATTTCCCTATATCTATCTACAAACATGCAATGTAACTGGCTTTTCCCATCAAGAAATAGAGATGGGCTAGGGGCACAGCTCAGTGGAGCACCTGCCTACCATAATAAACAAGGCCTTTGGGTTTGATCCATACTCCCACCAAATTAAGAAGGGTTTCTAGGTCTTGAATCTGAATCTGACCAGCCTTTGACCAATGAAAAAATGGCAAACTCAATAAGGTCCTTGTGTGAGTTTGCTAATCTGGGGTTCTAGACATGTGAGCAAGTCCACACTATCCCTTTATAGTTATTCATTTGTTAAAGGATAATAGAGAGCCAGGCATAGTGGCACAAATCTGTATCCAATTAAGGTAGACAGATTAGGGACTTCAAGGTCATCCTCAGTTACATACCAAGTTCGAGACTTATTGGCTATGTGAGACCCCATTTCAAACTACCAAAATTAAAAACTATATGAAGAAAGGGACCAGTTAATCTAGACATGGTCATCAAGAAACCAGCCCAAGCGGGGCGGTGGTGGCTCGCGCCTTTAATCCCAGCACTTGGGAGGCAGAGGCAGGCAGATTTCTGAATTCGAGACCAGCCTGGGCTACAGAGCTCCAGGACAGCCAGGGCTATACAGAGAAACCCTGTCTCGAAAAACCGAAAAAAAAAAAAGAAAGAAAGAAATCAGCCCTAGCCAAACCACCAGGTAATCACACATACATACCTGTAGAAGCCTCACCCAGATCAGTAGAACCACCTTGATCACCCAAATCCAAACTGTCTATTCATAGAACTAGAACTGGGAATTAAATCATGGGTGATTTGCTACACAATAAAAGCTGAATAAATAGGTTCCTATGGTACTAAATCAAATGAAACTCTTTTCTGACCCTTAGGTACTCCATTTTAGCAATATGACATAGAGTTGACCAGAGCATCCTTCTTAAAACACGACTTTCCTTACATCTCTAGTACACATTTACTTTTTACTGATTTTTCTCTCCCACTTTGCTGGTCACATCTTTCCCCTTTATTTCCTTCCCTTCTTCCCAATCTCTTTTTGTATAGCAGCTTCCTCTGAGATTAGAACATTCTGAGATTAAAACATTCCATCACCCAGGAAATCGCCTTAATGTAAAAGGTAAACAACTCAAATTAGCTTCAGGAAGTCCCTGAAACTAACCAATTTCACTAGTCCCCTCCCTCCCAGAGTGAGCAATAAAGACCACTGAGAGTCACTCTCAAGAGATGACAAGCTGGGTGAGGCTTGTGCAGTATGCTCCAGGTTCCCACCTTTTATGAGCTGTCACCCAAGTTGGGTGGTTTTTGATGGTACAGCTGTCCTTGAGTCACTTCTGCTCTTCTAAGAAACCTTTCGCCCTCACTTCTCTAAAGTAATCCTAATAAAACTCAGTGGTTCACCAAGGTGGACTTGGGTGGTATCCATACTTTGTTCTGTTGTGGGTTTCCCATCTGGGATGATGTATGTAGATGTGTGTGTTGCATCTCCCCAGGAAATGTGTGCCATGCAATACCTCTAAATATCAACAGTTTACCAGTGCTTAATTCCATCTACTTTACTCTTTTTTGACTATAGAAATTTCTCACCCAAGGTGCCAAGCTTTGTTACTAAACCTTCAAAACAATAAAGATAACAGACCAAGTTGCTTCTCTGAATATACTGTCCATGCACACAATAGCCTAATATTGACATATGGATACTATCAATGACATGGAGAAATTAAGTGACTTGAACTAATAATCAATAGTCTCCAAACTTCCTCCCACTCCACAAAATTCTCATTCTTTCATCTTCTCTATCTTAGTGTCACCATTAACTTAATAAACCAACAAACCCTTAAGATGAGGGAAAAAAAATATTACAGTAACAGCCATAAATGTAACCATTGTCTTAAATCTGTGATTGAGACACAGGATAGCTAAACAAACTCAAAAACAGAAGCCAGTTGTTTGCTGTCTATAAGAAACTCATTTCATGGACAAAGACACCATAGACGGGAAGTAACTACAAAAGAAAATAAGGAGATATGTAAAAACAAATGAGAATAAATGATACAAAATTATAATAATTAAAACAGACTGATATCCAGTGATTACAACTGCAAATTATCTATCACTCAACCATCACTAAATAGTTGAGTAAACAATTATACTTAAGAACTTTTCAAAGAGATCTAATTCATCTTTTCCAAAGGTTTTTATCCAGAATTTCTTATTTTGCACAGGGATCAAGTGTTCAGTGTGCTATAGGGTTTAGCAGTGGCCATGACCACTAAATACCAGTAGCACTTTCACATTGCTACCACTGTCCAGTGTGACAACCTAAAGTGTCCCCTCCTAGAAAAATCACCCCAGATTGAGAATTAATGCTTTAGGTTAGCTCTTAAAAGAGATGCAGTAAAATGACCCCTAACGACAGAACACTATACCCATACATCTGTATCAGAGAAGCTTCATCTTGCAGTAAATGGCAACTAACACAGAGACTTACAACTGGAAAATGTACAAAGAATAAGAGACTTGAGCACTCGGGCCCTAAATGGGATGTCTTTATCAAACTCTTGCCCTCAAGGCTCAGGGATCTATGTGGAAGAGGAGGCAGAAAGATTAAGAGCCAGGGGGGTTGGAGAGATGGCTCAGTGGTTAAGAGCACTGACTGCTCTTCCAAAGGTCCTGAGTTCAAGTCCAGCACCCCCATGGTGGCTCACAACCATCTGTAACGAGATCTGACTTCCTCTTTCTGAAGAGTCTGAAGACAGCTACATTGTATACATATAATAAATAAATAAAATCTTAAAAAAAAAAGATTAAAAGTCAGAAATGGTGAACAGCCACACACACACAAAAGTGTCCATATAGCATGTCTATCAAGATAAGTACAAAAGTACTTAAAGTATAGTGCATGGAAAAACGTATTTTTTCAGAGAGATTATTCATAGCTTACATATATATCCTCTAGAATGTTCATGATTCCCCAAATAAAACTTAAGAAACATGTTCATTTGTTTTTAATTTTATTTACATGTCATTATTGTGTGTGAGGTACACACACACACACACACACACACACACACACACACACACGTGCGGAGTCAGAGAACAACTCTTCAGGAGTCTGTTTTCTGTCTAGGGTTGCAGAGTGAGCACTTTTAACTGTGGAGCCATCTCCCCAGCCCAGTACTGTGTTGGTTTGTATGCTACTATTTAAAGTTATAAAGAGCAACACCTGTAAACCCCTTTTCACTTGCCTTCCAAATACTTAGAATTATTACACTTTGATTGCTGCCTTACTCTCTGTATTGGGGGAGTATCACCAAGAATACCACACATAAGTCTTTGAATTTGCTGAAAGTTCTTTTGGTGAAAGCACCTTTTTATTATTACCTCTGTGAAAAATTAAACAGTCAAGAGAATGTCATTGATTTATCTAGCATCCAAAAGCTGTTGAATAGCAGAATGAGAACTCCACCCTACCTGCTTCTTATGTTATACATAAGACAGAAATATCAACTATAAGGTCAGTATCATCTGTGAGTTAAAAACAAGAGATGCTCAGAAAAACAAGGCTTTTTCCTAACAACTGAGTCTTTAGTGAATTCCAATGGACTGGTGCCTGATGGAAAACAAAAACCTACACTAGACCTAGAAGGAAGGATAGAAGCTCATTCTATTCAATCGCTTTTATATCTCAATGCAAGCCAAAGTACAATTCTTACTACTCCACAAGTGATTAAGCACTGTGAAGCAACACAAGACACCCAAGGACCAGTGATCACAAGGTATTGTTAATCTTGGACATCTAGATTAACTCTGTAGAATGCTTCTTCAAACTCACTTCACTCATGAAAGTCATTCCCCCAACCCCCTTGGTTTTTCGAGACAGGGTTTCTCTGTGTAGCCCTGGCTAGAGAGGAACTCACTCTATAGACCAGGCTGTCCTCAAACTCAGAAATCCACCTGCCTCTGCCTCCCAAGTGCTACGTTTTTTTTTTTTTTTAACAAAAATCTGGTAACAATGCCCAGGGCTTGTCTGAGTAAAGAGCAGCAATTCAAGGAACATATGCCTTACACAACAAGGAGGTCCTGGGGAACATTCTGAAAACCAGTAATAAGTCAGCTACTCAAATATAATTCCAACTTTTCTTATGGGTGTAAGAGGATAGTGCATAATAGTTACTAAACTTTTTAAAGACATTTCCAAAAACCCAGAAATTTTTCTCTTCCAAGTCTCCCACACTAATAAAAATATCTTTACTGTAAAAATAAGAAAAATCTGGCATCAACAAGTCTTTAGTTTCATGAACTATAGAATATTATTATTTTGGAATAATGTTGTAAAACAGTATAAAACTATTAGATAATTGTACTTCTGGTCAATGAAATGACTCATATATGCTCTTGGCAACGAGGATGATGACGTGTTAGCAGAACCCACTTCCACACAGTGTCCTCTGACCTCCTCATGTATGTCCACATGCATAATACATATACACAAACAGAATAAATGTAAGAAGAAACTTTAATAGAACAAGTTATATTGTTATTAACCGATACACCGTGATCTGTGCTTAAATATGTGTACAATATATGAATATTATATTAACATATTATATATTCATATACTATATGACTATCTGAACATATATCTGATACATGAAGAATATATGGTGACATTTACTATCAAACAAGCATCACCAAAACAAATCAAAACAACAAAACAGACATGTCAAAGGCCAGTTACGATGGATGGCAAAGCAGGTAAAGGCACCCGCAATTATGCTTGACAATATGAGTTTGATCCCCAGAACACACATGGTAAAAGAAAAGAACTGACTCCCACAATTTGTCCTCTAACTTCCACAAGCACATAGTGTCTCACTATACAAATATACACACATACACAAAATATATATATGCATATATATGTATATGTATATATATATATATACATATATATATATATACATACACACACACACACACACACACACACATATATATATATTGGTTCTTCATGACAGGGTTTCTCTGTGTAGCCCTGGCTGTCCTAGAACTCACTCTGTAGACCAGGCTGGCCTCGAACTCACAAATCTGCCTGCCTCTGCCTCCCAAGTGCTGGGATTAAAGGCATGCACCACCACTGCCTGGCTTCAAATAAATATTTTTAATCTTATTAGGCATAGTGGTACATTAATTCCAACACTCAGAGCAAAGGCAGGTTTAGCTCTATGAATTCAAGGTCTATATAAGAGTTGTGTGTCAGCCAAGGCTTCATAGTGAGACCACCTCTTCAAATAAAAAAATAAAATAAAAAATAAAAGATACAATCAATCACTGTATATAATAGCAAGTATAATTTGAAAAACAAAAAATGTAAAATAAACTAATAAATAACATTAATATGGACATTAGGAAGGATACTGATTAAAAGATAAACACTAATATGGACACTGATTAAAAGAGCAGTCTTTGTGTTTGTATCAATTTTTTTTGTTTGTTTTCTTTTGTTGGTTTTTCGAGACAAGAGTTTCTCTGTATAGCCCTGGCTGTCCTGGAACTTACTCTGTAGACTAGGCTGGCCTCAAACTCAGAGATCCACCAGCCTCTGCCTCCCAAGTGCTGAGAATGTACACCATGCTGGACTAGTGCCTATATTCTTAACAGACCAAGCGAGAAGAGCTTGGAGAGACTGGCTCAGTCAATAAAGTGTTCACCCTGAAAGCTTAAGGACATGAGTTTGAGCTCCAGAACATACAAAAGGAAAGCTCCCATGGTGATCCTAGTGCTGGGGAAGCAGAGATAAGAGGATCCATAAGGGCTCTGGCCAGCAGGCAGCCTAGCTTAAAATGGCAGCCAACCTAGAATGATTATGATTCAAGCCACCAGCAAAATGATTCAAACTTATGTAAATTATTAAATACGAAAATTAATTGACCCAGATTATGTCAGATACAAACATCATACAAATTCTGTGGCTGCTTTTGTTTTTCTTTGTCTCACAAGACAAGTTTTAAAATATCTTTCCCACTACTGATAGATTATATACTAGAAAAGTTGGAGGTCACAATTAACAAAATTGGTTTCTTGTTAGAGCCAAGCTTCCTAAATTGTGGATCCTAAGCACCATTTGGGATCATGTAATTGAATGTAAGATGTGTCAACTCTAGCAGGATTGAAATGTTTCTGAGCACAGAATAACCAAAATCAGATGCATAATGAATATAAAACCCAAGTAAGACCTCACTCATTGTACACAAGTTCAATGCAGCCTACATTCTAAACACGCATCACTGTGTAAGACATGACACAACATGTACCCACTCCACCTCACAGCTGAGTCCCAAGAGGCGTGCTGTGGACAGTGTTGTTTTCACTATTCTTAGAGGATCATGGTGGTTTAGTTACTATTTCCTACCGTCATTCCTCCACATATGAATATCAGATCATCTCTGTACTGTACTGTGCTAACATGTGAGATTTTAAAAACTGCTATTCTGTGTTGCTAACTTGAGTTTCATTAAAAATTTGTTAAGTATGGGGCTAGAGAAATGGCAAGCATGAGGACCTGAGTTTGGATCCCAGTGCTCATGTCAAATCTGAAAGTGGGAATGGTCATCTGTAACCCCAGCACTGGAGGAGCAGAGACAGACAGATCGCTGGAACTAGTCACTGTAATGAAAACAATGAGCTCCAAGATCAAAGAAATATCTATCTCAAAAAAAAAAGACGGCATAAACAAGGAGGACACCCAACACTAACCTCTGACCTACACACACATACACACACACACACACACACACACACACACACACACACAGAAGCATGCAGACATATACAGACTATGACATACACCCAAAAAAAAAAAAATCATCATACTTTGGCTTGTGATTAAGACAGAATTCCAAACAATTTTTAAAACAGTCCTAAGCATGTATCTGCCATACTGTACTATGTATTTTTGTGAAGGCTATTCTCAACATTGATGATTATTAAGTCAAAATATTTATCACTGGAAAATATTGAAATGTTCAATTCTGCAGTATCAAATACTTAGCCAAGGTTTAATTTTATGTAAAAAAAAAAAAAGCAAATCTATTTTGCTAGCATGCAAATTTATTTTTTCTTTGATAAATGATAAAAATGACACGAATGCCAAAAATTGTTTTCAAATAAACTTCTTTATAATTAATAAATATTCAGGGGATTGGCAAGATGGCTCAGTAGTTAAGAGCACTTCCTGCTCTTCCAATTCCCAGCAACCACAAGGTGGCTCACAACCATCCATTAAGGCAGATCCAATGCCTTCATCTGGTGTGCCCAAAGACAGCAACAGTATACTAATATACATAAAATAAATAAATCTTAACCAAAGAATTAATATTCAACTACACTTACATCTATACTCCAGGTTAAATAAGCATTTCTCAAACAAGGTGGGGTTATGAGGAGAAAAAGCTTAATGAAACTGCAATTAAATTAATAAATCAAGAAGACATACCCTATGTTAGTAAATGTAAAAAGCATACAAACCATGGAAAATAATTCTAACTATCATAAAACAAACAAAACATGGGCTGGAACAGCAATTGACAGCAATGAGGCTCAGTTCCCCACACCCACATAGCAGCTCGAGACCATCTGTAACTCCAGTTTCAGGGGACCCAACACCTTCTTCCTATGGTCTCTGTAGGTACCAGCTACACATGTGATGCACACACATACATAAAGTCAAAACATCCATACACAAGAAACAAAATAATTTATTTTTAAATTAGCCAAATACATATAAAATATAACCATTAAAGACAGTCATAGAGTCTTGGGGCTTAAAACATTCATGGTGAAAAGAACTGAAGCAGTTAAAAAATAAATGAGTTAAAATTAAATTAAGAAGCTGTGTAAAAACAGCCAGAAGAATGGACAAATCTCTGAAGTGGATGATTAATAGGGAAGGAAGAAATTAACACTGGGAATAAAGCAAGGGAAATAAGGAAACCCTTGCACCAGAAACCTAAAGAGTATTTAAAGACACAGATTAGCTTTTGATCCTGAACTAAATAGCTACTAAAGGCAGGACTAGAACTTAGTAAAGTTCCAGAGCCCATATATGTAACAACTGTGCTGCTCCTCAAAGGAAAGAATTTCAGGCCAGGCATGCAACACATGCCTTTATTTTATTTTATTTTATTTTATTTTAAGATTTTATTTTTGCCGGGCAGTGGTGACTGCCTTTAATCCCAGCACTTGGGAGGCAGAGGCAGGTGGATTTCTGAGTTCGAGGCCAGCTTGGTCTACAGAGTGAGTTCCAGGACAGCCAGGGCTATACAGAGAAACTCGAAAAACAAACAAAAACAAAAAACAAAAAACAAAAAACAAAAAAAAGAAGATTTTTATATGAGAACACTGTAGCTGTCTTCAGACACACACCATAAGAGTGCGTCAGACCCCATTACAGATGGTTGTAAGCTACCATGTGATTGAACTCAGGACCTCTGAAACAGCAGTCAGTGCTCTTAACTGCTGAGCCATCACTCCAGTCCAACACATGCCTTTAAATCCCAGCACTCAGGAGACAAAAACAAATAGATCTCTGTGAGTTGAATATCAGCCATGTAGACCCTGTCATAGGGTGAAAAAGAAAAGGAAAGAAAATTGTATTTAAAGGGGTCTGGGGGCTGGGGAGGCACACAAGCGAGTGTGTGTGTCAACTTAGTTCAAATGTAGAGTTTACATTAACTAACAATTTAGTACAGCAGTTCTCAACTGGTGGAATGACCCTTTCACTAGAGTCACCTAAGACCAGAAAATACTGATATTTATATTACAATTCATAACAGTAGCAAAATTATAGTTATACAATAGCAACAAAAATAATTTTAGGGTTGGGGTCAATATAGCATGAGGAACTGTACTAAAGGGTAGTAGCATTAGAAAGGTTAAGAACCACTGCTTTAATAATTTAGGCATCCTGTCTCCTCAAATGTATGGAAATAATAAAGTATCACAGGATTATTGTAAGAATTTGGTCATAAATAAAAAGTCTAAGAGTATGGAGACTGGAGAGATGGCTCAGTGGCTAAGAGCACTGGCTGCTCTTCCAGGGGACTAGTGTCCAATTCCCAGCAACTAGATAGCAGCTCATAACTGTCTGTAACTACAGTTCCAGGGGATCCAACACACATGCAGGCAAAACAGCAATATACATAAAAATAAAAAATAATTTACAAAACTCAAGAGTAATCCTTTTTAATGAGTAACAATGGTGCTTCCTATGCATTAAGCATTGTTGGCATACATCCAGACACTACAATAGCTCCCTCTCCAATAAGAAAGTGGTAAGTTGCCGGGCGGTGGTGGCACACGCCTTTAATCCCAGCACTTGGGAGGCAGAGACAGGCGGATTTCTGAGTTCAAGGCCAGCCTGGTCTCCAGAGTGAATTCCAGGACAGCCAGGGCTGCACAGAGAAACCCTGTCTCAAAAAACCAAAAGAAAGTGGTAAGTTGAATGATCCCTAGAAGATGCCTGAAACCACAATATCAGACCATAAACATACACATATATGTATATATGAGCATAAATATATACATATATATTGTATTTTCCTACGTATACATGATTGACTTATCAACCAGACATAATAAATTATCCTTAGCAACTTAGTATTGGTTCTCTTTCATTTCTTACTAAGCCAAACACACACAAGCATATCACCTAAAGGCAGCATAACAAAATGGTCTGCATCGCTGCTCTTGCACTTTGGGTCATCACCAAATGAAATAGGTATTATCTGAACACAGGCCTGTCATGCCAGGAAAGCCTATCTAGTAACTGAGATGCTTACAGAGTGCTAACAGGCCTCAGACACAAGCAAAGATAAGCTGGACAGAGGCTCTCACATAAATGCAAGATTTCAGCATGCTACTGAGAGCAACGCAAATCTAGAATTTATGAAGTACTTCTTAAGTTCTCATTCAGTATTTTTGGGCTGACTGTGGCTGACTACGGGTAACAAAAAGCAAAGTCTTACCTAAGGAAAACTACACCTAAGCACTTTACATAGGTTACTTAATTCTTTTTTTTAAAACAATCACATTTCAGAAAGTCGTATTACTCTAATCATTTCTACAGGCTAGGAAACAGACTATAAGCCATAGATTTGTGTGAGGTCACAACTATGTGGCTAAAGGGTTGTAAAGTGGGAACAACAATGCAGTTGTTTCCCTTTAAGATGTGGGCGGTGGTGGCACACGCCTTTAATCCCAGCACTTGGGAGGCAGAGGCAGAGGCAGGCGGATTTCTGAGTTCGAGGCCAGCCTGGTCTACAGAGTGAGTTCCAGAACAGCCAGGGCTATACAGAGAAACCCTATCTAGGGAAAAAAAAAAAAATGTGGGAACTGATTTTCCTACATCTTGAATTTTGTCTGGTCTCAAGATTTGCCTTGGCCAGCAACAGGTGACACCAAGCAGCTCCAAGTGCAGACTCAAAATGATCTTTCATGTTTCCACTGACTCTTAGAATCTTGTCCCCACTTCCCCTCTATCTTCCAGCAGACAACCAGCCAACCCCACCATCAATGTGACCTTGACCAGGCAGGTCCACCAACCAACCTACTAGGTAACCAAGATACATGAAGAGTTCATCAGCTCAGATGATATTAGACAAATCTAGTTCACATAATTAAATCCACCTATCTGATCTACAGATTCACGCATAGTAAGGCATTCATCACTGTTGTTTAGTAAATAGTATTTTATTATGTTAATGCCAAGTATTTCCAGAAAACCCACACTCACTATTTCAAAAACAACTACTATTTGGAAACTACATTTATTGGGAAAGGTGGAGTGTGCAGATATATAGCCTGACCCCTTACATAACCTCCCAATCGCTACTTCATATACCATCCAGAGCCAAAGCACCTGCAACACTGGCATAGATGCTATAATAATAGTTTCCTTTTTGAAAGAGTGAATATCTTATCAGCAGCATTTAACATTAATTTAAAATTAATTTATAAAAACTCCTAATGTAATTGTCTGCCTTAGGCAAACAAACCTCCCCATCCCCCTCCAAAAAAAAAAAATATATCACGTCTACCAGATTTATCTAGAATAAGAACTCATGTGCTAACAGCTATACCTGTGCACTAAATTTATCCTGTACTTTCCAAGTGTAGTAACAATGTAAGCTAAACATTGTTAGGTACATTTAATTTGAGAACAGTGAAGTATAAGAATATTAGTTTGTGTGTGTTAGTCCACTTGTGTTGTTTATTTATTCCAGGCATTTACCTACCACCATTCCAGGTTTTCATTCTCAATCTAACTGCCAGCTTTGCTTCGTAAGCCACTGATACATATGATTTACATCATCTATCAGCCTGTGTGTGTGTGTGTATACACATATATACCTTGTGTGCTCACATATATCTCCTCACACAACAAAGGGTAAGCACTTCCAAATAAAACCAACCCTTCAATTAACCATTTCTTCCTCAAGGAGATCACTCCAGTAAACCATACATTTCTCTCTTCATCATTTATTTTCCTTTATTGGTTTATTTCTATCCATATATAGATGTTATAATTTCTTTCATCTTTTTTTCTTCCTATTCTCACAACTTAAGACTTCTGTTAACCCAGATCCTAGTCACAGCTGGGGTTACAGCTCAATGGTAACTCTTGCCTAGCATCCCTGAAACACAAGGTGGGATGGGGGAGAGGGTTCAGGAGGGCACTCTCTTGGCTCCTAAGGAAGGGATGCTGCAATAGTGTCACTAAACTGTAAACTGAGACTGCCACCCCACCACCTGGTCTTTATGTCATGAATCAACCAACTACCTAGAGTGACTGGCTTGCTATTGTACAAGAAGACTGAGAGAAGGAATGTCTGGAATGCACAAGCCCCTCTAGGATGCATTTACAATTTCCATGTACTACAATTAAAGTCAATGAAACAGTCCAGAAGAACTTCTAACTGCACAGACCCTTAAAGAATGAATTTGGGTCACCTTACCAAACAAGAAACCACAAACAGCTAGAATACCTGCCAAAGACAGGGGTTGTGGAATGACAGTGGAAGACAGTAATTATAGATAACCATAACTATATAACTAGCTGCAGAAATAACTGAGTATTTCTGCTTTATTTTAATACGTAAGTATTATATAGTAAACAAATTACAGTTTTATCTCCCTTCCCACATCCACCTATTAACTGTATCTCATGCTACAATATTCAGGTTACAAAACAATGAGTATTAATTGTGACTTATGTAAAGAGAAACTATTTCAAAAATGGAGAAAATGACTATATCCGCTTTGAAGTTTGTCTGCTATCTGAAGAACAAAAGTTGTACAATGCATAGTAAAGGTGTGATTAACAGGGATGGACTATGAAGGCAATATCAATGTCTTTAGATTGCAACTGTTTTTCTCCAAATTCTTTTCTCTGCATGGCTATAAACTACAGATGGCCTCCAAGAAATTCCTAAGACAGAAAGTGAGGAAGTAGCTGTGCTTATATTCATAAAATAACGGTTATCTGTCACCAACTAGGCCTCGGATTCACCTGGCTCACCTTCACGGGATGGGGGTAGTAACGGGGCCCAAAGCTCTTCTAGCTCCTGTCAGATTTCCTCTGACTCCCTCAAACAATACTGAGAAGTCTATGATCACCTTCAAAGCAAAGTATGCTCTGCCTATTACAGGTTGCCCACACCGTCCAAATCTCAAGCTACAGGTTTGGGCTAATCCCTTAACCCATTTCCATGATTTCCAAGTCCACCTTGCAGGTTTGTTTTTCTCTCCAGCTTCACATCTACCATTCTTTCCAAAATGCCAATCCTACAGACCTCAAGGCACCAGCAGACTGAGGAGAGAACTCCTGTATCTTAAAAACAAAAACAAACAAATAAATAAATAAACCACTCAACAAAACAATTTCCTTCTCTGATCAAACTCAAATTGACAGAAAAAAGAATATAGGTATGATTAGACTACATTATATACCAAGAGCTGACTATCTCCACTTGCTACTCATGAGCATATAACCTAATTAAACAAAAAACCACACGTTATGGTCATGCTCTCCTCATTGCCTTTTAATCAGTAAAACCACCTGAATATTTGAGTTTAAAGACAAATAAACAAACAAACAAAACACTTGCAAAGTTATTTATTTCATAGAAGAACAAACTCCAATTTTTAAATGTACCTTCTACATAGTGAGATGTGTATGATCAAAGTTTAAACTATAGAACACTGTGGAATACACACATACATACACACAGAGACACACACACACAAACTATCTATCTTCTTTTGAAAATAGTTATAACTATGCCTAATGGCTAACCTGTTTTGAATTTGTGGTATTGTATTTTAATATGGGTATACGGAAATCCTGGGATGCTTATTAGGTTTCACTACGTGTCTTAATAAATCCTCGGAACCCATGGGCTGGGGAAAAAAAAAAAACTCCTATGAGTTGCCCTCTGATCCCCCACATATATGCTTAACTTCATGTGTGCACATGCACACAAAAAAATTGGTAAATAAATGTTAAAAGGTTTTAATATACTTTTTATCAATTGATTTACTTCAAAACAATGAAGTAATCACTGTCCACAATCTAAAAGAATTAAAAATTGTCAAACTTTATAAAGTATGTATTTTGATGATACAAGTCTCACTTATATCTGTCCCAACACTACAAAACAATAAATCTATTAAAAGCATGTACCAGCCGGGCGGTGGTGGCGGATTTCTGAGTTGGAGGCCAGCCTGGTCTACAGAGTGTGTTCCAGGACAGCCAGGGCTATACAGAGAAACCCTCTCTCCAAAATCCAAAAAAAAAAAAAGAAAGAAAGAAAATAGCAAAGGGGAAGAAGATAGAAAGTATCCATGAACAAGGCTAGGCAGAGAGCTCAGTGGTAGAGTTCTTTGCCTAGCATGGCAAGGAAAGGCCAAAGTTAGCTCCCCAAGGACTCAGAACCATGAGGATACAGTCAAACTAAATTACTTAGGTCTGCAATCAATGGAAAAACGGAAGATCTTTCAACTCTTAACCCAGGAGTATGAAACTGCAGCAGTGCAACCTGCTAGCAAACAAGCAAAGAAAAATCTCAGACATTTCTAATTAATAGTACTGGCTGTCCTTGGAATGACGACTGAAAACCAATACACAAGACATGCTCTCTTTTATAAAATGTCATCGATAATAACAGCATTCTTTTTTTTTAAAAGATTTATTTTTATTTATTTTATGTGTATGAGCATACTGCAACTGTACAGATGGCAGTGAGCTATCATGTGTGTGGCTGCTGGGAATTGAACTCAGGACCTCTGCCGGCCCCTTTCGTTCCGGCGTAATTCACTGTAGCTGTCTTCAGACGTACCAGAAGAGGGCGTCAGATCTCATTAAGGGTGGTTGTGAGCCACCATGTGGTTGCTGGGATCCGAACTCAGGACCTTCGGAAGAGCAGTCAGTGCTCTTACCCACTGAGCCATCTCACCAGCCCCAATAACAGCATTCTTGCTACACAAACCAATGCTGGTACTATGTGTACCGTGGCTACAAATTACCAGGAGTCAGGAATTACTAGGTACCACAGAAGAGGCTGACAACCTAATTCAGTGTTTTTAACTAAGGGGTCAGTTATACCTGTATAGATTTATCAAGATAACCACAATCAGAGTACCCAGAGACTTACTACTGACAAACTTACTTTAAAATGTATGTAGAAGGGGGCTGGAAAGATGGCTCAGAAGTTAAGAACACTGACTACTTTTCTAGAGGTCCTGAGTTCAATTCCCAGCAATCACATGGTGGTTCACAACCATCTGTAATGGGATCTGATGCCCTCTTCTGGTGTGTCTGAAGATAGCTACTGTGTATTCACATATGTATAAAATAAATAAATGAAATCTTCTTTAAAAAATTATCTGGAAAATTAGAATGGGAATAAAAATAAATGTTAAAAAGAATTCATGTTATATAAATAATTTTATTTATGTAGTGTATATGTTGGGGGGAGGGAGAGAGGAGGAGAGAGTAAGGAAAGCAAGAGGGAGGGAAAGAAGAAGGGAGGAAGCAAGCTCACAGGCATGTGGGTGCCTAGGGAGCAAGTAGTCGCTGAAGGGGTCATCATTGGATCCTCTGCATCTGGAGTCACAGGAAGTTGTGAGCCATCAGAGAGGAGTGCTGGGAACAAAACACCAAGTCTCTAAAAGAGCAATAAGCAACTTTAACTGCTGGGTCATTTCTCCACCCTCAGGCAATTTTAAAGCTTTTAATGCTCACTATAATCAGACATAGGGGTACATGTCTTTAGTCCTATTAACTGGGAGGTAAAGACAGGAGTATCTCTGAACTTGAGGCTAGCCTAGTCCACATAGCAAATTACAAGCTTGCCAGGGCTACAAGAAAAAACAAAACAAACCTATATAATGCCACAGTAATAAAGATAGTCTGATTCCTTCATAGAATAGACAGATGAATAAATAAATAGAGGCCAAAAAGATTCACATATAACATTCAAATGATTTAGGGGAAGGATACAAAGGCAACTGACTCAGTTCAAGAAAGCTAATAATGGTGCCAGAATGAAGAAGCCTTTTTTTCATGAATCTTTAACTATTTCACAACACACACACACACACACACACACGCACAGACATTCATTTATTTTGAAATGGATCAAATCTCTGTTAAGAACTACTACTACATTTCGGATCTTGAATGTTGCCTAAAGTCCCCAAGTGGTAGTGGAAGCTTTAAAAGGTGCTGCCTACTGGGAGGTCTTCAGGTTACTGGGGTAGTCCCTCAAAAGCGGGCTTCTCCAAAAAGCTCCTTCCCATGCCCTCACTTTCTAGCCACAGCACATCACAATTGCTATCTAGTACTCTCTCCAGAGGATCAACAACAATAGCTACTACCAGATCACAGAATGGAACAGATATAGATGGCAACAGAAGAAAGAAAAAGTAATACAACATCAGCTCACACATTCATTAATAATTATTTTGTTTCCTTCTTGAGGTGTAATTAAATGCAATTTAATTTTTTACTGCCTAGTTATCTCACTTATTTGGTATAGTAAAGGAAACCTGATGAACACAGCTAAGAATCTTCTACACAAAATAAGCACCAAAAAATATTTTCACGGTTTGTGGGTAGGTAAAGGATTATTAGAACTCAAAACCATAGCACAGATTGACTAAAGCTCAACACCTAAAACCTTCAGCTCATCAAAATCTATGTGAAGAACAAGATATGTTTCAAAATGGGAGAAAGTCAATGATCTAGCAAAGAATTCATATCCAGAATGTATTAAGGAAGGGCTGGGGACCTTGCTCATTTGGCAAAATGCTTGTCTCTGATGTATGAAGCCATGGGTTTGATTCCCATCACCAAAAAAATCCTACAAGTCAACAATAAAAAGATAATCAGGAGTCAGCAAAATAGTTTGGTACCCAAAACCTCACATGGTAGAGAGAGCCAACCCCTGCCAAGCAGAGCAGTCCTCTGACCTCACATGCAGTTTGCCATACATATACATATAATAAATACTATTTTTAAACATTTTAAGACAGCTATTTTTAAGTTTTATGTATATGAGTACTTATTTTATGTAGATGAGTACTTATTTTATATATATGAGTACACTATCTTTATGAACACCAGAAGAGACCATCAGATCCCATTACAATGGTTATGAGCCAACAGTGGTTGCTGGGAACTGAACTCAAGACCTCTGGACCACTGAGCCATCTCTCCAGACCCAAGACAGCAATTTTTTTTTTTTTAAGTGTAGAATAGAGTTTATTCAGGGCATGGGGAAGGGAGTTAAGAGGGTAGCAGAGGCAGAGAGAGGCAAAGAGAAGGAGAGAGGAGAGAAGTCGCCTGCCACAGTCAGGTGGAAAGAGGAGGGAAGGGAATGGGAAGAGAGGGGGCAAGAGGACAAGAGGCAAGAGAGAGCGTAAGAGTGGAAGATAGCGACAGCAATTTTTTTAACAGCAAAAAATTTGAAGAAAAAAGTTGTACCAGAGGATAGGTATGGTAGCATGTAATTTTAATCCCAGCACTTGGGAGGCAGGATAAACTTTGAGTTCAGAGGCCAGTCTAATCTACATTTTGAGTTCTAGGGCAGTCAGAGTTACAAAGTGAGACACTGCCTCAAAAAAAAAGAAAAGAAATGAAATGAAAAAAGGAAAGAAGGAAAGAAAAGAAAAGGGAAAAGGAAAAAAGGGAAAAGAAATTCTACCAAGACAAAAACAGTCAATAACGGCCGGGCGGTGGTGGCGCACGCCTTTAATCCCAGCACTTGGGAGGCAGAGGCAGGTGGATTTCTGAGTTCGAGGCCAGCCTGGTCTACAGGGTGAGTTCCAGGACAGCCAGGACTACACAGAGAAACCCTGTCTCGAAAAACAACAACAACAAAAAACAGTCAATAAGTACATGAAAGGGTATCAGTATCATTACCAATATCAGCATCAAAGCTATCCAAGCTGTGTGACAGAGATACACAACAATCATCCCAGGATTTCAGAGACAGAGGCAGGAGCACTGGGTAGAATTAGAGGCCAGTCCAGTCTAAGTATCAAGTTCTAAGCCAACCTAGGAATACATAGGAAAACTAGATAATAATAGTAATAGCAACAACAACAATAAATAGAAAGTAAAAGAAAAATAGTAAGTGTGGGAGTTTCCACTGACACAAGTAAGAAGAAGAGTTAGGTACCTTGTCTGTGAACAACGTGATAGCGGGAGTAAAACTGCAAACATGGAGGCCAACAAGACAACAAAGGCAAGGGAAAGTAGGCAGGCAACCTCTTACTTTTGGTGGACTTAGTGGTGACGCATGACTTTAATCCCAGCGCTTGGGAGGCACAGGCAGGCGGATTTCTGAGTTTGAAGCCAGCCTGGTCCTGGTCTACAGAGTGAGTTCCAGGACAGCCAGGGCTATACAGAGAAACCCTGTCTCAAAAAACCAAAGGGGGTGGGAGGCAGAATACTTTTGGAAGTATTCAAAGAGACAGGGGAAAGGTTTCAAATATTCTAAAGGGCGGGGAGGAGAGAGAGAAAGAGAAAGAGAGAGAAATGAAAAATAGACACAGCTCAGAAAAAATAAAAATGGCTCACGCACAGGAAATAATGCTCAGGTTCATGCACTAGAAACATGTAAATTAAAATAGAAGAGATACTATTTTTCACCTATCAGATTGACAAAGTTTCTAATTGGTTTGTTACATACTTACATATATATATATATATATATATATATATATATATACTTTTATATATGACAATGTTACATAGAAGCAAGTATTTTCACATATACAACAATGCTACAAAGTCTATGATGTACAAAATGACACCATGTAAATTCTATCTGCTATATTCTGGCACAGCAATTCCACGGCTAGGAACTTGCACCACAAACAAATCTTCACATGGACAAAATAATAGCAATTGTATAACAGTAAAAACTGGAAACAATCAATAAGCTAGTGCAACTATGGTATAAAAATGTCTTACAACAGTAAAAGCTAGAAACAATCAATAAGCTAGTGAAACTGTGGTATAACAATAAACACTGTAGTTGTCCACAGAGGGGGGTAGAAGTACTTTATATACAAGTAAGAGAAAATCTCCAGGGTATATTTTCCAATGTAAAAAATAAAAGGTAGAGAAGTTAAGTTTCCAGTATTAGTGTAAATGAGGGAAGACTGAGGTGGGATGTGTCTGTATGCAGTTGTATTAATTAAAAGGTCACTTACAGAGGCCGGGAGATCATTAACCTCTGATGGGAGAGATGGAAGAAATGGCGGGATTAGGATGATACTCCAGATTCTGAAATGAGTGTAAAAGCAGTACAAGAGATGCTGGAGTTGGGCGGTGGTGGCACACGCCTTTAATCCCAGCACCTGGGAGGCAGAGGCAGGTGGATTTCTGAGTTCGAGGCCAGCCTAGTCTACAGAGTGAGTTCCAGGACAGCCAGGCTACACAGAGAAACCCTGTCTTGGAAAACCAAAAAAAAAAAAAAAAAAAAGAGATGCTGGAGAGTCTGTTATTAACTTGAAGCAAACATGGGGTAAACGTTGGAGAAGAAGAGAATGAAGTTTGGACATGTTAGACTAGAAGCAGCACACTTACAAAGCTAGAAAAAGTATACTAGAGAAAGGAAATTCAGAAAAAGGAAACTGTATACTTCCAGTAGGCAAAGTCATATGGTATGTGAATTATACCTCAGGAAAACTATTTTTTTTTAATGTGTTTAAAATGGATGCAATTAATGGGAGGAGAGGCAGACAAAGGAAAACATGTATAAGAACCAATTTACTTAGGAATTACTTATCCTATAAAGTCAACTAACCTGGGGTAAAAACAAACCTCAAGAAAATAAACTAGAAAGGCAAGTTACTCAGTCACAAGACTACATACAAGTTAATATCCTCTTCTTAAAGACATCAAACACTTGATTATTTAAAACACTTTCCCAAGTTCACAGTAGACTAGAAATATCCAAGTGTAGTTGAGGCTACCAGAGGCAACCATTTAACAGCAACATAAAGGGGAAATATGACCACTGTCTTCAAATGGCCATCACTGGGGACAAAAGGCCCAGCTCTACAGCACCTGACTGACACCTGGCCAAATGTTCCTCTCTGACAATAGTATATTTCATGACTCCTACACAGAATAACAAATGTTCAGATTCCTAGTTGGTTATGCCTTCCTGGAGCTGAATATACCTTCCATACTCTGCCCTGTTTTATGATGATCTAACAGCCTCTTTTGTCCTACTTAAATATATTTATTACAGGACTATCTTTTATCTTTCTATCTCCAGCCAGAACTGAGAGCAAATTTTCTCAAATAAAACATGTAAACACCCATTCAACTATCATTGCACTTTGTCTTCTGCAAAGTGATGTAGTCAGACACTTTATCACCAAGTGTCACTTGCAAATAAGTTTGGCTGCTTGAAACAGGGCATCCTCAAAAAGCCAATAAAAAACAAACAAACAAACAAACAAACAAAAACAAAAAACAAAAAGAAAAGTAACAGGGCATCATACATACCTCATAGCAGATTCAAAGTCCCAATCTTCTTGCTTCAGCACACCACAATCGGCAAGTGCTAGTATTTACAGATATGCATTGTCATGCTTGCCACCCCACAAAAATAAGCATGTTTTATTGTGTCCTTAACATATTTGTCCCTAATCTAAACAAAACATTGTCCTAGCTTATCCCAAATACTAATGACATGAGAAGTGACAGAAAATAATGCCTGGGGCAGGAGACATGGCTCAGAGGTTAAAAGCAGTGACTGCTCTCCAAGAGATCCTGAGTTCAATTCCCAGCAACCACATGGTGGTTCACAATCATCTATAATGGGATCTGATGCCCTCTTCTGGTGTGTCTAAAGACACAGACAGTGTACTCATGTAAATAAAATAAATAAATCTTTAAGAAAGAAAGGAAGAAAGAAAGGAAGAAAGAAACAGACAGACAGAAAGAAAGAAAGAGAGGAAGAGAGAAGGAGAGAAAAGGAAGAAAAGGAAATGCCTGAAGCTTTGGAACATCTTTGTAATAGAAGACAAGATGTTCCAAAACCATACTGTGGTGATGGTTATATGGATCTGTAAATATATGGGAAAACAATTATCTGTATACTTCCAATAGGCAAAACCATATGGTATGTGAATTATAGCTCAGTAAAACTATTTTTTAATAGGAGTTATCTAACAGATAACTACTAAACTTACAGATTTTTACAAAACTGAAGGTTTTTCTTTCTTCAAAACTAGGTGATTTATACATGGCTAGTTAGTAACAGGAAAGTCTAGCTGTCCTGATTTTAAATTAAATTAATAATAGTCAAGCTCTTGGTATCATCCTTAGACAGAACTCCAATCATTAAGCAACTTATCAAACACTTAAATGTACTATGGATGTTCAGTCTTCTTATTTGTTTTGGATTTTTCCAAGACAGGGTTTCTCTGTGTAGCCCTAGCTGTCCTGGAACTCACTCTGTAGACCAGGCTGGCCTCGAACTCAGAAATCCGCCTGCCTCTGCTTCTTGAGTGATGGGACTAAAGGTGTACACCCACTAAACCTAGCTGGATGTTCTGTCTGAAATGCTAGAATAACTGACCTAATTATGAAACATCATCAAGCTGGGGAAGAAAAGTCAAAAGAAAGGTGCTGAAAGTAAAGCGAGAGAAAGCACCCAAAGCTACGGCGTAAGATTATGAAGCACTACTGCTGTTTGTGTGCTATAATCTAAGTTGTGGGGCATGCCTATTTCAGCTACCTCAGTGGTGAATACAAGCCCACTAGGCCAATTCTGCCCAGACAGGACTGTCTCAACTTTAGCACAATTAATATTTTTAGGCTAGGTAACCTTTTGTGTTAAAAGGATGCTCTCCATATAAGCACCAAATGTTTAACTGACTCCATGTCTGGCCTCTACCCACTAGGGTCAAATCCATCCTGTCCCCTATTTGTAGTAACTAAATTCAGACACTAAAAAGTATCTTGAGGATAGAAGGAACTGGGAGTCCAAAATCATCCCTTTGAAAATCAACTGCCTAGACTAGGAGTAAACATGGCAAATGGACCAGCATTGGATGGTGGTGAGTGTGTATACACACTCGCACACTCGAGTGTGTGTACGCACGAGAAAAATAGAATGAGGGGTGTTTTATACCAATCATCTCCTAAGCCAAAAAACAAAAGAGAAAAAAAAACCAAGTTTTATAAGTGAAGCTGGGGCTATCAAGATGGCTTGATAGCCGGGCAGTAGTGGCGCACGACTTTAATCCCAGCACTTGGGAGGCAGAAAGAGACAGGTGGATTTCTGAGTTTAAGGCCAGCCTGGTCTACAGAGTGAGTTCCAGGACAGCCAGGGCTATACAGAGAAACACTGTCTCGAAAATACAAAAAAAAAAAAAAAAAAAAAAAACAAAAAACTGAAGGACACCAAGAAAAAAACTGCTACCTTGACTGGTTTGAAGGAAACTGAAGGAAACTGAAGTTCCTTTTTCAGAAGAGCTAAGCCCTCAAGGCTGGAGAAACAAGGTCTACATTGTCACTAATGCCAGGGCAGAGTAATCAATCAAATAACAATATGACCTTTAATCCCAGCACTTGGGAAGCAGAAGCAGGCAGATTTCTGAGTACGATGCCAGCTTGGTCTACAGAGTGAGATGCAGGATAGCCAGGGCTACACAGAGAAACCCTGTCTCAAAAAAAACCAATAAATAAATAAATAAATAAATAAAAATCAAATGGCAATATAAATAAAAATGTAACAACAAACAACACTTGAAGGTTGGAAGGGTAAGCAATAGGCCAGTAGAAAGCAGAGTTAACTCCTCACAAAATTCATCTATCCTTACTCCCAGATCTCCAACCCTTCCTACTGGTTCTGCTTCTCTGGGCTTTCAATACCCTCAGTTGCTCAAAGCCTAGCACACACAGCCTTTTCTTTCAGACCCAATCCCCCTCAAAGTGCTATCACCTCCAAATCATATTCCTCTTCAAAAGTTCAGTCTCACCTTTCCTTCTCAGATACCTTAGCTCCTAGTTAAGGGGAGGGGTTCAGCAAGAAATTAAAGTTCTGCAAATGGACTGCAGTGCCTTCCCAATGATGCACACACAGACAAAGGTCTGTACTCTCAGAAAAGCAAGCGTAAAGTAAGACAAGCATGGCACATTAAATTGGAAACAACATAAGGTTTAGCAAACGCCAATGATGTCTAGTCCCCCTGCAGACTACTATTGCTTAACTATGACTGGCACCTACAATAAAATACTCTTTTTAAATTCTGTTGATATCTATGGGGCAGTATGAAAAAAACTCTTTAACTTGAAAAGGGAAAGTTTCTTTTCCTTTTTTTTAGTCTTTTCTCTTTTTTTCTTTCTTTTTTGTTCTTTTTGTTGTTGTTGATAATTATAGTGGTGGTTTCTCAAGACAGGGTTTCTCGGGGCTGGTGAGATGGCTCAGTGGGTAAGAGCACTGACTGTGCTTCCAAAGGTCATGAGTTCAAATCCCAGCAACCACGTGATGGTTCGCAACCACCCATAATGAAATCTGATACCCTCTTCTGTGTACTCATTTATAATAATAAATAAATCTTAAAAAAAAAAAAAAGACAGGGTTTCTCTGTATAGCCCTGGCTGCCCTGGAACTCTGTATTCCAGGCTGGCCTCAAACTCAGAGATCCTCCTGCCTCTGCTTCACAAGTGCTGGGATTAAAGGCATGCACCACCACCACCTGGCAAGTTTCTTAAAGTTTCTTAAAGAATAAATAAAATAAATAACAACAACAACAAAAAAAACACAGTATGATAATACTGTTCCTAGAAATATTTTTAAAGTAAATATCCTAGCATTTGTTAGCAGTAGGTTACTGGAATTTTACTTTTCATTTTCAGTTTTCTGTACCACTAGAAAAATTTGGTTTTTCATATATGTACATTTTTTCATGTACAACTTTTTAGCTTAAAATATACAATTCTTTTTTATTGCATCTATTTATTTATTTATTTATTTATTTATTTTGTGTGTGTGTGCAAAAACATGCATGTGGCAATCAGAGGATACCTTGCCAGAGCTGGTTTTTCCTACATTTGTCCCAGACACAGATCTCAGGTTGTCAAACTACAAGCGTCATTACCCACTAAGCCATCTCACCAACTCCAACCTGCATCATCAACCAGTCTCATGATTGAGGCTAACTAAAACTGTCTGAAAGAATCTCAGTAAGAGACATACTTCAGAATACAGACTTTCCTCTTCAGTTTTCCTAAAGTCACCTCTGCAACAAAATAAGAGGGAGGTGGGGGGAGACAGACACCTACAACTCTCCTTTTCTCTCAGGGCTCTAAGTACTATCTATACGACAGCTGTCTGTAACGTGGTGGTCATTACCTGTTGGGTACCTACTCTTAGCCTATTTCACTCTCCTTCAGGAACCTTGCCCTATCCATGAAGGCCTGCAGGGATGCTCTCTGCCCAGCCTTCATAACTTCAGTATAAGGTCTCCAACCATCACTCCCTACTGCCACAGGTCAGGTCTCATTCTGTTTGCTGTATCATCCTTAGAATGTAATGTGCACAGAGTTGGTATTTATACATTTTCAATGAATCAGTTCACAGCATTCTCTTCAAAGGGGGGTGCAGCAGAGCATACGAGCACTTTTAGACCTAAAAGATGTCCCAAAATGCCTTACTACTTTGCTCAGTGTATCCTCCACACTCCTGACTTTTTCAGTTTTATGAAACTCAACCAAGACAGCTACTTACTATTCATGTTTAATCATTAAAGTGCAATAACTATTAGAGATATTTTTAAATATCTCAGATTGATGGTTTTAAAGCACTAACTTTTTATGCACTGAGTTTTATCACCTTAATTTTCTCATGGCACATAACAATCTGCCAGTAAAGACAGTAACTCTCAATGCTGCAAGCTTATTAATTTTGAACTCATTAGTGAGAATGGATTATAAAGTACTTTTCAAGTACTGAAGAAAATGTTGAAAATCAGGTGGTTCATGAAAGAACAATGAGAAGAAGATAGGGCTATCTCTCCAAGGTGTCAGAACGGCAAATCACTCTATAGCTTTTAAGTAAACTTAGAAAACAGCAGAGTATGCTGGCTCACACCAGTTATCCTAGCACTCAGGAAGCTGAGACAAAAGGGCTGCTGAATTTGAGGCCAGCCAGGACTAATAGAGTGAAACAGTGTCTCAAAAAACCAAAGGCTAATATTCTTGGGAAAATTACTCATTTTATTTTTAAACTAAATTATTTCTGTAATCCTTATATACTAAGCAGAACTACACAGCAAATAAAATTTGAGTTATAAGTAGCAGTGACAAATGACTTGTGTAGTGAGCTGAGTTTCAAAGTAAATAATGTTCTCATATATACATTAACAAAACAAGCTCAATACTAACTTTTCCAAATCACTTTGGCTTACAAGTTTAAAACCTCTTGTTGGTCACATGGATGGATGGATGGATGGATGGATGGATGGATGGAGGATGTCTAACAGTGTCAATAAAAGAGCAAGCAGCTCTTAGAGACAGAGGCTCCAAGAGGTTGGTTAGCCTCTGAAAGAAGTTAGGTGAACAGAATCCTGGACAGCAGTTGTTAAAGCCAGAGCCTAAAACAGTCAGCTGACTTTGAAGCTGAGATGAGAGGGAAGTAGGACAGGATGGAGACTAACATGTTGAATCCCAATGACTTCAATTATAGGGAAGTCCTAAACAAGGCAACACAGACCACCACAACACTTCTCAGCTTCTCATTCGCCCACTTGAATAAGACTGTAACCCTCCAGGGCCATTTCATCTAAACCTAACTTCTCATCTGTAAGAGGGCTAGCAACAATCCTCAAGTTCCTCTGTTGTTTCCTAACACCTGCAAAGGAAACATAAATTTCCACTTTTACAGCATTACATGTCACCTAAGAATCCGTAAACCAGAGTGAACTAGATCTTCTATTAATGCTAAGCAAATGTGATCCAAGAAGTAGCATGCTGGGAGCCAAAGGACAATCTCCAAATATGCTAAGGGGAATAAGAAAAACGCACCCCCCAAATTATTCCCTTCCTCCCAAAGTTTAGCTCTTCCACCACTTCTCTGTTCACCTGAGCAAGACCAGAAGGTGTCATTACTGTTAAAGCCTGGTCCTTGGAATGCTGTTCTTTGTTAAACAAAGCTATAGAACAACCTCAGGATAAACTAAAATTTAAATAATGATCATCAAACAGCTAGAACCCTGGTACAAACAAACCGAGTACAAATCATCTTATGACAAGTCATCATCACCATAAGACCTCTTCTGAGGAGAAAGGGAGAGGGAACCAAAGCCAGGGGATTGAAGGCAATTGGAAGCATTAACAAAAGCTGCAGGAAAAGCAAAACTAAACGGGAGCAGTGGTGGCGCATGCCTTTAATCCCAGCACTTGGGAGGCAGAGGCAGAGGCAGGCGGATTTCTGAGTTCGAGGCCAGCCTGGTCTACAGAGTGAGTTCCAGGACAGCCAGGGCTACACAGAGAAACCCTTTCTCAAAAAACAAAAACAAAAACAAAAACAAAACAAAACTTCAACCAAAAAGACAAAGTTCTTTTAGAAAGGAAAAGAAAAAGGCAAAAAGACTAGCATTACTTTCTCATCCGACACTTCAAACAGAACCCAACTAAGAGGAAAACATCTGTGCTATAAGGAAAGAGAGTTACTACTTTAGTAGAAAAAGTTTAAAACACATCTTTTCTATATATGTATTTGTAAATTTACATCATATGCAAATATGAGTTCAAAGAAATAACGTTTTGATTCAAGATGGTTTTTATGAGCTGGGTGTGGCGATGTAATCCTAGCACGTCAGGCCAGGAAGAGCGCCAGTTCCAGGCTAATCTGGGCTACCATAGGGTTCTACTCCCCCTAGGCCCCCACCCCAAAAGAGTGTTTAATATTTAAATTTTGAGAATAAATTTATTAGTCTTATGTGCCATGTAACTTTTTACCTCCAAATTCGCCGCTAGAAAATCAGTTAGATTTTATACTGTCATCATGAAATGGAAGATTAACTGTTCCACAGTGGCCTGCCATACCTCCCAAGTGTTCATTTTACTGTCCCCCAAACACTAGCATCTAACATGCCTATTGCATAGCCAAGAGTCGGCCTCTGAAACTCGCGCTTGTGCCAATTTACTTAACTTTTACGAAAGTTAACACTGAAAATACCCACTCCTGGAACTCTTTACATCTGCTGAGAACAATGCTTAAATTGCCATTCACCATTTCAGTCATAACTTTGCTACAGCCCACCTCCTACACCTCATACACCTGGCTTTTAAAGGTTATTCCTTGAAGTACACAGGCCTCCCCAACCCTCTCAGAACCTCAGACCAGCCTTCAAAATGAAACAATACATCCAAAGCTTCAACAAGTATTCAACAGAGAGACCGCTCCTTGGAGCGATTACGGCCACCCATCAGTCCCTGACACAAGTATCAGAGAGCAGCGTTCTTTGAAATCAAAAAGAGGGGGTGGGAGACTTTTCATTCTTGGTAAGGTTCCTGAGGATGGAGTTGAGTGAACCACTCTTCTTTCAAACCCCTCTGGAGCTCCTACCGGAATAGCATGCAGCGCTGAAGAGCAGGTGCTTAATTTCGGGGTTCAGTCCACCCTGCAAACACCTGTCGGCTGCATGCTACATGCCTGCTCCTACGTGCAAACGTCGGTCTTCAATGTACAGAGCAAAAACCGAAACAAAACAAAAAGCAGACCCACAGCCGCCGCCGCCGCCGCCGCCGCCGCCAGGGCTTCTCCCGGACCGCAAACTTTTAGAGTGTCAGTGGAATAACGGTGCAGGGGCGGGCGAGCCCGCACCGCACGCTGTCCGCACCGCCACTGGGCTGCACCCGCGGTCGCCGGAGGACTCTCTCGGCCGGCTCGCGGCTCTTCCCCGACTCCGGAGCAGCGCGGCGAGCGCGCCTCCCCTCGCACCGGGCCCTCGGGGAGCCGGAAGGGGGAAGCCGCGCGGGGGGCTTCTCGCCAGGAGGCGGAGGAGGGGGAGGGGCGCGGCCGCGGCCCCCGCAAAGGTCACTCCCGGCCGGCGCGAGCGGCGGCCCGCGGCCTCCCCGCCCCCGGCCCCACCGCAGCCCCGCGAGGACACCGGGACACGCGAGGCTCGGCGGGCGACGGCTCCACGCGCGCACACCCCGCTGGAAAATGGAGCGTGGGGCGCTGAAGCGAGGGAGAGGCGCTCCCTTTCCGTTACCCGAGTCGCTCCTACCTCCGGCCGCCCGGCTCCTACACTCCTTGCGCTCCGCCGATCTCGGGGACCCGCCGCCCTCGCCGCCCTCGCCGCCCTCGCCGCCGCCGCCGCCGCCGCCGCCGCCGCATCCAATCGCCTCCTCCCCCCCCTCCCCTTCCGCAGCCAGTCCAGGCCGTTCCTCCTCCTCTCCGCTTCAAAATGGCGCCAAGAGCAGCTCCGCGGCTGCTCCAATCGAACCGCGGCGGACTGCGCCCGGGGGGCAGGCAGAGCGCCGCACGGGTTCTCAGCGCCCCCTGCCGGCCAGACGGCGTCTCGCTCAGGCGCGCGCGCACGCGCTCCTTAGCCCGCGCTCCGGGCTCCGCCCCCACACCCAGCGGCGCGCACGCGCAGGCTCCGCCCTACTCGCGCGGCCGCCTCTGTCTCCTTGGCAGCGGAGTGATGGGCAGCTGTCAGTGCGTTCTCAGCAGCTTCCCAGGCTTTGGCGGGAAATCTGTAGCTTGCCGAAAGCCGCTGGCTTTGGCTTTTTTTTTTTCCTTTTTTGGATAAGGTCTCTCACTTTGCCGCCCTAGTTGGCCTGTGGAGCCCATTGTGTACACCAGGCTAGCCTTGATCTTACTACATAGAGCAGTATGCCCTCAAGTTCAGAGATCTGCCTGCCTCTGCATCCTTAGTACTGGCATGTGCCCTACGCCCGGCTTTTTTTTTTTCTAAATTTCTAAAATAAAAATGTGTATTATTTTATCTAAGAATAGGCTCTCACTATGCAGCCCTGGCTGGCCTGGAAACCACTATATAACCCAGGCTAGGCTCAATCCTCCAACCACTGCCTTCCCATTGCTAGGATTAAAGGTATGTGCCACCACTCCTGGCTTTTTTGTTGGTTTGTCTTTTTTTGTTAGACAGGGTCTCACTATGTAGCTCTAGCTGGGTCTGGAACTCTCAGAGATCCACCTGCCTCTGCCTCTGCCTCTGCCTCCCAAGTGCTGGAATTAAAGGTGTATTCCACCACTTGAGCAATGTTTTAAATCCTGTGGCATAGATTATGTGCTGTGTAAATGAAAGAATACTAATGTCTACATGGCTTCTCACCAGTTCATAGACCTAGGGATCCAGTGTTCAGCCCGCTGCTCAAGAACCCCACTTAATGGGGTGAGAAGTGATTGGAAGGCCACAAGGATGCCATCCAGAAAATGAGGTTTGTCTTCCCTTGCCACTTCTGCCCTCCCTGTTGCAACTGTGAGCTGGGTGGGCCAGGAAAGAGGATTCTGTTCATCCCCAGGTCCCTGCCAGAGCTGACAAGTCTTGGTCGCCTTTTGCTCTTTGATGCTGCCAATCCCTGCAGTGAGCAGGACCTCCCTGCTATGATGCCTTTGGCACTAGGACTGTTTCAGAGAGTTTGTTTCAACAATGAACAAATGAAAAAGGAATCAGGAGCTTATGGTAGGATATTTGAAACAAAAGATAAGCAGTGCAGGTTTATAAACCATAGTCTTTGTGCTGGGGAAGAAGAGCCATAAATCCTAGCAGACCAAGCACCTTCAGATACTTGCTCCTATTCATTTCCTCTCTCAACAGGGTTCCTGGGACAACTCTGTCTTCACCATCCACTATTTTGACAATTGGTACTACAGGCTTCTATCCATTTTATGCATCCACTAAGCCATGGGAACTTTCCTATACAACTTCAGTGTTCCCAGCAAGGACAGAATAGGAGATCGACACAGGTCTTTAAAAAATAACAATAAATAAAAATGAAAGCAAAGCTTTGGCTTTGGCTTCTTAGGCAGGCGTGGTGCCACACGCACATTTAATCTCAGCACTCGGGAGGCAGAGACAGGCCTGTTAGGTTTGAGGTCAGCCTGGTCTACACAGTGAGTTCCAGGACAGCTGAGGCTACAGTGAGACCCTGTCTCAAAAACAAAACAAAATAGAAAGGAAAGAAGGAAAGGAAGGAAGGAAGGAAGGAAGGAAGGAAGGAAGAAAAGAATCTTCAAGCTCTTTGTCATTATTTTCTTTCCCTCTCAATTCTGAAACTCCAAAAGATACAAATAAGTTTCTTAGGAGCCACAGAATGAGAGCAAGAATGTAGGAACTACACACTGCCATGATCCCAACTGTTTAATATAATACAGTAGGCACTTAACACATAATGAGTACTCAGCACATAATTCTGCTGGGGGTGTGGTCTTGATATTTTAGAGTCATAAATCATTTGATGGAGTATATTGCCAGTTTTACCATGCATGCATTAATCAATTTTCATCACTGTGCCAAAATACTTAAAAAGAAAGAGTGGATTGTTTTGGTTCATGAGTTCAGAGGTTTCTATCTATGGTTAGCTTTCCAAGCCTGAGTGAGGCAGATAAAGTTCTGATAAAGTTCATCACCTCCTGGCAACCAGAAAGCAGCCTAAGAGACATACATCTTATATTTTTGGTTGTGAGCCTAGTCTTTAACAGCTGAGCCATCTCTCCATCCTTAGACATATCTCTTGAACAGGTTTATACTTCCAGAGCCTGGCCCCTGTGGCCTATTTCCTCCTGTGACAGTTCTCCTCCTAGTCTCCACCGGTTCTCAATAATGCCATTTTATGAGTTCGGGCTGGAAGTCAGAAGGACAGTGTCAGATACTCTGGAATTGGAGTTACAGGCAGCCGTGAGCGGGGAACCAAGCCTGGGTCCTCTACAAGAGCATTAAGTGCTCTTACCGTGTAAGCTACCTCTCCAGCTCAACAGAAGTATTCTTTATATTTGTGGATTTCACAATGGCCAATGTGAAATTCCTCAGGATAAAATAATTGGGTGGGATATAATCTCAGATAATTGGGAATTGGAACCATTCCAAATCTCAGTTGTATTTTTTAATCCTGGAAGAAGGAGTGGTGTTAAAAAAAAAAAAAAGTTGATCTTATATAGACATGGTTACAACTTTCTTTAGTCAGGAAAAGCACACATCTACACATCTAGTCCCCATCTGTCCTTCATTTGCTGCCATAGCAAATTAGCTTTTGTGCATACAACTACACCAATTATCTTATTCAGCTGCAGCTCAGAGACTGACTGCTGTCTGTGTGAGCTAATACTGCAGTATCAGTAAGGCTGTGGACCTTTCTGGAGGGTTGTAGAGGGGGAGATGCTAGATAGATGTCTTTCCTGCCCTGTGGAGGTTGATTTTGTTTCTTGGTTCATGTCCCTCCTCCTCTGTCTTCAGCCAATACCACAGCATCTCTATAGGCTGCTTCCCTCATCTCATGGCTCTCTCCAGCTCCCTTCCGCTCCTCTCATCCACTTTTCAGTCGCTATGATTACTCAGTGCCCGAGTAGGTAGTGCAAAATAGTCTGCCTCATTTAAGATCAGCTGATTAGCAAACTTTATTCAATCTTAAACCTTAATGTCCCCTTACATATTAAAAGGTTCTACATGAATATTCTTGGGAGCCATTATTCTGCCAACCACGTTGCTCCTATTTTGGTTATGTAGCTATTTCTCATAGGGTCCAAAGTTAAGGTTAAAGAGATTAGGAAGTTGGAACTGCAAGTAGCTAATTTAAAGAGTCCTAAATAGAGCCCATTGACTTACAGCACTTTGAATGCAGCCTATACATGCTATAAATGGTTTCCCAACAGCAGCAAAACATTTGCTAAACATCACAAAGCAGGCTTGGCATCTCATTGGGAAATGAGGAAACAGTAACCTAACACAAGGCATGTCCCAAAGGCCACACAAATGAGCCCTAACGGTCTGCAACAGGATTTAAATTTCCATAGGCTATGCAAGGATGCCACATGTATTATCTTTAGTCCAGGAGAAGTGGGTCTGAAAACTGCAGGGAGTGAGAGAATGCCAAAAATCATCTGAAAACGTCTACAGATTGTGTGTACCTTTTCAGCCCGTAATACAAAAATTATAACCGAGCAGGGGTGACACATGCCTTTAATCCCAGTGCTTGGTTGATAGAGGAAGGAGGAACTCTGAGTTCAAGGCCAGCCTGCTCTACAGATGAGTTCCAGAACAGTCAGGGCTGTTATACAGACAAACTCTGTCTTGAGAAAACAGAATTAAAAAAAGAAAAGAAAACAAAGAGAAAAGGACAAAAAAAGAAGTATAAAAATATAACTAAAGTTAAAGTAATCAAGAATACAGGATGATCTAAAGAAAGACAAAAGCCAGAACTGGGGAGTTGGCTCAGTGGTTAATAGCACTTGTTACTCTTCCTGGGTTGCATTTCCAGCACCCACGTAGTGGTTCACAATCATAAGTAACTCCAGTCCCAGGGAATCTGATGCCCTCTTGTAGCCTCCATGAACACTGCATGCATATGGTACACAGGCATACATGCAGGCAAAGCACACAGTAAGGTTTTAATTGGGGTGGACAGATGGGTTCAAACACTGGCTGCTCTAGCAGAGAACCTGGGTTCAGTTCACAACACCCACATGGTGGCTCACAACTGCCTCTAATTCCAGTTCCAGTGAATCTGATGCCCACTTCTGGCCACTGCAGACTCCTTCGTAAAATGAAAATAAATAGAACTTAAAACTAATAGGTTCTCCTGTCTCTACAGCCATTTATACTTTACTGGTTTTCTTCAATGTTTGGAATATCTGAAATAATTTTCTTCTACATTTTCCTTTACTAATATAATTTTCATTATATTATTCTAAATATATGTGTGATACTATAATCATAACTTCACATATATTTAGAATAGCTTCAGACACACTATATATAATCACTCTGGATTGAAAACCCATCATTTACAAATATAGATTACAGCAACTAAGACTTGTGAAATATGCTGCAGTAGTTCTGAAAATTTCAGTAATAGATTGTACAAAATGATACATCACACTGCTGTCTATTGTGAATAGTAAGTAGTATATTGTATTAGTCAGGGTTCAGTAGAGTCACAGAACTTATAGAATGTATCTCTCTATATATGTACACATATGTACACATGTGTATTTATATGTATACATATATACATATGCAAATATCTATACACCTATATGGAATTTATTGGAATGACTTACAGGCTGCAGTCCAGCTAATCCAATGATAGCTAGCTGTGAACAGAAAGTCCAAGAACCCAGTAGATGCTCAGTCCCACAAGGCTAGGTGCCTCAGCTGGTCTTCTTTTTTGGTTTTTCAAGACAGGGTTTCTCTGTATAGCCTGGCTATCCTGGAACTCACTCTGTAGACCAGGCCGGCCTCGAACTCAGAAATCCACCTGTCTCTGCCTCCCAAGTGCTGGGATTAAAGGCATGGGCCACCACTGCCCGACTCAGCTGGTCTTCTGTATGTTGGAATCCCAAAGAATGCTCCAATGCTAGTAAAGGAGTGGATGTGCCAGTAAGGCAAGGACAAGCAGGGAAAGAGCAAAAGCTTCCTGCTCCCATGTTCTTATACAGACTTGCCGCAGGAAATATAACCCATATTAAAGGCATGTCTTCCCACCTCAAGATCTGGATCAAAGGCATGTGTCTTCTTATCTCAAAGGTCAGCAGTAGAAGTAGATTCTCCCATTTCAGACCAAACAGAAAAATCTTTCACAGGTATTCCCTCCATTTCTGGATTGTAGCTCATTCCAGATAGTCAAGCTGACAACCAAGAATAGCCATCACATATGTGATCTATGACAATTACACCAGAATCTTGTTTAAGAGGGTGTTTATATTCAGAGGATGCTCTCAGGTTTTGGTGCGCTAAAGTAAGTATAAACTGAAGGAGCCAGTACACACACTTTCATATGAAAATCAAATATGTTTCAAGATGTCAGTGAGGGCTTGGCTCAATGGTAGAGGGCTTATCTGCCATACTTGAGGTGCTAGGTTCAATTCTTAGGACTTGTATTAGTCAGGGTTCTCTAGAGTCACAGAACTTATAGGTAGTCTCTACATGGTAAGGGAACTTGTTGATGACAGTCTGTAGTCCAACTCCCCAACAATGGTCAGCAGCAGCTGTGAATGGAAGTCCAAGGATCTAGCAGTTGCTCAGTCCCACAAGGCAAGCAGGCAAGGAGAGAGTGAATCTTCCTTCTTCCAATGTCCTTATGTAGGTCTCGAGCAGAAAGTGTGGCCCAGATTAAAGGTGTGTGCTACCACAGCTGGATCTGCAACTTGTTTTGTCCCAGATGACCTTGAACTCTGAGATCTCCCTGTCTTAATATTCTGGGACTCATAGTCACTATGGCTCAAGATCTCCATGCCAAGATCCAGGTCAGAAACTTGTATTTCCCAGCCTCCAGATTAGGATCACAGGTGAGCTTTCCAATTCTGGATTGTAGTTCATTCCAGATACAGTCAAGTTGGCCACCAGGAATAGCCACAACAGGACTGAAGCAGGAGAAAAGAAGCCAGTGAATGTTAAAGGAGCATGTTCCCAGCCGCTGTGGGATGATGGGATGCAGGAGGGTGCTGAAGTAATGTGCAAAATAGACAATAGATTTGGTGTTACATTCTAGAACACTCCACCAGGTTCTTCACAACAGAAGGGTAGAAATAGGGATTGGAAAGAACCAGGGCAGGACACTGCTTTTCTTTGCTTCATGAAGTAAATGGGTTCTCTCTTACACAGCGCTCTTAAGAGAGAATATTTAGAGATATATTCTCACTCAGGTAAAACGCTCATTCACATAAAGTAAAATAGTGATTTTTAAGTGTTTATTTTTATAAAAATGATGCATAACTTGAAGCTAAACATGAGGGAACAAAAGTTGCAGTGAAAATTGTTTTTCAAGAAGATTCTGTGGGGCAGTGGTGGTGCATGCCTTTAATCCCAGCACTTGGGAGGCAGAGGCAGGTGAATTTCTAAGTTCCAGGTCAGCCTGGTCTATAGAGTGAGTTCTAGGACGGCCAGGACTATACAGAGAAACCCTGTCTTGAAAACCACCCCACCCCCTGGGGAAAAAAAAAAAAAAAGAAGATTCTGCAAGGGGATAGGTTGTGAGCCTTCTGGATCATAATGGTGTTAAGGGTTCTAATGTAAATATCCTACACTGTGGCATTTATTTATTTATTTATTTATTTATTTATTTATTTATATTTCGAGACGGGGTTACTCTGTGTAGCCCTGGCTGTTCTGGAACTCACTCTGTAGACCAGGCTGGCTGTGATCTCAGAAATCTGCCTGCCTCTGCCTCCCAAGTGCTGAGATTAAAGGCGTGCGCCACCACTGCCCCGCTTCACTGTGGCTTTTATCTATTTTACGTACAAATTAAAACATTATTATTGTGTTGGAGCCAAGACTTATTCAAATATGATGATATGGCCAATTTTCTTGTGGGGGCCCAAATGAAACAAGGGGTGGAGAGGACGACAGACTAATAGTAATGGAAAAAAGAAAAAAGACCCTTAACTGAAGCTAGTCATTATTTGATTGGTATTTATTTTTAATTCAATAGATATTTATATAGCACTTTTCCTACCTGGAAGTAAGATACTTTATAATTTCTTTTCCCCAAAGAGTCATCTATCTGTTATGGGGTTCTGAGGTGCAGGCACTCTCCACAGAAGTTCAGAAGCTTAAAATTATACTTAATGGTGTTTCTGAGAAACCATAGCAACTGAATTCTGTTACAAAAAAAATGTTTTCTCCTTTGAAGCCTAGGCGGATTCTTTTGTCTCCTAAAAAGCCTGAAAACTGTTCATTCACCACAGAGGCGTTAGCATCCACCTGGGGGCGCCAGGGACTCTTGTTCTTTTTTAGTGGTGAACCCCAGAGGAGGTCGCTGTCTTTATACATAAAGTTCATATTTCTTTAAGTAACTTCCCCCACTCTAGGGCGGGAACAAGACTGAGTCTACGTTTATGGCCAAAATAGCGCATATGTCATGCAATGGACTCTGGAAAACTGAGTCTCGGTGCCATGAGGTAAACTAAGAGTGCAGGGAACGCCGGACTTCAATCCCCATAATGCCCGGCGTGAGCCCGCGGTGCTGCCTGGGTAATCCAAGGGGTGGCGGCCATCTTGCGTTTGGGACTGCTCTAGCCTCGCGTCCCTTTCCAGCTCCGTTTAATCGCTACGTTGTGGACGGTCTTTAGCCTTCCCGGAGGTTCGTGTATTCGCGGAAGTTCTTTTCTGGGGGGATTGTGGGAGGACTTGGGGAGGAATGTGGTGGAAGTACATACAAAGCTATGGCTTGAGATGAGCAACCCAGTGTTGGTAAGGGAGGTATTTCCGGTTTCGTCTGTGGTGAACGGCTCGAGTTTTCACTGGTGGCTTGACACAACTCTTTCGCCTAATTGTGAGCCTGGAAGCTCCAAGAGAAACCTTTCAGCCTTCGAGGCCTCCCCAGATTCTTAGAAGGGATCTTGACGTTTTCTTTAGGGATGGAGAAGCTGGGGCGCCTCTGGCCTGACAGCTTGCCTAGGGGTCAGGAGGCCTTGGAGCCCAGGTAGGGTACTGGCGACGTTAGTGCACCCTTCTGCACTTCCTCAGGTATCGTTGACGTTAGAATGAGGAAATGGAAGAATGTGGATGAGTTGGGTGCTGTTTCCGGGAAAATGGCTTTCTCCGCGGTTGGAGCTTCCTTAGTTTCTGCTAATGGCCTGTCTTCTTCTCTAGTTTGTAGGGTTTTGGTTTTGATTCCCAGAGCAGGCCGAATGTGACCAAACGATGGGTTTTTTTTGTTGTTGTTGTTTTTTGTTTTTGTTTGTTTTTGTTTTGTTTTTTGCTTTGTTTCTTGACGGTTCCAAAAAAAAAAAAAAGACAAGAGAAGCGAAGTTGTAATTTTTTTTTTTTTTTAAAGACATAGTCTCTCTAAACCAATCTGCTCTGCTATTGTTAGGTTTACAGGTTTGAGCTACCACGGCCTGTCAAGAGAAGTATAATTTTAATTAAGTTAATTTATCAACAGGGTCTTGGGTAATGCAGACTGACCTTGAACTTGCTGTGTAGTCAGGCTGGTCTTGAAATGATCTTCCATTCTCCAACTGCCAAATGCTGATGTTAGTCATAAACCACTCTGCCTAAAAAGTTTATTTTTTAAAGTTACAGAAACTACTAGAAAAGATGGATGATTTGCTTTTTAAAGTTTCCTGATTGTTTTTCCTAAGCATAATTTGTACCATCACTGAAATTCAAAACTTTTTTTTTTTTTCAAATTATTACACTCAATTGGAAACTGCTTTTACACTACTTGGAAGGAAAAGACCCACGAAGACTGCATTTTAGTTAATCTGGTATTTGGATGCTAAAGAGAGATCATTGAAGTTTGGAAATTGAAGCATATACTCCAAAAGACTTGATGATTTTAAACAGGAAGGAATTCATTGTACAGTGTACCATAGCCAATATAGAAACAAATGTCAATTCTGTATCTATACATACACATATAAATACATACAATATGGGTTGAAGTTTCCAAATTTAGCTTCGTAAACTCTAGAATGGATTGTTTAAAGATAGGACTGGTAGCACAGGCTTGTAATCTCAGCACCTTAGAAGGATGGAAAGTTCAGGGCATCACTATATTCTACAGAGTGAATTCAAGGCCACCCTTGTCAACTTAGACATTCTCACAACATGAAAAAAAAGACATAGGATATAACTCTGTAGTGGAGTGCTTGTTTAGCTTCCATGAGATCATAAGTTCATCTTCTGTACCTACAAAAAAATGAGGTGCACATATATTTTTAGATGTTACTAATTTCAGACTTCTCCCATAAATTATTATGACTACTTAAAACTAGTGATTTTTAAATTACAGTTTGATTGTATTTGGGAAGATCTTACTATTAAATGCTTGTATCAGAAATTCTTTTCTAGAATTCCTCTTGTGAAAACACGTTTGTTTATATTTTTTTAAAATGTGTCCTAATAATTGTATGCTTTACTCTTCAGATGCCTTATAGTGAAATTGAAGCTAAGTTTTTGGGACCCGGAAAAGAACTAACAAGGGAACCATGCTATAAAAAATTGAAATCAGCTGCAGATGATGGTGTTTCCCCCCATCGAGGTGGTTCTGACAGTCACAGAATCCAAGAAAAAACTAGAAATAATAGGGTCCCTGTGGCCACCATTAACTTCAGAAGACGTGTTTGTCCTCAGGAAGACAAAACCAGTACAGATGTGTCAAAGCCTTTGCACAAGGAGATGTCTGGTAATAAAGTAGGTGGTACTGAATCCACTGGTTCACCAGCTTTGCAGGATGGAAAGCTTTCACCACTGGCCAGGGATGATGAAATCTATAGCACAAGTAAAGTATTCATAGGCCCCATTTACAAACCTCCTGAGAAAAAGAAATGCAGTGAAAGGAAGAGTGAGACACATACTTTCAGAAGTATAGATAGCAAAAGAAGACAAGAGGAAAAACAGAAATCTAACTCCAAAAAATTGGAGATCGACACGGAATTATCCCAGTTTTACAAAGAAATTGAAGAACTGGAAAATGAAAATGAAGCTTCCCAAGGCAGTTGCAAGGAACCAGAACCTTCCAAAGAACAAATTATTCCTTATGACCGGGCCTGTAATACCTTAAAATCTGAGGAGGAAAATAAAGATCTCAGTAATGTTCTTGAGTTACATTGTGGTTATCAAGAGTACTTGGAGGATGAACCAGACTATCCCTGTGATGAACAGTTGATACCTACATTTTGTGAAACTTCATTTCCTTCCTTCAGGCCCGAATGGCAGTCAATACATCCTTTTGTCATACCCCATGATCCTCTTCCCGGTTTTAATTATTTTAATTTTCAAAGATTTGGTGCCCCACTACATCCATCACCAGATGTTTTCCATGGGCAAGATGACTCTCAGATGCAGAATGGATGTTATGTAGATAGTTATCAGGATAGCTGGAGCTGTTTGACTTTTGATCAGAATGATGAATATGCTAACTATGATGTGACTAGCAATAATGTTCATCCTTTTAGAAATGGCTACAGTGTACAAGATGAAAGTGTGAATAATGGTTTCTGTGAAATCAGAGAGTGCTGGCAAGAACCTTCCATGGACAAGCATAATGAAACAGACAGGTTTGTGAACCAGTGGTTTCAAGAGGAGAAGTTAAATAAATTGCAGAAATTACTTATTCTTTTGCGAGGCCTCCCTGGTTCTGGAAAAACAACATTGTCCCGGTAAGTAAAAGATCCTGAGTGAATACTTGATTATTAATTTATTGCTTAAAAATATATGAGTTATCAGTGATAAATACTTTTGTATTTCTAGTAAATCTTTTATATGTTATATTTGGATCGATGGTGTCTTTGTTTGTTTGTTTTTGTTTTTTCGAGGCAGGGTTTCTCTATATGGCCCTGGCTGTCCTGGACTCACTCCGTAGACCAGGCTGGCCTCCAACTCAGAAATCTGCCTGCCTCTGCCTCCCAAGTGCCAGGATTAAAGGCGTGCACCACCACGCCCTATATGCTATATTTGGGAGTGACATCTGACTGGAAATACTTTAAGCGGTGTGTGCAATAATGGGAAAGAGAGAATTTGTGTATATTTAGTTTCTCTTAAAGGGCTTTAAAAATAAGCTACAGTTAAAACAGCAACAAAAGCAATGCTACTTAGCCATCCCTTATAACTTCAAAAAAAGCTGGACTCTGTACTAGAAAATCTGGGCTTTGGTATTTTTTCACTTTATGCTCTTGAGCGGGTTTTGCTGTCTTTAGTAGGGGAATAAGGGATATTTATTTTCTTAGAATTTAAAAAAAGAGATAACCAAAGGAAAGGAATATTGAATGTATTAACCATTTTGCCATATACATACCTGATTGGGAGAATTTATCTATCTTTTTATCTATATATTTTTTTCCATTCTATCTGTATGGGTGTTTTGTTACCATTGCATCTGTGCATCACCTTCTGGAGACCAAAAAAAAAGTGTCAGATCTCCTGGAACTGGAGTTACAAACAGTATGGAGTTACAAACAGAGCCACTATGTGAGTTCTGGGAATTGAACCCTGGTCCTTAGAAAAAAAGCATCCAGTGTTCTTAACCACTGGGCCACCTCTCCAGCCTGTGAAATTGAATTACAATAGTTTTAAAAATTTAAACGTGTTAGATTAAGCACTCTGAATTAGTGAAGTTAGAACTGGTGGTGGTTTTACTGTGTTACATATTTTTCAGATTTCTAGTTTACAATTTAAAGATAGTACAGCACAATTTGTGTAACTGGAAAATAACTCCACTATAAATTTCTTGCAGTTATATAGGATATATGCTAGGCAAGGTTTAAAAAAATGCTATCATTGGGTAAAAAAAGACTGAAGACCTTATATTTACTTATAATATGGTCTAAAGAAATAAATTCCCCGGGCCAGTGGTTCTCTCCATTTCTAATGCTACAACCTTTTAGTATGGTTCCTCATGTTATGACTGCCAACCATAAAATTATTTTCATTACTACATCATAACTAATTTTGCCACTATGGTAAATTATAATGTAAATATCTGGATTTTCCAGTGGTCTTAGGTGACCCCTGTGAAAGGGTTGGGACCCACAGGTTGAGAGCTGCTGCTTTAGACAAAAAAACAGGCATTAAATTTATAATATAGATTTTCAAGCTAGATTATAAGCTGTTTAAATTTTCTTTGTATTTTGAGTCATGTTATTTATATGAAGATTTTATAGAGAGTATGAAATTAAGACTGGGAAGACTGAAGTTGTACAAAGAGACAATGTTCTAGATTTAGACTGTCAGAAAATAGTTGAGATTTGGAAATTGGATGAAGTAAGTCTACTAGTTAGAGTTGAATATAGAAAAATTATAAAAAATGTTAGGACAACAGGAGAATGTTGAAATTAAGCTCAATAGAATTTCAAGAATACTTAAATTTAGTGAGAGATTAGGTAGAGGTGAGTATGTGTATATCTGCTTAGAGAGATGCATATTTAAGAGTGGAAAGATGGATGCATAGTAACAAGTGCCATTTGTATCACAATTTTCAATCTAGAGAGTACTTTGACATGGAAACTTTGGTGAGATGAGTTATGTTTTCATTTTATAGGAGCAAAGCTAGAGGAAATAGTTGAGGTTATCAGAAGGAACTATTAAAAACCACCCCCACACACACTGAAAAACAATGAGATCAAAATAATGGGTTTTCTCCCATGTTTTTATTTTTTAAAGGCTTTAAGTTTTTATTTATCCATCTATCTACTATATTTGTGTATGTCTCAGTGGCCCTGCCTTCATTTTTAGTAGTGCCCACACACATCTACTACATGTGTATTTCTGTGTGTGGGTCTCACTTCAAGGAGCTTGGTTAGAAATAAGAAAACCCCTACCCTACCCTCCCCCCCACACATACACAGAGAACCTCTTTAGATTGATACTGTTTAAGACCATGATCTCTAGGACAGCCAGAGCTACTTAATGATAGTATGTTCCAAGACATGCTGGACTACATAGTAAGTTCCATACTACCTCGGGCTACCATACTAAGACACTGTCTTAAAACAAAGAGATTCCTGTTGATGTGGGGGGAGAAGGGAGGCTTGTTGTTTGGTTGGTTAGGTTTGGGTTTGTTTTTTTTTTTTTTTTGAGACATGGTCTGTCTATGTTAGCCCTGACTGTCCTCGAACTCAATTGGTTCAAAGTCACAGAGATCTGCCTGTCTCTGCATCACAAGTCCTGAGATTAAGGTGTGTACCACCACATCTGGCTCCTTCATGTTTAAATCACTAACTCTTGGATTGTTTGGCACTGAATGTAAAACCTCTTCTGGTAAGAAATATTTTCATAGAGCATTAGCTTTAAAAACAAAGTCTGAAGAAAAGAATTGTTAGATAAAAGCACAGCTGACTTGGAAAATTAGTTTCAGTATGATAATGAGTCCTATTCATAGTTTAGTCCTTATGTCACCATTTAGCACTGTTTGAGCCTACTAGTGGTAATAGAATGGCTTATTTAAAGGTTGTTTTAAATGCCTTCTGTTTGTTTCTTCTTTTTGAGACAGTGTCTGAGTATGGTAGCCTGAGGTTGTCTGGAACTTACTATGTGTATGTCCTGGAACACACTGAATAAGTAGCTCTGGCTGTCCTGGTACGCTATGGTGCTCTAGCTTCCCAACTGTTGGCCTTGCAGACATAACACTGTAACTTTTTGAGGGTTTTATTTATCTTGTGTTCTTAGTAATTTCTAAGTTTATATAGCTTCTACTAAACTTTTCTACTTTGTGTTCAGTATCAGCTACACAAGACAGTATTATCTTTTCATTCATTGATGGTTGATCTAAGCCATTTTGGTTATAAGAAGGCAAGGTTTACTTGTTTCTGGAACTCTATCACCTGCTTGTTAAAATTATTATTGCTTGATTTTGGGTGTGCTTGGGGATAAATTATTGATTATTTATTTATTGATTATTTATTATTTGGGGATATTATTGATTATTACACTACTACTATTACTTGATCTTCTGGGGGAGAGGTACTTAGGTATAACTGTGCAAGCATTCTTCCACTGAGCTTGATGACCTAGCCCTTCGCTTTTTTGAGAAGAGTCTTCCAAGAAATATCAGGTTAAGCTGGGCGGTGGTGGCGCACCCCTTTAATCCCAGCACTTGGGAGGCAGAGGCAGGCGGATTTCTGAGTTCGAGGCCAGCCTGGTCTACAGAGTGAGTTCCAGGACAGCCAAGGCTACACAGAGAAACTCTGTCTCGGAAAAAAAAAAAAAAAAATCTCAGACTAGCTTGAAATTTGCCACGTAGTAGAGGCTGGCCTCAAATTTAGGAACCTCTTTAGTACTGACTGGGATTACAGGCACAGATCACTACACTTGGCTTGTTACTAGCTTTTAATGAAAGTATTAGACTGGCTTTTAACATAGATGGTGACTTTCAATACTTAGGACTAAGCACAAGAGAAACACAATTCTTGTAACATTTGTAGATGTGATAAAGTATAGGTTGCACTTCCAAGCTACCTAACAACACTTTGACAGATTCATTTGAGTTGCAGGATTCAAGGATATTTGAACAGAATTTTGTTAGTATTATAGTTGTCCTTAGGTAAACAGAGTGCTCTGACCCAGTATTTGGACATAGAACCATTTAAGGACCAAGCCTTCTTGTTGATGATGCTGTTGTTGTTGTTGTTGTTAAATCATGCAAGGGAAAAGGGATAGTTTAAAATACTTTTATCTAGCCAGGCAGTGGTGGCGGCAGTGGTGGCATATGCCTTTAATCCCAGCACTTGGGAGGCAGAGGCAGGTGGATTTGAGTTTGAGGCCAGCCTGGTCTACAGGGTTACCCAGGAAAACCCTGTGTCAAAAAACAAAAACAAAAAACAAAAAAAAACGTTATCTAATTTCTTTTACTCTGTTTTTCACTTGTGAGTGTATTTTCAGAAACAAGCTGTCAGTTTCATCAGCAAAATATATGGTGTTTATCAAAGATAACAGGTTGTTGAAACACTTGTAACAGCTTGTACATGTGTACATTTGGAGACTAGTTCAGGCTTAGCGAGGAAGAAATGTGATTTCTCTGATTGTGCAACTGCCTAGGATACAGCTTAATTATCCAAATGGTCTCATCTGTGCTAAAGTATTTTAAGGTAAATTATAACAATTATGTTGAATATAATATAATATAATATATTTTATATTTTAAATCTGTCCAGTATTGTAAGCAAAAAGCCAAGGTTGGCAACAGCAGTTGTAATTGGTTCAGACCCTCAGAGGAGGTAAATAATAATTATAGAAATTAGGATATACAAGGTTTAGTAAATTTATCTAATAACATATCCTTTGTAAATACTAGAACTAGAACTTTGCACTTCTAGAGGTAACTCCAAAACTTGCCAAAAACATACTGTCTCCAACATGGTAAGTGCCCAAGACATTTTTGCTGATGACTTCATTCACTCATTCATCTCAGTGTGTAGTACAAGGTGTACTAAAACTTTCCTGCTAGTACTGCCATATCTAGCTCTTGTTGAAGATTCCGAGGCAAGACACTATACAGTTGTCCCTTGGTATTTGGTTGCAGGATCCTGTACAGGTATCAAACTCTTTTGATACTTAAGTCCCTTAAATAAAAGGGCATCACATTTACATATGCCTTATACATATACTCCCACATGTGTACTTAAATAATCTGTGGGTTCCTTTTTTTTCTTTTTAAGATTTATTTATTATTTGTAAGTACACTGTAGCTGACTTCAGACACACCAGAAGAGGGCACCAGATCCCATTACTGATGGTTGTGACATACCATGTGGTTGCTGGGAATTGAACTCAGAACCTATGGAACAGCAGTCAGTGCTCTTAACCACTGAGCAATCTCTCCAGCCCTGATAGTTTAATTTTTATAATTATTTTCTGTGCTGGACTTGTTTAATACCACACTATCAGTGTTCTGAGAATTGAATGATATTGACTATGTATATGTGAGACATATAAAGATAACTCTTGACAAAGTGTGACTCAAGTGGCCACTGATAGTATTTAATTAGTCCAGAATTAACATTCCGAGAATCCATTTAGAATACCTGACTAGAGGTAATTCTGAGTATAAGAATTTTGAAAGTACTGATGATATTATTTTCTGTTCACATGCTTAGTATGGTATCCCATCTCCCAAAATACATGGGTGCTAATTGAATTTCCTGAATTGAATCTTCATAACCTAAGGCGGTTGAGTTTAAAAAGGATCCATGCACACTTCATGCTGTCTGGGAAGATGTTTCATCAGGCTCAACTTTTGCTCATTATTTATGTATTTAATTTAAGAAGGTCTTCATGGAGATTTGTTCATGTTTTTCTGTTATACTACTAGTTTGATGATGAAAATGGACTGCTGTTTTCCTACTCTTTTAACTTGGAGAACTTAAACCTTTTCTTAAGCACAATGGTGTTATTAGCATCTTAAAAACCATCTGTTGGGCTGGTGAGATGGCTCGGTGGGTAAGAGCACCAACTACTCTTCCAAAGGTTATGAGTTCAAATCCCAGCAACCACATGGTGGCTCACAACCACCCATAATGAAATCTGATGCCCTCTTCTGGTGTATCTGAAGACAGCTACAGTGTACTCATTTATAATAATAATAATAATAAATAAATCTTTAAAAAAAAAAATCTGTAGAGCTGGGCGGTGGTGGCACATGCCTTTAATCCCAGCACTTGGGAGGCAGAGGCAAGCGGATTTCTGAGTTCGAAGCTATCCTGGTCTACCAAGTGAGTTCCAGGACAACCAAGGCTATACAGAGAAACCCTGTCTCAAAACAAAACAAAACAAAACAAAACAAAGCAAAACAAAAAAAATCTGTTGATAGGTTATAGAACCAAATAAAAGCATGATCTTAGAATGACAATCTAGATCCTGGTACTGTTGAATATAATTAGCTATGTGGTTAGTTATAATCAAAATATATTTTCAAGTGATTGAGCTTGGATTTAAAATGCTATTGTTATGACATTCTAATTTTTTTAAAAAAATTAGATCTTTAAAATTTTTACATGTTAAGTGTTTTGCCTGAATGTGCATGCCTGGTGTACTTAGGGGTCAGAAAGAAACATAAGATCCCCTGAAACTAGAGTTATACATGATTGTCAGCTGACATATGTGTACTAGGAATCAAGCCAGAAACTTCTGAAAGAGAAGTCAGTGCTCTTAACCACAGAGCCATCTGTCTAACCCCAACCTTTTTTTTTCATTCACAAAATACTTAAAAATCTGATATAGTTTTTTGAAACTAGGCTATTATACAAACTAACCAATGCCATTACATTTTATATGTAATTGTTTACTCCCTGCCCACACCCCAACTAGTTTCCTTCCTTCCTTAGATAGTCTTCTCTGTAAAAAAATAAAATAAAAAAATCTAGGGGCTGGTAAGATGGCTCAGTGGGTAAGAGCACTGACTGCTCTTCCAAAGGTCCTGAGTTCAAATCCCAGCAACCACATGGTGGCTCACAACCACCCGTAATGAGATCTGACACCCTCTTCTGGTGCATCTGAAGACAGCTACAGTGTACTTATTTATAATAATAAATAAATATTTGGGCCTGAGTGAGCGGGGCCGAGAGAGGCCAACCAGAGTGAGCAGAGGTCCTAAAAAAGTCAATTCCCAACAACCAGATGAAGGCTTACAACTATCTGTACAGCTACAGTATGTACTCATGTACATAAAATAAATCTTTAAAAAAAAAAAGGCCAACTCCCATTTCTCCCAAAGAAGTACACACACAACCCAAACCTTCACTTCCATTTAGTTTGAGTAATGTAATTTGCTACAAAATAATGTAATACACTGTAATCCTGTAACTAGAAACATGTTTGCCTGTTTTGAGACATTTATTTTTATTGCAAGATTTTACAAGCTGTGGAGAGGAGCAGTGGCATTTGTCATGTTAATAGTTGATGTGTCCTCCCTACTACCTTATGGTAGGAAGTACTCTTGACTCATCCCAGGACTAGCTTATTTTACTCTTAAGCTACTTCTTCCACTGTCTACCCTTTCCAACTCCTTCACATTATTACATTTCTTGGTTATTTGCTTAATAGTTGAGAGGGAATAGTGAAATTGTGAAATACTTTTTGTTGGATCCAAATCCTTGCCTTTCTGTGTTTTCCCTTTCTCAGCACACTCCCAATCTTATTGATTATGGAGATCCTCTTGGTATTCAGAATTCTTGTTGCTTTAGATTTCTTCCTTATCATCATTCCTTAAGCAATAAAGTATATATGGCTATTTGGATTGTTTTAGATACTCTAAGTAGTCCAAAAAATCATTTAAAGTATATGGAACATGTGTTTAGTTGGTATGCAGACATCACAAAATTGTATGCACAAGGCTTAAGCATCAGCAGATTTTGGTATATGAAGGGTCTCCCTTGCTGACACCAGGAAACAATTAAAATTTCAAGAGTAACACTCTTTCCTTTGAGTTTACATAGTGTAAATTATTTGTACAGGCCAAGGTAAGTATAATGGATTTGACTTCTGTTTGTGGAATAATACTGTGATTGAGTAACTAGGAACTTCAGATTGGAACTGATGGTTTGGGATTCTTGATTCTTTTCAAATTATATTGTTTGTCTTTCTGTCCACATTTCCATACTTACTAATTATTACTGTAAGATGCTATCATTTTTTGCTTTTAGTTTCAAAGCAGAGCTTACTTGTTACTTGTTGATCTGAGAAAAATTTGGTATTCAGTGATTAATTTCATCTAACAATCTCTAAAATTTAAACATCTGTTATACTGTAGAGAATCATAGGTTGTTTTCAATCTTATGTGTTGGGCTCTTTATTCCTCTTACATGTGAGTCCTGTATGTTTGTGCGTAATGGAAATGAGTTTGAAAGCTGTCTTGGGTCAAATACATTTTCCCCAGATAGACAGCTTCCTTAATTTTACTTGGTTTTTAGGTTACTTGTACTAGAGCAAGACATTTCTAGGTTCTTAATACCAATTCACAGAAAGCTAAAGCAAGCATAGTGTTAACTGGTGTTATTCAGGAAGCAATGCATGGTATTCTAAAGTCAAAATACCGATGCTGCTTTATAGTTTTCTATCTGTAGTTAGTATAAAGTATGTAGTGATGTTTAAAATCTGAACAGTCTGAAAGGATTGGTTCCTCTGCTGTTCTGCCAGAGTGCCTTAAGGAATCAGTGCCAAGATTCCATTGCTAATTTTTTGTCCTGTGGTTCCTTTGTTTGGTTATAGATCTCATGGTTTCTTTTGTTAACAGAATTCTGCTTGGTCAGAGTCGTGATGGCATTGTGTTCAGCACTGATGACTATTTTCATCATCAAGATGGGTACAGGTACAATGTTAATCAACTTGGTGATGCCCATGACTGGAACCAGAACAGAGGTTTGTTTTGGGCCAAGGCTCCTGGGATGGAGTATTTAACTACAGGTCATTCCTAGGTTTTATAGACTTTTACCAGCCGAATGACTGACATATTGTTAATAGATTGGAGTCCTAATTTCTTCTTGTGTAAGACATGATAGTAGTTAATTTCCCTCTCTAGTCAAGATTATAAGAATCAATGAATTTTGATAAATGGGATGAGCTATAAATTGTTTACCAATATTAACTAATAAAATAGAAGTAGGGACACTTCAGTAGGTTTCTTTTACATCTTATGAATAATTCAAGGGACTTTGATACCTTTGTTTTGTAGTATGAAAGTTAATTCTACCCTGATTTAATCTTAATTCTACCCTGTCTTAAATCTTAATAAAAATACCCATTTTAGTTTTACTATACAGGTTGATACTAAAAGAACCCTATCTAATACTTCATTTTAGAAGACATGGGTCAGTTTCTTTACACCATGAATATGGTCTCAGTCCTGACAGTTCATTTGTACTAGGTGAGGGATCTCTCCCCCCTTTAAAAATATTGCAGACTCCTTGGGGCTCGGACCTAGAGATTCTGCTTTAGTTTGATTTAGAATGAGGCCTAAAAGCTGTGGATCTTTAAATTTTTTTTAATTAAAATTTTTTGTTTTGTTTTTCTTTCTGTGTAGCTCTGGCTGTGGAACTTGCTCTATAGACCAGGCTGGCCTAGAACTCAGAGATCCACCTGCTTCTGCCTACTGAGCACTGGGATCAAAAGTGTGCAGCACCTCTGCCCAGCAGTTGTGGACCTTTAAAAATGTTTTCATTTTAAAAATTTTATGTGTATAGGTATTTTATCTGGATGTAGATCCGTGGTACTGGAGTTAACAGTTTTGAGCCAACAAAGATATACCACAGTAGAGAGTTGTGGGTGCTGGGAATTGAACCTGCATCCTCTGGAGGGGCAGCCACTGCTCTTAACATCTGAGCTATCTGCCTTGCTCTAAGTTATTGTTGTTTGTTTGTTTTTAATTTTCTAAATGATTATAATGTGTATTAGATCTAGAATTATCTAAAAAACATATGTACTATAAGCTACATTTAAAAACCTACATTTACACTGACAAGATGGCTTAGCAAGTAAGGCATTAAAGTAGTCTTTAGAATATGCCTACTCTAGACATCTGTATTAGGTACTTCCTTTTTGCTAAGACCCAATACATAGCAAGAAGCAACTTAAGGAAGAAGGGTTTATTTTGGCCCACAGTTTAAGAAGGGATACATGGCATGGAAGGCATAACAGGAACATGATGCATCTGATCACACGGTATCTACAGTCAGGAAGTATAGGACAGAGTATAGGAGTTGGACTACGAAACCTCAAAAGCTCATCTCTAATGACCAATTTCCTCCAGCCATGCCCCATCTCTTAAAGGTACTTTGGTCTTTTAGAACAGTGTTAATACCATCAAGGGATTGATTGTTCAAACAGGTGAGCCCAGAAGGGGCATTTCCTCTTTCTACTATAAACAGGTGCATTCAGTCCTTTGCAGCACAACCCTGTCCTCTACAGCGTTCACTCTTGAGAACTGTGCAGTCTATTTACATTTTTTTTTTTTTTCAAAAATAAGCCTCATGGTGTTTCAGATAATCTTACAGTTTTGTATTGGGCCACAAATCATGGTGATACTGAGCCACATGTGGTCCATGAAATGCAGGTTGGACATACTTCCTTACATTATGTTGAATTTAGTGGTCTGGGTCCTGTATATCAAGAAAATTTCTGTCTTTGCTTTCAACTTCTATAATTTTTCTGAAGTTAAGTTTTTTATCTGTTATCCCTGAAGTATACATACACTACTGCCATTAACAAAACACTGACAGTGCTTCTCTCATAGTCAGGAGATGGCATTGGTACAGGTGATAGTTTAGAATGAGAGTTACATTCTCCTCATCACACATTTGAGAATCATGGTTCTAAGGAATCCACAAAAATCAGATCACCTGTGGTATTAAGATACTTGATAGGTGAAAGTTTACTTGTGGATAATGTCTTTCTTATACACTAACATTTCAAATGCATCACTTAAAATTCTTTTTCAATTTTATTTATTATGTGTGTGTTCATGTAGGTGTGTGTGAGGGCAGATATACATGTGCCCAGTCTGTGTGAAGGTCAAAGAACACTTTTTTCAGGAGTGATTCTCTCTTTCTATCTTGTTTTGAAGTAGGGTTTTTCTTGGTGTGCTCTATCGACCAGGCTAGCTGGACTGTAAGGTTTAATTCTGTTTTCCTGTCTCTGCCTTCATTTTGCTGTAAGTGTTCTGGGACTCTTTTCTGTCTGAGCCATCTCTCTCGCGTAATTTTTATTTTCCAGAAATGACTACCACTCTGATCTATAAAAGATCATACTTATTACTGCTTTTTGGTGTTTTGTTGTACTTTTAATTTGAAATTTTTTTTCTATGTAAGTAAATTTTTGCTTCTTGTATCTCTTATCGTTTATATTTCCTGTTAATGAGATTAGGCCTAGATCTGAAAGCTTCCCTTAACTGTTAGTGAACAAAATGGTCTAAAATGGTTTTTGCAGTTTGTTGGGTTGTTTGTTAAAACCAAAACGTCCAGTCCAATGAATATATCTGGAATGTCTTGTATTTCATGGCACTAATTGAAGAGATGCTACAATTTTTGTTTTAAATGTAAAGATGTATTGTTTCTTTCTACCAAATATTTAAATTTTACTATATGTTTTTATTTCAGCAAAACAAGCTATTGATCAAGGGAGATCTCCAGTTATAATAGACAACACAAATACACAAGCCTGGGAAATGAAACCGTATGTGGAAATGGTAAATAATAGACATGCAAGTTTTTATTTATTCTTAACAGATTTTCATATTCTAAAAATTAGGTTAGTCTTTGAGTTTTATCATTAAGACATTTTATTTTCCCTTGCTTTCTAAATAGATTTGTTGGGTTTTTTAGTCTCTTAAAAATAGAGAACGATGTTTATGATGATTGAATGTGCTCATCTCCTTAGTTATTCCTGGACTTGAAGATAGTCATTGGAATTGGTCCAGTTACGTAGCCTTAACATTTTTCTAAGCCACATTTACCAAGAAGCATTTTTCTTGGTTGAGTAGCCTTCCTGTTGTCAGATGAAACTTATATCTATGTACCTTCTTTTCCTTAAGATTGTTCTCCGGGTTTTGTCTTCTCCCTCCCCTGTGTAGGCCATAGGAAAAGGATACAGAGTAGAGTTTCATGAACCGGAAACTTGGTGGAAGTTTGATCCTGAAGAATTAGAAAAGTAAGAGCCTCATTTTTATTGAATCCTTATCTTGTTTCTTTGATTTATCTTTGCATAGCTAGTTTCTCTCTGGCTTTGCTTGTCACCTTTGTTCGTTGGGACCAGGGACTTTTTATTTTTTAAGAGGAACAAGTTTTTGAAGATATTTGCCTTGTCAAAATTTATCAATTATCTTTTGCTAAATATGCTTGGTTCTTTTTCTTAATATGAATTTTTTTATATAAATTTATTGACTAATTATGTGACATTAGGGCTTTGCTGTTATCCCTTCGTCATCATGTCCCCTTGTGGGTCCCACCATCATCTTTATACCTTGTGTTTTCATCTTGCTCTGACTTTTCCATCTTTCCATAATTCTATTCCAAGTGCCTTGGTGTCACAGTGTTTGGGAATTGCAGTTTGCTTGTTTTTGTTTTTTCTTCTAGAATGGTAATGTGGTATATTTACCTTGTTTTTTTATTTATCAGAGTTGGGGGCAATATGTTGTTTCAGACATCTTAACATTTGTGCTGCAAATTATGACCAGTCATGTTAAATAAGAGTCTGCATGCTCTAGTTTCTGTGAATAGGTTGTTTCTGCCCAAGAAAACTACGGGTTTGTGAGTTTTGTTTCTGGGCTGTTTAGAGGGTTTGTTTTTATGTCATCTTTGGTGACATAAGCCCAGAGTTTCATACACACTAGAGCACACTTAAGATCTTTGTAGATTTCAGAGTCAGAGACTGTGGACTCCAGGCTTGAAGCCTCACTCTTGGTTGCGTTGCCAGTGCCTTCCCTTCATGCCACTGCTTGTCTCCTCATTCTTTCCTTTCCCTGCTTTGATTCCCTTCTTTGGTACCAGTTTTATTGAGGTATAATTCATATACCGTACAACTTACCCATTTAAAGTAACAATTCATTGATTTTTAGTGTATTCATAGAACTGTAGAGATGTCAGCCCTCCTTTTAAACTGCCCTTTTCACTCTTTATATTCTATAAAAGTTTGCCCCCATCCTGCTTCAAAACAGTATTTTTTATTTTCTGCTGGTGTTGCAAGAGCACATTAAACACATATTCTGCCATAAACTGCATCTTAGCCTTCAGGCAATTGTTCTGTGTATGGGGCCCACCTATTTCTCCATCTTTCATTCCTTTTACTCTCTTTGTGACTTGTGTGCTATATACTGATGATACTATCTGGCTGACAGTGTTTGCATACCAAACTATACATATCACACTCCAGGTAGACGAGATGGAATTTCAAAACTAAAGATAGTTGAGTCATGGCATACAAATGACTGAGTGATTAAACCATCCTATAGTTAGGGCTTCATTTGTGTTTCAGAGACTGTTGTAATTAGGATTTTTGGTTGGTTCTTTGTTTTTTGGCTTGGTTTGGTTTGGTTTGGGCTTTTTGTTTGTTTTGTTTTTCGAGATAGGATTTCTCTGTATAGCCCTGGCTGCCCTGGAACTCACTCTAGACCAGGCTATCCTAGAACTCAGAAATCCACCTGCCTCTGCCTCCCAAGTGCTGGGATTAAAGGCGTGTACCACCATTGTCCGGCTAGTTTTTGTTTTTGTTTTTGTTTTGTTTTGTTTTTTTCAAACAGATTTTTACTCTCTAGCTCTAGCTGTCTTGGACCTCACTGTGTAGAACAGGGTGGCCTCAAACTCACAAGAGATCTACCTACTCCAGCCTCTCACGTACTAGGATTAAAGATGTGAGCCACTATGCCTAGCAAAATAGTTTCTTAATATAAATTACCAGCCACTTTATTTTAACTGATATGAAGCATAATTTGAATTTTGGAAGAATTGGATAGAATCAAATAGCTAATTTTGGCTCTTGTAGAGTTAATTGTATTTTACCAACTTTTTAAAATTTTATTTCAGTTGTCGTGTTTGGGACTGAACCCAGAGTTTCAAGCATGCCACGCTGCTCATCTACCATTGATAAATTCCCCTACTGTATTTCTTGTCAATTTTTAACCTTGTATCTCTTTATTTTTCCCTTGTGACTCTGTTGTTGCTCTTAAACTTTTGATTGTAAAACATCAGATTAGGACCAGGTGTGGTGGCACATGCCTTTCTTTAATCTCAGTGAGTTTGAGGACAGCCTGGTCTACAAAGTACTCAAAGCCAAGGCTATACAGAGAAACCCTGACTCAAATAGAAACAACAAAGTTAGATTAGAAAAGCTGATGTGTTTGTGGCCTATTTCTAGGAAAAATTAGTTAATAAAGCAAGAACAATACTACAAATAGAGAAAGCCTGTGCCTGTTATCTTAAAGTCAGAGCCTTTTAGTAAGAAACTATAAGAGTAAATAAACTATCCAAATGCTTGAGTATTTAAATGACTTTTCTTGTCCAGAACTCATATAAAGTTACAGGAAGAGCTAGGCTTGGTGCCCCATGCCTGTAATCCTAGCACTGGCAAGGCTGAAGCTGAATGTAACACATATTCAGCTGTCACCTCAGTATGAGAACACAACTGTTCTTTCAGACACTTGTCACACTCCAGTATGGTTGTAGTGGTGGGGTTTTGAGGGAAGACCTAATAATCTCTTACTGCTTACATTTTTTGGAAATTTTACCTTGTAATTTTTTGCCTTAATATTATGGTTTAATTTTGCCTTTTTCCAACTTACATGAACATGTGTAAGTAAAATCATATATTATGTATTGTTTGTATCTAATTTTTCAATCAACATCATATTGTATTCCTAATAATAAGGTACTGGTAATATAAAAATTTCAAATGAAGTAGGCAAAGCTGGGTATGATGGCACACACCTTTAATCCCAGGGCTTGGCAGACAGAGACAGGTGGATGCAGATCTCTGAATTCGAGGCCAGCCCAGTCTACATAGTGAGTTTCAGAACAACCAGGGCTACGTACTGAGACCCTGTCTCAAAAAACTCAATAATAACAACAATAATAATAGTAATAATAATAATAGTGGACCTGCCTCAAAACCCAAATAATAATTAATTAATTTTTTTAAAGACTTATTTATTTTATTTATGTGAGCCTTCATGTGGTTGTTGGGAATTGGGCTCCCTCCAGTCGGCCCCACTTTGGTCAACTCCACTCACTCAGTCCCTGCTTGTTCTGACCCAAAGATTTATTTATTTTTATACATAAGTACACTGTAGCTGACTTCAGATGTACCAGAAGAGGGCATCAGATCTCATTATGGGTAGTTGTGAGCCACCATGTGGTTGCTGGGGTTTGAACTCAGGACCTTTGGAAGAGCAGTCAGTGTTCTTACCCACTGAGCTATCTCATCAGACCAATAATTAATTAATTAACAAGATATAAAAGTATCATAAAGTAACTGATAAATATTTTTTATTTATTTTTGGGGGTTCAAATATTTTTTGATAAGTACTAGGAAGTCCATTTTTTTCTGTAATTCTCAAAACACTATCTCATAACCTTTTTTTCTTTTAAAATTTTTAATTTTTCCCCTTTTAAAATGTTTAAAGAAATTGAATGTAATATAGTTTGATCATATTCTTTCTTCTCCCCTAACTCCTCCCATATCACACCCCCCAAACTTCATGTTCTTTCTGTCTCTTCAACAAAACAAATTTTAGAAAACATCTTTTATTTTGCTGTATGCCTAATGTTTTCAATGAGCTATTCTGTAAGGAGGTATTGTTAGTTAATGTTGTCTTCTGAAATAACAAGTATGAATCTTCTTATATAAAGCAAAGTATGTCTTTTTGTGTTTATAAAATATCATTTAGACTTTATTCTATAACTGTAAAACAACTGAATCTATAAACCTGTTCTTTGTGAAAACTTAGAAAAAAAGATTTAAAGTCTTTTTCCTTTTTTTGGTAGGAGGAATAAACATGGTGTGTCTCGAAAGAAGATTGCTCAGATGTTGGATCGTTACGAATTTCAAATGTCCATCTCCATTGTGATGAATTCAGTGGAGCCAACACAGAAAAGCATACAAAGCCCCCTTCCTCTCGAGGGGGAGCAGAGGTGGGGAGCCTCTCTTAGGCCCACATAGCCACGTATCTATCACAGATGACTATTAACAAGTTGGCTGTTTTGACTGACGTATTGGTCACTCTTGAGAACAAAATAGTGAGCCTGTCTTGACTTTTGAATAGCTGCAAATAAAACAACTTTGTTGCCTCACAAGGGTGTTCCTTACAAGTTGTTTAGATCCTAAAATACAAATAAAAATTGCATAAAATTGCATTTTAAATGTTTTTATAATCTTTTGTGATAATACTTCTGGTTATTGTAACTGGTAAAATGAAAAAACAATTAGGTTTTTTTTTTCTAAAACTGTATTTTAAACTACTTTATCTATTTTTCAATACAGTTGAACTGCTTTTTTTTAATAGTTCATACTTTAAATTTTTATAAAACCCAGCATTTTTAATTCATTGCCCTAAATATACAGAAATACCAGCTTTTTATAGAATACTTTATAGTTGATTCCTTTAATTTGCTATATCAGTAAATTATGTTTCCCCTAATTCATAATGTGACAAAATTAGCTCTAAGCCATAATTAGCATTTCAACTTAGTTCAAACAGAATTTCCCAGCAAATGTTAGACAGTAGGTATACTAATCATCATGGATCATTATTTACATATGATGTCCATCTCTATTGTAATGAAGTCAGTGGGACCAACACAGAAAAGCATATGAAGACCCCTTCCTTTCCAGGAGGAACATGGGAGGAGAGGCTCTCTATTCTCTAGGTTCACATAATCCAGTGACAATATATATATCATTCTTAGACCATTCCCTACTTCTTCTGATTGGATTTGTAGAAGGGCAATAGAGGCAAGGCAAGTCATATATTTTAAAACCTGGGAGGCAGTTCTGATAATGGTTCAGTTTTTTTGTTGTTGTTCAATTTGATGTAATATAATTCTGATATAAAAATATTTTGGACAGTTACTTAGTGCTGGCAAAGAACATTTGTCCTGTGAATTGTGTTTTCTCCTGGTTCTGATTCTTACTGTGAAGCCAGTTCTGTTTCTTTCACTGAGTAGCTTCCTTCCTTAGATTATATTCTTTCATTTAGAATTTAAAAATTAGCTGTACTTTTTCATTTTAGAGCCTTGTAATTCATGTCCATCTTCAAACACAGCTTTGCCCCATCTGTTTCTAAAGAGTAGTACAGGAAAGAAACTCTCACGTCTCATTAGAATACCTTTGTTGCCAGGGCTGTGTAGAAAGTCCTTAATCTCTGGTTTATTTTCTTAAGAAAAACGCTAGTTAATTTATCATGATCCTGTGTATGCTTTGCATATTAATATTTTATGACTTCCAGACTTTTTCCTAAATAGCCTCTCTTAAATCATGTAATCTTTGTGTGTTATTTTAAAACATTTTGCTGACTGTCTTTTTCAAGTCGTGAGACTGAAAACTAGATACGGTATTGCAGGCTAGGTCCTTTTCTTATGCTGCTGTTAGTAAGACTCTGACTGCTATTTACCTAAATGCTTTGGGCTGCTCCTATGTGAGTAGATCCAAACTTGTGCCATCTTATCTTGTTTAGTACATGTGTGTTTGTACATATGTTTTCATCTTAGCTAAATACATAGTAAAAATATGCTAACACATGTCCGTGTATAGGTGTAGGTATATAAGTATATATACATTATAATATATCTTCTTAACATAAAATTGCTTTTTAATTTAATTTGTGTTTTCTAGTACATTATTTAGATTTGCACAGTTTGAAGATCATGCTAAAACATTAAGCTTAGGGATAGGTAAAACAACTGTTAGATATGCTGTGTCTTTAAGAAACTTTATTCAGGACTAGAGACATGACTCAGTGGTTATGAGTAAGTGCTCTTTCAAAGGACCCAACTTTGATTTCCAGCAACCAAATGAGGTGGCTCATAATCCATTTTAACTCCAGTTCCATGGAATCCAATAACCCAAGCCTCTTATGCGGTTGTACTTGCAAGACTTGTACTTGCACATGTATTAAGAAGCTTCATTTCAGAGTAGTGCTATTAATCTAGTGTGGGGTTTTTTTTGTGTGTGTGTGTGTGTGTGTTTGTTTGTTTTGGTATGGTTTTGTTTCTTGAAACAGGTTGTCCTGGCTGTCCTGAACTCACTTTGTAGACCAGACTACCCTCAAACTCAGAGATCTACCTGTCTCTATTTTCCAAGTGCTAGGATTAAAGGTGTACAGCCACCATGCCTAGCTTAATCTAGTGGTTTTTTGTTTTTTTGTTTTATTTTGTGTTTTTCAAGACAGGGTTTCTCTGTGTAGCCCTGGCTCTCCTGGAACTCACTCTGTAGACCAGGCTGGCCTCAAACTCAGAAATTCACCTGCCTCTGCCTCCCAAGTGCTGGGATTAAAGTTGTGCGCCACCACGGCCCGTCAAGTCTAGGGTTGTTTTGAATAATAAGTAAGCTCTTAGTTAGCCAACTTTTTTTTGACAGAATAGAAACTTGCCTTTGCAAGATATAGATTATGAATAAGTAAATTTTTACATTAATTTTGACATATTTATTTCCTTGTATTTCTGATTAATACCACTCAATTCAGGAGGCAGAGAAGTAGACAGATCTCTGAGTTTGAGGCCAGCCTGGTCTTCAAAGCAAGTCCAGGACATCTAGAGGTACATACTGAGACCTTGTCCCCCACCCCAAAAAAATAGAAAACAAACAAAATCAGAGATCATTAATCATTTTTTTTCAAAGATTTATTTATATATTTATGAGTACACTGTAGCTGTCTTCAGACACACCAGAAGAGGGCATCAGATCCCATTACAGATGGTAGTAAGCCACCATGTGTTTGCTGGGAATTGAACTGGAAGAATAGTCAGCACTCTTAACTTGCTGAGCCATCTCTCCAGCCCTTCTGTTTAATTTTTAAAATTACGAATTCTATTTAAAGCAGGGAAATCAACATTCTTAAAGACCTTTTAAAGGTAGAAAACTGAGTAAGCATTGTGACTAATTTTTTAAAGAAAACAAATAACAGTAATGAATAACTATGCAATGAAAATTACTAAAATCAACTAATCATAAGACATTGGGTGCTAAAAAGCCAATGCAAAATTTACCTGTTCGTTTTCAGCATCTTTTTCTTTTATTTGAATGTAATTTGAATGCTACTAGTTCCACACCTTAACATGGTGTCCATTGCAGAGAATTGAGTAGCCATTAGTCGTTCTATTCAAGATATATATGTCACATGGCTTCTATTCTAATTCAGGAAGATCACATTAGAATTATTTGGGGTTTTCTTTGGTTTTAGCATTTGAGTAAAATTACCTATTTGATAAACACATTTGTAGTTAGCTTTGTTATATAGTCTTATTACTAAAGCACTCAATATAAGTAAGTTGAACTTCAGTTTTATCTGTCTAAAAGTAAAATTCTGAAATAAAATAATTGGGTTGTTGAAATGACAGTTGATTTAGGTACTTGAAGCTTGCTTATTTCTTTTTTTTTTTTTTTTTTTTTTTTTTTTTTTTTTTGGTTTTTTTCGAGACAGGGTTTCTCTGTGTAGCCCTGGCTGTCCTGGAACTCACTCTGGAGACCAGGCTGGCCTCGAACTCAGAAATCCGCCTGCCTCTGCCTCCCAAGTGCTGGGATTAAAGGCGTGCGCCACCACCGCCCGGCATTTATTTCTTATCTTGATATAGATTATTGAACTTTCTAGTTTTATATATTGATAAATTTCAAAAGGATTCATAATTTCAAATGAAATTTATACTGTCTAAATTTTCTTTGAAGTGTTCATATTTTATTTAAATTTTTATTACAAACTTGTCAGAAACCAATTTTCTGACTAATGATAAATGAAATGAGTACTGTGTTAAATCAAGTATAAGACATTTGAAATGTTGGAGAAATACTACTCATTGTTACTTTCATTAGTAGTGTCTTGAACAAATGTGTTTACTTCTTAGTCCACTGTCGTGCAAATGTATAAATCCTTTAACTGAGAAGAACTAACATTGTAACTTTTTAATCTATACTCTATATACAGTGATGGGTTGCACTAGAGTTGTGGAAAGACTTAGTTTCATTTGATAGTATGGTTACTCAGAAGAAATAATTTAGTGATGGTATAAAGGGTAGATTAAATTAGTAATTCTAATGTTGTTTTCTGGATTGAACAGTTTATGAATATTTTCCCATTTAAATTATCAGCTATATTTTTGTAACGTTTACTGTGAAAGAAAAATTGTATTGGGGGTTGACATATCCTGTTGGAGGTACAAATACCCTGCTGTTGTTACAGATTAATATTGCCATCCTAGGAATGGTGATACATGCCCTTAATCCCAGCATCAACAGGGAGAGGCAGGCGGATATCTTTGAGTTCAAGGCTACATTGGCCAACATAGCAAATTCCACTGAAACCATGTCTCAAAAAAATTATTGGCATTAAAAATTTTTTTTTTTTTTAAAATTAGAGTACTATTAAAACAATATACATGCCATATTTTTTTTTTAGACTGTCCTCAGGGTAGCAAGGAGTTATGTTTGTTGAAAAAGATTGTAGAAGAGCCATTAGTGATTATTATGTTTCGATTTTGTTCTTTTTTTATATATTTATATATATACATGTATATATATGTAAAGCAATATTTAGGTTGATTTCAATTTAGTTGATTCAAATTGTCATAGTCTTGTTTTATGTATATATTGTTCCTCTCTGTGTGTGTGTGTGTGTGTGTGTGTGTGTGTGTCCACCATGCATGCAAATCCTTAAGATGTCAGAAAAAGGCATTAGGTCCCCCTAGAACCAGAATGGTTGTAAGCTGTCAAGTGGATGTTGGGATCTGAACCTGGTTCTCTTCACCTCTGCTTTCCAAATTGTCAACTGCTTTAAGCCTAAAGAAGTCTCACCGCTTTGTGCTTTGTAAATTTCAGAGGAAACTTTGAATGGTATATTAGTTTTGATTTAGTACAGTTAAACGTTAAAAACTTGTGGAAGAATGATTATGTCAGTGTCTAGATTATAATGACTAAAATATGTATATAAATAATGATTTAGAACAACCTTTTTATGTAAATTCTTTTTTATGTAAATTCACTTTCAGGTTTCATACAGAAAAAATAGGATGTTGTGCCACAAATAACTCCTAGTGTTTTGCGCATTTTTAAAAGTGCCAGCATGTGTTTACATGCATGCATGTGTGAACCTGTGCAGTCACTGCATTCGTTCATGTGGAGGTTAGAGAACAGCTCGGAAGAATTGGTTTCATAATACATGACTATGCAATGAAAATTACTAAAATCAACTAATCATAAGACATTGGGTGTTAAAAAGCCAATGCTTTTAACTCACTCATGTGAGTGAGGGTCTGGGGTCAAACTCAGGTAGTTGGATTTGGTGACAAATGTTTTTACCCGCTGAACTATTCTTACGCTTACAAGATAATTTTTGGGGAAAAGATCATCAACAATAAAGAGAATGTCTCTTCAAAAAAAAAAAAAAAGCATGGCTTCATATAAGTCACAATTGGCTTCAAACTCATTGTGTAGCTGAGGATAACCTTAAAATCCTGATTCTCCCTGTTGACATCTCCCAGGTGCTGAGATTACAGGAGGTAAGCACCACCATTCTTCCTTGAATTGGGAAATTTTAATTGCTCTGTTTTTAGATACTTAATAGAATTTTTAGTCATTTGTATTAAGAATAATCTATTTCTCTTCAAAGATTTCTTATTAGTAACCTTGTCACATTTCAGGTGTTGCAATGATTATGTATATTATACAGCACGTTTGTTAACTTCAATAAGCTGTATTACAGACAGTATTTTTTATAGCGCAGACGCAGCCGTTGTGTAAGCACTAATCTTAGAACTAGACAAAACCACATTACCCAGCATTACACCTGTTTGGTGGGAACTGAAGACTTTGTGGACTTTGTTGAAGCTGATAATCTAGCACTTTTGGTTTTTGTTTTTCGAGACAAGTTTTCTCTGTGTGGCCCTGGTTGTCCTGGAACCTATCTCTGTAGACCAGGCTGGCCTCGACTCACAGAAATCCACCTGCATCTGCTTCCCAATTGCTGGGATTAAAGGCCTCATCTAGCTCTTAGTAATTCTTTTTTTTTGTTCACTTTTTACAAGTTTAACACCTTTTGTAAACTAATGGGAAGACTGAGAAAGAAGCTCCTGAGTTGTTTGCCTCTTGATTGTATTTGTGGTTCAACTTGTCTTTACATTTAGTAGAGTTCATTAAAAGATTGGGGTTTGGGTGGGGCTTCTTTTGTTAATAGTTTTAGTTGTCTTTTCATACAAGAAATCTAAACATTTTACTTTTTTTTTTTTTAAAGATTTATTTATTATATATGAGTACACTGTAGCTGTTTCAAACATACCAGAAGAGGGCATCAGATCCCATTACAGATGGTTGTGAGCTACCATGTGGTTGCTGGGATTTGAACTCATGACTTCTGGAAAAGCAATCAGTGCTCTTAACCGCTGAGCCATCTCTCCAGCCCCAACATTTTACTTTTAGGGTTAATAAATTCATCTACAGCTGGTTATTAAAATTACCATCTCTAGTTGGAGTTCTGAACTCGGGTTTGGTTTGTTTCTATGTATATCAAAATGAAAGAACATTTGTTTAGGAAAGGCTTGTAGATTCTTTTTTCTTAATAGTTTTAGAAGTCATGTTTCTTTTCTTTCATAGTCTTTTTCTGTATGTGCTTTCCTTCTGTTTTCTGCTTAGCAGTCTTCCTGTAGCCACGTGGTATTCTTAGTGAGGATAGTAGGTAAGTGCCTAGCAACAGTATGTAACTGCTTTTTCCTTCCTGTGATCCACTGAACCCAGTGTCTTCGTGAACTTCACCTGTGGCCGAAGGTTAGCACTTACTCTCTTGACCCTGTGGGTTAGTACAGTTTTGATACAAAAGGCTTATTTGAAAGGTTTATTTTAAAAATCTATCATTGTGATACTCATTGGTTGAGATTCTCCTAAACATGGTGTAATTTGATGTATAGATTTTAGGAAGTGTTTCAGCAACCAAATTATGGTGATGGAAGAATTCAGTTGATAGGTTACAGCTGAAGACTAATATTACATGGTTCACTGATAGAGAGCTAAGCCTCCTCCAGCGCTGTTGCAGTACACCTTAGCTTATTGACACTTGTATAAATGACTACTGTCAGGTTAATGCCTGCCATTGTTGAGCCATAGTCCTAATACATACTTTTACAAAAAGAAACATCATTTAAGTAGAACAATTTATCCTATATATATTTCTCTAGTAAGGGGTGGAAAAATTTAAATCTAGAGAGGACTGTATCTTTATGTTTAACCATACAGCCCTCTTTTTAATTTAGATTAAATCTGTAGTACTTACTCAGTTTTTGAAATTATTGAAAGTAGAGAAATTGATAACCATTTAATGTTGAAATGTTTTACACAAATTATATATTAATATAAAATGTTAATATTTGTTGTTGTGTTTTTAATGCTTGACATTTATTTTTAAAATTTCTCATTTTAATTCACATTTGAAATGCATATTATTCCATAAATGTATTATTACCTTGCACAAGTTGGGTTTTTTAGTCATACTTAATTTTCAGACAGCATTCCCTAAAATAGGTAAACATGGTCTTATTTCTTTTTTCTATTTTGCCTGCTTGTTATCTTAGCTGTATTAACTGTAAGTGTTGTGGAAATTGCATGTTTTACTTTTTTGATGCTTTAAATTAATTTTCAAAAATTAAAAAATAGAGGAAGCAATTTCTTGTTTGCTTTATAAATAACATGAATTAAATAAGGTTTATAAGGAAAATGTTTATACATTGGAGAGTTGAGTATTTGATTTTGTTTTTACTAAAATAAATTAATGAATTGAGCTTGACTTTTGTTTCTTAATGCTTAAGAGTAGCTTGTGTAGTTTTGTATCATTTATTGGTGACAATTTAGATTTTGCTTTAAGTAGGAAAGGCTAAATGAAAGAAGAGATAGATGACATTGGTTTTACGACTGGATTATGGTAACTTTGAACTCAGGAACTGGAAAGCAGTAGATGTACTATTCTTGAAAAATACTGAATTATGACACTGGCTACAGATCCAGTTTGTAGTGTTTTATTTATATTTCTGTCAAATACAAGTATAAAAATGGGCTAACATTTTTAGATAATTAAAAATAGTGAGAAATGATATCCTTAAAGTTCTAAGGAACAATAGTTGTTGAAAATGGTATCTCCCTACCTCCTTATCATTTGTTGCTTAAAAACCAGTAGAGGCCAGAATGAAATAATAAGAAAGATTGTCATAATGTCTTCAGAATTTCAGTGCCATGGATGCTTAGATCTTGTTTCTTTCATGTCTGTGGTATTTTTTAAAACAGAAATCAGTGAGCATGGTTAAGTATGACACCTGGGCCTCAGGCTTCTCTCTGAAACAATCAGTAAGAAAACATTGATCAAAACAGTGCATCTTTACAGGGACTGTACTCAGTCACATACGATAACTGCATGGAATGTCTGGTGTCATACCAGAGCCCCTTTCTCCAGATTGATGTTCCCAGGAGGCTTTACAGATGATCATGAACTAGGATCAAGTCTGTTTATGCTTCTGATTATATCTTTTAGGCCTTTTATAGTTATCAGCACTTTCCTAGACAAATCTGAAGAAAAAAAAATTCAGGTAGTTGTTATCCTAATCTTAAGTGATCCACCAAAATGTGCATGAGCATTTTCAAAAGTTCTCAAAAGGACTGGGAGTGTGATCCTCAGTATAAATTTCAAAACAAAAACTCTCCACTGCTGGGAGCTTAGCCTGTAGCTGGGTCTTCTCTGAAGCAGCCAAGGGGGAAGAGCATTGGTGGGGGCAAGACTTGGTCTTGTTAGACATTAAGGTTACTTTCTAAAATAATGTTTACCTGTCTTTAAGTTACTCTGAAGCCAGAAGCTTCAGGCCTCTAAATGAAGTAACAGCTGTTGATTAACAGAAGTGGGGAACGGAGAGTGGTTGTCAAGTAAAGGATCAATTGCTAGGGCATCTTTCTCTCTTGGAAGCCTTGCCTCTTGCTTGCCAGTCAGGAGGGAGGTTTAGAGCAATAAATTTGTATCAAACCAGAAGACAGTCAGCTCACAGAAGGAAAATTTTTTACACAAGCAAATATTCATAAGCACATGTACATAAACACATTCACTCACATACTCCTGTGGGGCCCAGCTACTTATTTCATATTCACACACACACACACACGTACATACATACATACATACACACACACACACATACACACATGGACCAAAAGCACCAGTGCAGAAAGAACTCACTCATTCTGGATGAAAAATAAACTTTCAACCTTTATTGCACAGAGGAAAAAAAAACCCTTTTATTGCTAAGTGAATTAAACCCAAATCTGTAAGAAAAAAAGCTTTTTCCTCTTTAGTAAGACTAAGCCTGCCTCGAAGTTAATAAAACTGTTCCATCCCATGGTAAAGAGAAGCCTGCCTGATCTTTCTGCTCTCTCTGCATTCTTCCTTTTGTCTCTGTTTCTTTCTGCATTCTGTGTATGTTTCTGTCTGCATTTCTTTCTGCATTTCTGCATCTCTTCCTCCTAATTCTGCCCCCCTGCTTCCTAATGCCATCATTCCTAATGTTTTTGTACCTATTTTAGGAGAATAGGTCACATTGTATCTTATCTCAAAGCTCACCGAGAATTTAAACATAAATTCAAATCATAAATTGAATAGTTTACAACAGAGATGTTTATAAGTGTTTTCATTAAGTGTAGTTATTTAACTAGATACTTATTTTCTGTCACTAGCTCTATAAGTTCATTGAAAGTTCATTGTCACTAGCTGGGCAGTGGTGGCGCACGCCTTTAATCCCAGCACCTGGGAGGCAGAGGCAGGCAGATTTCTGAGT
>NW_022196905.1:145060807-145166310 GCF_008632895.1 Mastomys coucha | reverse complement strand
AAAAAAAAAAAAAAAAAGAAAAGAAAAAAAGAAAGAAAGAAAGAATGAAAGTTAAAAATTATAATTTTCATATCTAAGTTAACAATGGATGAGGTTTTGTATAGATAAATCCAGTCAATATTTTGTCTTCTGCCCTTGAACCTACAATACATCATTCCTTCCCTTTTGTGACCTTTGGTTAATTGTTTTACAGCTCTAAAGAAGGTATTCAAAGTTGTAATTGCTTTCTATCTCAGAAGCAATTAACTCATGGTACCTGAAGACTGGCAGAGGTTTTTGGTTTTTGGTTTTTGTGCATCAGAGAGCTCTAGTTTGCAGCCCTAATTATAAAATGCTTAATAGTTACTAATATAATTTGAAGAATTCTTATAGAATCACCATTAGGAATTAAATAATTTACTTGTGTGTATATCATCAATATAATACAGTACATGTTTGTTGATCTGCAGAAAATCTGCCCAGTAGGGTAGGCTGGATGCCCAGAGTTATTATACTAATTTTATAAGGACAGGAAAGGCTTATCAGCTGCAGGAGTCAGATCCTGAGATTTGTCCCTCAGGCCTTGCCTCCAAAGGTTCATTCATCATAGTTCCATGGTGCAACATCTCTGGAAGATCACCTGCTAGCCTCTCCTGACACTACCTTCCACTTCACCATTACTTTCCAAGAATGTGAAATTTGAACATAAATTTGTATGACAGTGAAGATTAGTATTTGCAGTGCATGTGTCTACATAATTATCTTTAAAATACCTATAATCAGTTTATTTAACTGATTCAAGCCAGTGAATCCCAACTTATTTTTTTTAAGATTTATTTTATGTATGTGAGTATGCTGTAGCTGTCTTCAGACACACTAGAAGAGGGCATTAGATCCTATTACAGATGGTTGTGAGCCACCATGTTCTTGCTGGGGATCAAACTCAGGACCTCTGAAAGAGGAGTCATTGCTCTTAACCACTGAGACATCTCTCCAGCCCCCAACTTAGCATTTTTATCTTTTTTTTTTCTTTTTGGTTTTTCAAGATAGGGTTTTTCAGTATAGCCCTGGCTGTCCTGGAACTCACTCTGTAGACCAGGCTGGCCTCAAACTCAGAAATCTGCCTGCCTCTGCCTCTGCCTCCACCTCCCAAGTGCTGGGATTAAAGGCGTGTGCCACCACTGCCCGGCTTATATCATTATTTGATTGTCTTAGGAAACTTCAAAATGTTCATGGGCTGCAATTTTTATTAAGAAAAGGATAATTTATTATTAAAAGTCATGTAGTCTGAGTTCACATTTATCCTGTCTCTGTCTATATTCCTTTTTATTAGAGACTGATGGTTTGTATATGCTTGGCCCATATATTTATTTATATATACATATATATATGTATACATATATATATATATTTATTGTAAATAAATATATTTATAATATATATATTTACATTGTAAATTGTAAACCTCATAAACAATCTGTACTTAATATCTTATTTCCTCATTTGTTACTGATTATATTCAACCCATTCCCACCCTCATTTTACTTAATTGATAGAGAAGTCTCAAGAATATTCATTTATATTTTTATGTATTATTCATTGCCTGTCTTTGGCTATTTTATAGCAGTTGAGTTTTGAGCCTTTTAAGATATTTAGCATCGGGCTGGAGAGATGGCTCAGTGGTTAAGAGCACTTGACTGCTCTTCTGAAGGTCCTGAGTTCAAATCCCAGCAACCACATGGTGGCTCACAACCATCCGTAATGAGATCTGACACCCTCTTCTGGTGTCTTCTGAAGACAGCTACAGTGTACTTACATATAATAATAAATCTTTCCTTAAAAGAAGATATTTAGCATCATCCAATAGTAGTGGTACATGCCTTTAATCCTAACACACAGGAGGCAGGCAGATCTCTCTTAGTTCAATGCCAGCATAATCTACAGATCAAGTTCCAAGATAGCCAGGGCTACACAAAGAAACCCTGTCTCAAACAAATAGAAAACAATATATTTAGCCTTAGCTGGGATGGCTCAACAGATAAAGCATACTTTCTGCCCAAGTCTGAGGACTTCCATTCAATTTATAGGACCTATCTAAAGATAGACAATCCCTGCTAAGTTGCTCTCTCGTGTCCATATATGTGCTGTGGCACACCCACCCCACCTCAGTTATAATAAATACAAGCAGCAGTTAAAAGTCCTTGGTACTCAACTAGAAGAGCAGGATTTGGTTCCCAGTACCACATCAGGTGCCTCATAACCACCTCTTTCTCCAGCTCCAGGAAGCTGCACTTCCTCTTCTGGTGTTCACACAGTCACACACAAATAAAAGCTAAGTAATATGTTTAGTATATTCTATATGATTCTTTGATGTGGTTTCTGCTCATATTTCTGGCTGTGTTTCTTAAAAGTCTTCTTTGCTGCATTCTATTCCTCTTACTCTTTAATTTTCAAATTCCTTACATTTCAGTTCTAGACAGTTTTCTATTCTTGTCCTTTCCAGTGACCTTATTCTCATTTGGATGTAGTAGTCATGTCTCTGTCCTCTCCTCCCCACTTTTGCCACCCCATAATTTTTATCTACACAGCAACAGTTTAGTCTAAATTAAGTTAAATTATGTTAAGACCTTGGAGCTGTGACTCAGTAATTATATGTATATATATTCATACAGATTAATTAGAATTCTCCTTTAATTCTACATAATATGGTTCTTTGCCTTTTTCTTCTGGACCTCATACCAGTCCTTATTTACAGTACTGCTCTCTGTCTTTACTGTTCTTACCATCCCTGACCCAATCCAGAATAAAATTCCCCTTTTCCCTCTTTGCACTGTCCTGTTGTCATAATACTATTAGATTAGGCATTATTTAGTTTGTCCCATCTGAGGCTGGCCTAGAATTCTCGGAGACCTGCCTGTTTCTGCTTCTGAAGTGGTGGGGTTCAAGACATGCCCCACCCATCATGCCCTGCTAGAATTTGTTTGGTTCATAGCTACATTCACAAAAATCTAAACCAGTGTTTATCATTCTGCAGGAGTGAATAGTATTGACCACAAATATATTTTCTTATACCAGTGTTTCTCTTTTGACTTCTAGTTTGTACTGAATTATCAGACTTCCTTTTTCAATCCTGAAAGGCTCCTATAAACCTGTGATCTCTCAAAATCTGGGTCTCCAGAATTTTCTGAAATGTATAGATTTACCTTTCCACTGGGTTTTACAAATGGAAAACTTGAAGTCTGATACTTTTCATTTTCTTTTTGTTGTTGTTGGTTTTGGGCAAGGAGGGGGGTTGTTTTGTTTCTTTGTTGGGTTGGGTTTGGTTTGGTTTGGTTTTTCAAAACAGGATTTCTCTGTATAGGCTGGCCTCAAACTCAGAGATCCAACTACTCCCAAGAGATGACTTTTCTTTTCTTTTTTGGTGGTTTTTCTGACACAACAGTTTTTCTGTGTGGCATCCCTGGCTGTCACTTTGTAGTCCAGGCTGGACTTGAACTCACAAAGTTCCACCTACCTCTGCCTTACTGAAGGATTGCTGGGATTAAAGGTATGCCCACTACCGCCTCATTTCAATCAATCAAAAGCTCATTTTCAATCCATCAAAAGGGATTTGTGAATTTTGCCACCTTAAATAGTTGTTGAATGTGGGTTTTAACAGCCAACATTTCACAGGTTCTCATAATAGAAATGTTCTTATTCCCTGTATTCAGATGAAGAAACAATATTATCAGCAGCCCCTGTGTCTCTTCCCTGCTAGTAATCTTTTCAGAATAAAAACATATTGTGGCCATGGAGTGTTATTGCACACCTTTAATCCCAATGCTCAGGAGCCAGAGGCCAGTGAATCTCTGAGTTTGAGGCCAGCCTGGTCTACAGAGTGAGTTCCAGAACAGCCAGGGCTATACAGAGAAACTCTATCTGGAAAAACCATAATTGTATTTAAAGCCTCAGTTGTTTCCCCATTGTTCTTGGGACAGTCTAGTAATCATGATGATGTGGTAATTAAGATGCTGGATTACATCATCCCTCCTTCTCACCCAACTGCAAACCTTGTGTCTTCTCTTCTTTACTGTTCTTGAATACACTGACTTGCTTCCTCTTTCTAGGAGTTTCTGCACATGTTTTGTTTCTAGACTCTTCCTGTGAGCACATTCCAGGGCTGATGAATGTACGTCTTCAGTATATTTTCATATACTCTTTCCTTCTTCCCTTGCCTGTGACCCACACCACTGAGTCACCATCTCTATGAGTTAAGGATTGTATCTATTTTGCCCCTCCATTGCATGATCAGCTAGCATGTTGGCTGGAAAAAGTGTCCTTCAGTTTTTAGATAAATGAACATAGTTGTTCTAACTTAGTCCAACTTGTTTGGGGCTGAACTGTGATTTCCTAATGCGTACATTGAAATTCTGGCCTCTAGTACTCAGAACTTGCCTACATTTATAGATAAGACAATGTAAGTAACAGAAACCACATCCTTCCAAGTCAAGAGGCAGTTGATTCACAGACTTATTCAAAGGACTGAACATATGAAGACACCAGAGGAAGATAGTCAGATCATTTACAAGCAAGAGCAGTATGTGCTCCTAACCCTTGATCTGTCCCACCAGCCCCCAAATTATTATGTTTTGTAGAAAATAGATGCACTCATAAGTGAATTTGGATATTTAGCTAGAATTTTTTGTTTTATTACATTGTAATATAGTATGTATATGTGTGCATGCTTGTGCACGGCAGGCAGGAGGAAAGGCATGCATGCCATAGTGCATGTGTGTTGTCAGAGACAACTTAGGAGAGTGAGTTCTCCTTGTTATATGAGCTGACAGTGTGATAACTATGATACGGTTAGGGAGGTTTTACTTGTAGATGTGAAAGAGAACAACCAGAAGCATCTGGAAGAGTCAAGAGCAGAGAAAGATGTAGATTGACCATGACCAGTCTCAGCAGACTGACTGTACATGGCCAGGGCAAGAGAAGAGAATATCGGGGAATGGAGAAAACAGTGACAATAGCATGGCTGTAAGAATGAGTAGCTGGGGAGAGGGAAGCCTGTGACCTGGAGGGAGCTGAGGGTATAGAAGGAAGTGAAAAGGGATAGGATGCTAGAGAAAGGACTTGGAAGTGTGTAACAGGTGCTTGTGGTACTGAGAAAGCCTAGAGGCCAGCGTGAGGTTTGGCTGGTTGGGTTTAGTTTGATTTTTAAGACAGGAATTCTCTGTATCCTTGGCTGGCCTTGAACTGAGAGATCAGCCTCCTGATTAAAGGGCATGCACCACTATGCCTGGCTCAGCATGAGCTTTGATATGCAAATAGGCACCACGGGCACCCATTTGTCCCTCCATCAAAGATACTGGAAAACACTCCTATTGGTAGATGAGGATCAGTTTCACAAGTTGCTGAGGAATGCTGACTTTTATCTAACCTACAGAAATAGTCCTATAGTCCAAGTTGAGATCATCTCTGGATATTGGACAGCCTTTTAAAGTTTGGGGAATTGGAATTTCCTTTGGACCAGATACTTGCACCATATGAGATCGGGGGATCAAATTCAGGTTGTCAGATCCATAGCAGGCACCTTTACCTACCTAAAGCTGACAATTTTAAGAAAAATATTAATGGTGTGACCTGATTGATGTCTTTTGTTGTATATAGTACAATGTGGTAGAGGTAAGTTGAATGACTTATTAAGCCCAGAAAAACTCAAAACCTGAAGATTTAGAAAAGTGCTTAGAACAAATTTGAGAAATTATAAATAATGATCTCGAAATGGTGTCTATCTAGACAGCTATGTCAGCAGAAACTACTGAAAGCCAGAGTAGAGAGGGGCTTTATATTGGTAGGATTGCTGCCAGCTGAAGGGTCAATGATGAGACAGAATGAAAGTTGGGGATTCCAACACGTGGGTCTAGAGAGCTACCTGTGAGCATGTCTTTATTATCTTCAACAAAAGACAGATCCAGAACAGTGGTTTTCAACCCCTTTTGGGTGGTCAAACAACTCTTTCACAGGGGTCACCCAAGACCATTTTTACATGTTTATATTACTATTTACATTATTATTCATAGCTGTAGCAAAATTATAGCTATGAAGTAGCAATGAAAATAATTTTATGGTTGAGGGTTATCTAAATATGAAGGACTATATTAAAGTATTAAAGGGTCACAGCATAGAGCAAGTTGAGAACCGTTGATCCAGAAGATCTCAATAGGGCCAATGTTACCACGAGAGCAGAGGAGTCAGGTCCCTATTATAAGTTAGGCCACTCCTTAGTGTGGAGGAGGTTATGTTATTACCCTCAGCCTAAGAGGCAAAATTGCCACTCTTATTAAGCCAAATAATACAGTATGGAACCTAGAAAGATTTTCCTTTTAAACAGTTACTAAAGTAGCCTAGACTAACACAGCTCCAGTCTCAAATCATAGGATTATAGGTCTTTATTCATTATATCTTGCTCAAAGAGAATTATTTGTGAGACTTAAAAATCTAAGGGCTGGACCTGGACTCAATTTGATAATCCCTAACATACACAAGGCTCTAGGTTCAATTCCCAGTTGGTGTGGTAGTTCATGTAACTACACCATTCAAGAGGTGGAGGACCAAAAATTCAAGGTTGGTCTTAGCTACACAGCCTAGACTACAAACACCCTGTCTAAAAACCATCACTGCCAATAAAAACAATACTGGCATTTGCCTTGCCAGGTTGCAAGACTTACTGTGTGGCCCACTATATTCTGACTTCTTGCTTTTGGAAGGGGGATATCCCTCTTGTGTTTATCTCACCTTTTGAATCTTGGAAGAGATGACTTCTGGTTTCACAGGCTCATAGCTGAGGAGAATTTTTGCATTAGAATAAGTAACAAGTCCAGCCATACCTGATTCTAATGGCACTTAGAAAAGATTTTGAATGTAAGAATTGATAAAATGGGTTAAAATTGGGGGCGGGGTGAGGCTACTGTGGATAGAGTCCTATGCTAGCATTGTACACTAGAGTATGTCCAACTCACATTTGTATGTGGAAGTTGTAATCCTTGTACTTAAAATATGATGACTACAGGCGGAAGGCCTTTGAAGAGGTAATAAATCATAGGTTCTCACTGGCCTTGAACTCACCAGTTAGGCTAGGCTGGCTGACCAGTGGGCCCTAGGAACCTGTATCCCTCTCTGCAGTGCTGCAATTGCAAGCATACACCACCACTTTTTTTTTTCCTGTGGGTTCTGGATATTGAACTCAAGTGACTTTGTATTTGTGAAGCATCTCAGTCATCTTGCTAGCCCTAATATTTTTAAGTTTTAAGATATCACTTACAGCTTTTCTAGACTTGTATGAAACTATTGAACACAATGACTAGTAAGCACATTATACGTGTGAGTGGTGGGAACAGAAAAGTAAAACTAGGTTATTCCATCTGCTATCTGTCTTTGAAAGTAGGCTGATTTAAGCCACCAGTGGTCCTGAGTATTCTAGAAAAAGAAAAGTCTCATTTCCATTAAATAATAAAAATAGTGGCCAGCAAGATTGCCTAGTGGGTGATGGTACTTGCTACCAATTTGAAAACCTGAGGATGATACTCTAGAATCTACACAGTGAAACCAAGTTGTCCTGTGACCTCCACAGTTGCACAGTGGTGTGACCCCCACACATATGGACATGCATGCACACATGTGCAAGTGTGTACAAAGTAAATAATTGTTAAGTTTGTATTTTTTTTAAGTAAGAGATCATTGAGAAAGACATGCTGAAAGCTGAAATTAGCCAAAAGCTAGTCCTCTTGTGTCAAGCAGTCAGCCATGATTTGAATGCAGACTAAAAGATTTTTTTCAATTTAAAAAAGAATTTTAAGGTATTTTATGTGTATGAATGTTTTGCCTGGATATATATGTTGGTGCACCATATTTATCCAGATACCTATGGAGGCCAGAAGAGGGTGTGGATCTCCTAGAACTGGAGTTAAGTAAGAGCTGTTTAGCCACCACAGTTGGGAGTTGGGAGTTGAATGTAGCTGCTCTCTAGAAGACCAGCCAGTACTCTTAACCATTGAACCATCTCTCCAGTCCCTAAAAATAAAAGTTCTTGAAGAAAATTACAAAGTGGTACTCCAACTCACACATGAATTCTTTTTTTTTTTTTTTTTTTTTTTGGGGTTTTGGTTTTGGTTTTGGTTTTTTCAAGACAGGGTTTCTCTGTGTAGCCTTGGCTGTCCTGGAACTCACTCTAGACCAGCCTGGCCTCGAACTCAGAAATCTGCCTGTCTCTGCCTCCCAAGTACTGGGACTAAAGGTGTGTGCTACCACTGCCCGTTGCACACATGAATTTTAAGAACTAGACTTTCTGATGATAAAAATTTGCTGTGTTTAGAAGATTCCATTAAGCAGTGGCCCTAACAAATCTTCAGTTCTACTAAAGCTGAGTATAGAAAGTTTAAAGCTAGCAGAAATTGGCTCACAAGGGCTAAGGAAAGACACTCTCTCTAAGAAAAGTGCAGGTCACAGCAGCAAATGTGGACACACAAGTTGTAGCAAATCTGAAAAACCTAGCTAAGGTAATTTGTGAAGGTAGCCACACTGAAGTTGGCTATTCAAAGAAGATGCCATGTTGTGCTTTCATTGCTATTGAAGACCTAGTTAAGGTAATTGAGGAAGGTGGCCACACTCAATACCCTTCACTGTAAATTAAGGTTTTTTTATTGGAAGAGAATGCCAAATGGGACTTTCATAGCTATTGAGAAACCTTGGCTTCGTCAGGATTTCTGGCATCTGGTGACTTTCAAGTTGAATCAAGTGCTTGCTTACTAAATTCAGAAGCCCTAAGGCCATCGGTCATTTGGAAGCTACCCTGTCTATGCTGAACAAATGGTTCAACAAAGCCTTGATAACAGCACATCTGGGTATAGTCCAGTATTGAGACTTGATGAGAAAAAGCATTCTGTGGCTATACACCTGATTGGTCATTCAAGAATGCTGATGGAAACATGCAATGAGATTAGTTGTTCTCATCACAAAATCCATTCTATAGCACATGAATCAAGAAGTAACTCCACCTTTTAAAAGTCTAACCTTTAAAGGAACATCTTTCATAAGGCTCTAATTGAAGTGGTGAGTCATTTGGTGAATCTATCAAAGTAAAACCAAAATGCTGGAAAGGACTCACCATTATAAGATGTAACCAAGAACATTTGTGATTCACAAGAGAACAATACTCGGAAGTAGGTTTTTGTCTTCCAGAATGACTCTGAGTGGTTAGACTTCAGGGCATAAACTAACTGTAGATATGATAGACATAGGAAAAGAGCCAGAGTTAGAAGTAAGGTTGAAGGTATTACTGACTACAGTCTTACTGTAAAATGCCATAGTTGAGGGGTTGCTTCCTACACAAGATCAAAAAGTTCCTTGGGATCTATTCCTCAAGAAGTATGCACAATGGTAAAATGACAGCAAACAATTTAGAATATTTATCAATTCAGGTGGTAATTTAAAATATGTGCAAAGAATGCTGTCAAACAGCATCTCATATTTCAGAAAAACTAATGAATGGAAGAGTCAGTCAATACAAACATCATTTTAAGCCATTGCCACAGATCCCACAACCAGCAGCAGCCACTATCCTGCTCAGTCGGCAGATTTTCAGTACCAAGGCAGTACTATGAAGAGCAAGATCATAACTTGTTCCAAGTCTACATGGAAACTAGTGGGCTTTTTTTTTAAGCCACAATGTACTTCCAATTTATGAACATTAAAAAAAAATTGCCAGGCGGTGGTGGTGCACACCTTTAATCCCAGCACTTGGGAGGCAGAGGCAGGCAGATTTCTGAGTTCGAGGCCAGTCTGGTCTACGGAGTGAGTTCCAGGACAGCCAGAGCTATACAGAGAAACTCTCTCAGAAAAAAAAAAAATTATATCGGACTAGAGAGATGACTCAGTGATTAAGAGCACTGATTGCTCTTCCAGAGGTCCTGAGTTCAATTCCCAGCAACCACATGGTGACTCACAACCACCTGTAATGAGATCTGATGCCCTCTTCTGTGTGTCTGAGGACAGCTGCAGTGTACTCATATAAATCAATCTTTTAAAAAATTATGTCCTTGAAAATTAGATCACAGGCCTGGCAATGAAGGTGTATGCCTTTAATCCCAGTACTTGGGAGGCAGAGGCAGGCAGATTTCGGAGTTCAAGGCCAGCCTGGTCTACAGAGTGAGTTCCAGGACAGCCAGGGCTATACAGAGAAACTCTGTCTCGAAAAACCAAAAAAAAAAAGAAAAAGAAAAGAAAGAAAGAAAGAAAGAAAGAAAGAAAGAAAGAAAATTAGATCACATATAGTAGAACCCTGTCACAAAAATGAGCTGGTATGCTGGTATGCTGTAAATATAATAGACTATCATGTAGTATGAATGTGTCTTCTATATGAATGTTTGGGTGATTTGCAATCTTGGAAAGGTCCGGAACCAAGCCTCAAGAACTCTGAGAGGGATGTCACTGGAAGTGTTCACAGGACACCCGAGTGCAGTGACTCTGTGCCTTTAGACTTTTGGAGTTACCTTAGGGATGATTATAAAGGGTGGTGGGAGTTAGAAACCTCCAGTATGACTTAGAATTTCAAGTAGCATGATGTGAAGTTAGTTTTGAGCAAGTGACTTAACTTTCTGAGGTTTCCTCACAAATGATAGCACCTTCATAACAAGGTGGTCAGGTGGAATAGGCAACAGGAGTATGCTGTGCTTCAGCCTAAGTAGTTAACAGTTTTGTCATGAAGTTCTGTGATTTTGTTTGTCTATTTTGATCACTTTTTGATGCTTGAAATGCACTTAAGTATAGGCAAAGGAGAGAATAAACTAGTCAGAGACACTGAAAGGTCCAGAAGAATAAAGTTTTATTTTTTCATTAGATTTATCAAAATTACTTACAGACAGGAATTAGCTTATAGAATGATTCAGTTACTGATAAATGTAACTCTTAAGAATATATTTGTTTTTATTTTATGAATATGAGTGTCTTACCTGCCTGTATGTATGTGCATAACATGCATGTAATACCTATGTAAGCCATAAAAGAACATCAGATCCACCTGGAACCGGAATTACAGGCCATTGTGTAACACAGTGTAGTTCTGGGAACTGGACCAAAACTAAACTGAAAGAACAAGTTCTCTTAGCTGCTGAACCATTCTTCCAGCCCCTACATGGGCCTTTTTATGGATATGGCAAGATTTTTTTCTCCTATGTTGTATGGATTTTTAGTAGAATTCAATAAAACTGCTATCCTGTTTGAGGTTGGAAAATTCATGTGCCTAGTTCTTTATAATTTAATATGATTATGAGAACAAAAATTATTTAGTATTTTGTTGCTGTTTCTGTGTATTGTGGGTTTGATTTACGAATGAGTAGTGGGGTAGTGGATAATCAGCCCATTTCTGACATAATGATAGCATTTGTTTCATGGAATAGTCATAAAACAACCCATAGAGATTCTTTTTAAACAAACAAAACAAAACCAAGATTTTGTTTTAAATCAAGCTTTGTATGGCATTCTCTTAAAAAAAAAAAAAACTATCAAAAAAGAATGTAAAGCTTAATGAAAATAGCAAGCCCTCTTTTCCTGTCTCTTGTTTTTCATGGAGGGCCCCCCCACACCCCGTTTTGAGTACATAATGTTCTGTGTGATGTTCATGTATCCATGTGAAATTGCTAGTTAATTGCAGCCTGGGCTCCTGTGAATGAGTCATTCAAGATAGGAACATCAGATTGAACAGATGCAGGCTTGGTTTCTATAAACAGCTACGGAAGTGACAGAGTTGTCACCTTTTTTTAATCTTTTGATAGTAGACAGGTGAACAGTCATGTACAGGAGGGGCAGGAAAGACCCATACGGTTCTAGGATAGAATCTCATCAGCCTGTTGACTTTTAAATTAACTCTGCTCTGACCTTTTCATAATGTGCCAGTGCTCTCATCTCACTTCTTAGGTTCTCATACTCAGAAAAAAAATATTTAGAAACAGTTCATAGAAACATGGTTTTATTTGTTCAGGTATGGAATATACATTTGTAACTCTTGTACTAGGGAGATGGAATTAATAGAATCATAAGTTGGTGACCAGCTTAAACTGCATAGGGAGACCTTGTCTCAAAAACATAAAAAAAAAAAAAAAGCAAGATGTGGATCAGTTCTTATAGTATAGAATTGATACAGAACTCTCTCTCTAGAAGTGTGTGTATGTGTGTGTGTGTGTATGTATGCACGCGCACTGAGATGTGTAGTTTTGTGAATTAAATCCATGTTCAAGCATGCTAATAACATGCTCTACTCCTGAGCTGTATACCCAGCACTCCATGTGCATTCTGTGTTGCAAATTCATCCATTTTGGAAGCTAGGTAGACTTGCTGAAGACACAGAGTTCATAGTGAATCCCCAGATCTGAAGTACTGGTGGGCATCTCTAAGGCAGCCAGAGTAAAAAGAGGTTAACACCAAATGCTGTGCTAGGAAAGCCTAGGCTGAGAAAATACTGGAAGAGAGCATGAGAGACAGTCAGGGGTCAGGAACCAAAATGGAACTGCATAAGATGGATGGAGAAAAGAATGACAGTCTTGCTGTAAGTGAACTGGGACTTCCAGGCTTGCTTTATTTGGCTATACACTGTAGTTTTCTTTTTTCTTTTTTTTTTTAAAGAATCGTTTTATGTATATGAGTACACTGTAGCTATCTTCAGACACAAGAGGGAATCAGATCCCATTACAGATGGTTGTGAGCCTGGGAATTGAACTCAGGACTTCTGGAAAAGCAGTCAGTGCTCTTAACTGCTGAGCCACCTCTCCAGCCCCTACACTATAGTTTTATTATAAGGGGTTAATTATTACATTTAAAATATATACTTAATTCTGTGCCTATATGCACACATGCGTGATAGTACCTGCTGGGTTTGGAGATGTTGGATCTCTCTGGTGCTAGAGTTGGAGTTGGTTGTGACCTGACCAACAATCGGTGCTGGGAATTGAACTTAGATCTGCTGGTAGAGCAAAGCTTTTTATTGAGCTCTCTTTAGGCCCTTTTTTCCCCCTCATTCTTCCCTTTCTTCCTTTCTCCCTTCCTTCCTTCCTTCCTTCCTTCCTTCCCTTTTCCCTTCTTTCTTCCTCCTCCTTTTCCTTCTTGTCTCTTCTTCCTTTCTTCCTCCTCTTCTTCCTCCTTCTCTTCCTCCTTTTCCTCAACCTCTTCCTCCTCCTTTTTTGACACTTTCTCATATAATCCAGGCTGGCTCCATAGTCACTATATAGCTGAGAAAACCTTGTCCTGAGAATAACCTGCTTCCCCCTCCTGAGTACTGGCCTTACCTGTATGCATCATGACACCCAGCCTGGGAGGGATAATTTTTTAGGTTGCACTAGAACCTTCCTTCACTGTCTTGATTGCCCTTGAAAGACATGGAGCTTGGTAGGAAGTGAGCAGAGGAAAATTTCCTCTATTTATTCTTACTCTAGTTGTGAAAGTTCAGCAGAGGCATAAAGATTAAACCCATAGGCCAAAAACAGGGAAGAGCATGGTAAGTATAAACTGAGTTCAGACTGGGGAAATGACTTGGGGCCCACAAAAAAAAAAAAAAAAAAAAAAAATAGCCTAGTAACTGAAAATGTGAAAAGTATGGAAAAGAAGAAAGCCTTTGTGTTTTGCTTCTGTTTCTGTTTTGTAATCCAGACTCCCTGGAACTTACTGTATATAGCCCATCGCAACCTTGCCCCTGTGATCCTCCTGCCTCAGCCTCCTGAGTGCTGAGCTTACAGGCATGGACCACCGTACACAACTCAGAATGTTTTTTTCTGAGAGTACTTGCTGTGGAAGAGAAATGGGTAGAAGCTGAACCTCGAGGACAGGACAAAAGTCTTTCTGTGAGCCTGTACTGAAAAGAGTCAGTAAACATTTGTTGTGTAAACAAAGTGTAACAGTGGAATTATGTTTTCACTGTTTAATGGAGGATAAACAGACAGAGTGAAAAGTGCAGTGTCAGGTTCAGGGGGAAATTTCCACAGGAATTAATGACTAAGTCATCTAAAAGTGGGATTTAGCAAGTGGACAAGAATATAGAAAAGGTATAGGCGGTGGCAACTGAATGATCAAAACTAGTGCCAGGAGATGAGAATCTGTTCATGTTACAGTAGTTCTTGAGTATCTACAATACCGGCATTGTTATGTGGTAGAGATATATATAGCAGTGGCAAAATAAATGGCCTTCGCCCTTCCCAGGTCAGTGTGGAGAAGCAACCCTGCTGTAGACAGGTCACATGGTCCACCCTGAAGGTGGTAAAGCAGTGTGAATGTGAGCACAAAGACAAGGAAGGCTTAAAGGAATGGCTACCATTTTATTTGGAGTGACTGACAACATCTAAAGAAAAACTTGAGAGCAAGTTGGAGACAGCAGTGAAGGAGCATTTCAGGCAGAATCCTTCAAGTGGAGGCCCTGATGAGATGAGATCAAGCCGGTTGTGGTGGCACACACCAGTAGGATTTGCTGAAGGAGACTGCAGTCAAGGAAGAGCAAAGAAACCAGTTAACTTGGAGTCAGGTCAGGCTAGGGCAGAAGCAGGTCAAAAAACAAGAAATGAGATAATCCGAGGTCTTAAAAAGTTGAAGGACTGTGGACCTTTACCATGCTTGAGAAGGGATGCCACTGAGTTCTGAGCAAAGAGTCAGTAGCCCATGTTTTAAGCTCTAATCCAGCCCAGATGCCGTTTTAGGAATGACTTTAGTGATGTAAGAATGGCAGCAGGATTGTATAACTTGTAGTAACCCATGTAAGATAACTGTGACTTAAGTCAAGAAGGTTAGGGAGATAGTTCAGCAGGTAAAAACCCTTGCTGCACAAATCTGAGGTACTAAGTTTAAATCCCCAGAACCTGTAAAAAGCCAGGTATGGTCATGTGCACCAGTAACCATGGTGGTTGTGTGGGTTGGTGATCAAAGAATCACTTGGGCTTGTGGCCTGCTGCAGGCTCAGTGAGAGACCCTGTCTCAAGGTAGAGAGAAAGAGAGAAAGCAGGACACCAGTGTCTTCCACTGGACTCCTGCACAGCACGCACATGTACACAAAAACATTTTAAAACAATTATAATGAAATTAAGAGTGGATGTGTGAGAAGTGGTTGACTAGAGGGGACGGCTGATTGAATTAGACAAGTAGTAGGTATGAGAAAGTGAATGGGGAGTTATTGTGGGATACGTAGGTATTCAGCAGGAGAGCACATTTGGGAAGGAAAAGGTAGTTTGGGCATGGTAAGCTTGAGCTACATTCTGAACATGCAACTGCTGAATGTGTTCATAATTCAGAGAAGTCTGAGCTGGAAATGTGGGTAAGTGAGGGAAAGACAGGAGCATATTTGGCATATAAGTATGCCAGATTTTAGGAGGCTTCAGTGAGTCTCAGCCTCTTCTGCTTCGTTTAAAGACTATGCTAGAATTGACCAAAGAGGCCTCTCTTTCCAAAGCTTGGAAGCTCCCCTTACAGGTTCTATTTGTCACGCATTTGAAGAACTGCCAGTCATACTGTTTGAAAGTCATGCTCTGGAGAAGTGGTCAAATCCAAACCAGGAACCAGAAAAGAGGAATCACCGAAGAAGTCCTTGAAACCTTTTAGCAGCAGTTCACCTGTTTTAAATCTAGTTGACAGTAGATTTTTGAAAATTTCCCATGGGACTAGAGGTGGAGCTCAGTCAGTAGAGGGCTTGCCTGTTATGTGCAGCATTCAAGTTCAACACCAGATCTACACAAAACTGAGTGTGGGACATGACTATAATCCCAGCACTTGGAATATGAAAGCTGGAGGATCAGAAGCTCACAGTTATCCTTGACCAAGTTTGAGGCTAGTCTGAAACCTTGTCTTTTTTTTTTTTTTTTAAGATTTATTTATTTTTATTTACATGAGCACACTGTAGCTGTCTTCAGATACACCAGATGAGTGCATCAGATCCCATTACAGATGGTTGTGAACCACCATGTGGTTGCTGGGAATTGAATTCAGGACCTCTGGGAGAGCAGTCGGTGCTCTTAACCACTGAGCCATCTCTCCAGCCCCAAAACCTTGTCTTTAAAAAAAATAAATAATCTACCCATATGCCAAAAGTGAGTTCCTAGAAAAAAAATTAAAATGCAGGTCAATACATGAAGCTATACAATAATACTTAATCCAGTACACAAACAATTACTGTCAAAATCTATGAAGATTTTTTTAAACAATGCAACCACAACTTTTTTTTTTTCAAGACAGGGTTTCTCTGTATAACCCTGGCTGTCCTGGAACTCACTCTGTAGACCAGGCTGGCCTTGAACTCAGAAATCTGCCTGCCTCTGCCTCCCAAGTGCTGGAATTAAAGATGTGTGCCACCACTGCCCAGCAAACCACAACTTCTTTATCTTGTAAACAAGTAGCAAAACTCTTCCTGTGCTAACATCTGTAAGGTTAACAATTTATGTTGCCCTGTTAGTAACAGCAGAAACAGGTACCCCTGGATATCTTACCAACTGGGAGGTTAAACACATTATATTGTTGAACAGCTCAAGAGGCTGAGGCACCTATTGTCATCAGTGCTAACTGTATAAGATTAATACAGGGATTAATAGAGTAATTCATTAGATTACTCTAATGAATAAACATTTCTAGCCATTTTAGTAGTGCAATTTCTTCTATTTCTCTGTTAGTATTCTGCTTTGGAGACTCCTACTTCTCAGAGACAAACAAGGAAAAGGAGCATACTTGGGAACCTGATGTCCTGTCAAATGGGTAAACCCGTTTCCAAAGTAAAGTTCATGTCTTCTACAATAGGGGAACAGAAATCCAGGAGAACCATCTTCCATGCTGGTGCTCTCTAACAGAAGAAAATAGGAACCACCCCCAGAGAATGGTGCTCTTTTGATCTTGGTTAGGTGTAGCTTACTTCAGCTACTGCATACTTAATCAAGTTGATTATTTGTCTTAATTTTGGTGATCGTAAATATCTCAAGGTACTGGGGTGAGACATATGTCAGGTTGGCTTCTGTCATCTGGTGTTCCAGATCCTGTGACAGAGAATCACCTCTTAGTCTTCAACTATCCAAAATCTAGGTTAGGAAGAACTAAACGTGGCAGGGCATGGTACACACCTATCAGCTAGCACAGGGGAAGCAAGCAGAAGCAGGAGATGACAAGTTCCCAGCCTGCCTGGTGCCTTAGTGAGGCCCTGTCTCAAAAAGCAAAGCAAACAAGGAAAGATGCTCTCTTAGTAACAGAGGGGAGGGTTTGCCTAGATTGTACCAGGCCCTGAATTGATTGTTTACTACTAGAAAAAGAAAACAATAACAACAAAACCTAAACATTTTATAGCATGGGAGTCTCTCTGAATTTGTGCGACAATTAGTGGAGTCATAGTCTTTTTCCAGTTAGTACACAGTCCTGGTCCTGAGAGAGGCACCATTCCTTAGGGGTGGTCCCTATTTTCTTCTGTTAGAGAGCACCAGCATCAAAGATGTGGTTCTCCTGGATTTCTGTTCCCCTCCCTATGGTAGAAGTCATGAACTTTACTTTGGAAATGGGTTCACCCATTTGACAGGACATCGGGTTCCCAAGCACGTTCCCTTTCCTTGTTTGTCTCAGTTGGTTCCACACAATCCTTCCCACCCTCCCTAACCTAACACAGGGCTGACTTGTCCTGTCTTAGGCAAGAATACCACAGGAGTGTCAGATTCAAAGGTTATCTTGAACTCAGTGAGGAGCAGATGGCTCTAGGGAATTTGGTAGTATTACTGCGTATTAATTAAATCCTTCCATACAATGAACAAGTGTCTGACTTTCTTCACCAGAGCAGACTATAAATATGTCAGAAGGGAGGTCAAAAGAGATAGCTTGGCAGCGTATCCCTTCATATAAAGATAATACTGGGATTATGTAACAGTACAGTGGGCCTGTGGGCCAGCATATCTGTTCTCTTACTGACTGCTTCATTCAAAACTCTAGGGAGGCTGCAGGTGCTACACGAAGACACTGGGGAGTCAGTGGGCAGTAGTGACAGCCTGACATTCACCTCAGCATAGCCAAACATTCCTTTTGAGAGATGCCCATGCTTTTGGTTTTACATCTGACCTAGAGGGTAGCTCTATTCCTGTCAAGACCCACTAATCTCCAAAGATCTAGGGGAGAGAAAGAGTACAGGCTAGCCTATAGGAAACTCAAGGTTCAAGAAGCATATTTGAGTAGGGGGTAGAGAGGGTGTAAAGGAAAGTTAATGACATGGATATTAACCAACCAGGATGCAGCTTGATTGCTGTGCTAGAGAAGGAATTTGGGGCTCTTTGGAGTCCCCAATCATTGTCCTGTTAGTTGATGGTTCTGTAGAAATCCCAAAGGACTAGACTACATAATTAGGAAGGCTGGGGGCTCCATCTACCTAATGATAAGTATTTCAGTAGTCCTACAAGCTAGGACCACAGGTTAGCCCCTCCATGTCTGGGATGTATATATTCTTGAGGATCTGCTGCTGGGTTTTGTTTTGTTTTGTTTTGTTTCTTCCTAATTCTTGGACGGAGCAGGTGGAGTCTCAGAGAAATGAGAGGAGGGTGGTTGATATAGGTGCATAGTGCCATTCTCAAATCTTCTTTTTGCTAGAACCAACTGAAGGTTAGATTACACCTTCAACCTTTCCTGAGTCCAGGGAGTAGAGGATGGCTTAATACTTAGAATGTTAATGATAAGTCTGAAAACTGAAACAGAAGTAATAGGGCAAAGAGACTTGGTTGATGTTGTGGCCTGATGTGTTAGTGATAGAGCTGAGGTCCTGGAGGCCACAGCTGGGCAGAGTGACCACCTGTGAAGTCAGAGGGGCTTCCTAAGTCAGTGTCTTTAGAGAACTTAAAAGGAGATTTTCAAAGAGGAAAGTTCAAACCTCGCTGAGTTTAGTAAAGTAGTAATGATGGTATAATGAGTCTTCAATCACAGACGAGGAAGGAGACCACTGTTCTCATGATGCTGCAGGTTTGTGGCTTTCACAAGTTTCTGCTCAGTCATGACTTTTGCATCATGCTGCACTGACTAAGGCAGTAAGGAAATAAAGAAAAGACACACAGACAGGCAGACCGATGGACAGAAAGCTGAGATCAGGTCCTCCAGACTCCTGGCTAGAAAAACCAGAGCACTTAACTCAATGTGTTTATTGTAGTGTTGAGCAGACATTCAGTTAGTGCATACAGTTGGGCAAAGGTGGAGGCTTATTACATACAGCTGAGCAAGAAGACAGGTTTATCTAATTTGGCAGGGGATGCCTGTAGGGAAACAGTCTTTAGGCAGTAAACATCCAGGGGAAGAAAGCTATTATAGACTTTTTCTGCACGCTGTCAACAATCCCCTTTGGGCTCCAGTGAAGGCTTTGCCATCCTCCAGGCCTCACCCCAGGAGAGTGGCGATGCCATTTCTTCCTGGGTTTGAGGCTTTGGGGTATTTGATGTGGCTCATGTCAACACACACATTCATTTAGAACTTCAGTCAGGGCTTTCTCTACTTCCTACAATATGGAGAGAATACATCTTGTTTTCTCCACCCCCCCCCTCATTTTTAAAATAGATACTGAAACTAAACATCATTATTGATTTCTATTTGGTAGTATGTGACAGGGCTACAGAACTGGGCTGTTAGTGCTAAATGTATAGGGCTTCAGCTGTCAAGGAAGTCCTCAGAGGTGAATCCACTTACTCCTGGAGTCAATGGGAGAGTGAGGACTTTGTGCCTCCAGGACTCTGGTCTTTCATTCATTGTTTCCCATATCTGAATCTTGCTACTGAGTGGCATGTGAAGTAATAGTTGGTAGGTTTAATGTTTTATCAGTGTCAACCTGTCTGTGAAGAGAAATCCATAGGGGTTCTAAGGCAGTTATGTGAAGGTTGATTTTCTTCATATGTTAAAAACATGGAGCATGACTGAAAATAGACTCATTTTTAGCCACTTGGTTTTGTTCCCATATTTTGACTTTAAATAAAAAACTTTGATATGAAACTTCTTTGGCTGTTGAAGGGTCAGGAAACTCACCCTACTCAGCAACATCCAGAAACTATTAATTTTGTAGCATTTTATAAATGACTTTGTTGAACAAATATGGTGATACTGACTGCTGATAAAGCCCAAGGAAGACTGAAGCCAGGAACATACCATTCACATGGATGTTTTTAATTGGTATTCAGCTGCTGGGTGTGTAGCTCAGCAGTCATAGTTGTGATCTCCTAGACCAAAGAGCAACAGCCCATAGCTCCACACGTGCATGGGTATCTTAATGAAGCACGTACAGACAAGAGAATCCAAGACTGGAGGACAGGACAATTGGGAATACAAGTATGGGTTACCTCTTTTCAAAAAAAGAAAAAAGAAAAAAGGCAAAGCCTACAGAAAATGACAGTGATTTCTATGGCCAGTGACTCCGACCTTTTAGACATAAGTCCATAAGTATCCAAGAAGTCAGCTGGCCCATCAACAAAAGTCAATTTCCAGATCACATCTCTGGCAATGTATGTGCTAGGGTCTTCTAGGAAATAGTATGAATCAAACAGTGAAAACTGCAAACAGGAAAAGAAAATAAAAATCAGATGTATTCTGAAGCATGGCTTAAAGCCGCGTTGCTCCACCTGTGCTGTGAAGACAGCGCACTGAGCAGCTTCTGCACATGCGAGATGTTCCATCTGAGCAGTACCTGTGGCTGGAAGAACTCAGCCCAGGAGCACACTGTGGAAGAGCTGTTGTGCCTGCTGTATCTTCAAACATATCAACCTGTATGTAAGTTATGCACCAACAGTCTAAATAATAAGGATGAATGGGGTAAAAGCAAGAGGCCTTCTTATTCTTCGTCTTCCACACGATCCGTCCTGTAGACAGGACTGGTGTGCATGCAAGGGATGCACACACATGAATAAGTACCAGCACTGATGTAGGAACTGCTATATTTCAGCTCTGGTATTAGATGCTCTTTCACCAGCAGCACAAATACAGCAGTTCACACAGTACTCACTTTTTAAAAAATAATAAAATATAATAAAAAATAAAAACTAACACATTGGCATTGGACAAAACAAACAAACAGAAGAAAAAGAGCCCAAAAGAGCACAAGGGTCAAAGACCCACTCATTCATACATTCAAGAATCCCATAAAAATACTAAACTGGGAGCTGTAATATATGTACAGAGGACCTGGTGTTAATTCATGCAGGACCAGTGCATGCTGCCTCTGTCTCTGAGTTCACAAGAGACTTGATCATGTTGACTTAGAGGGTCTTGTTTCCTTAGTGACCTCCATCCCCTCTGGCTCTTATACTTTTTCTGCCTCTTCAAGGGGTCCCCAGAGTCCTGAGGGAAGGGATTTGGTGGAGACATTCCATTTAGGGAAGGGCATTCCAAGGTCTTATTCTGCATGTCTGGCTGTGGGTCTCTGTACTTGTTCCCATCTGCTGCAGGAGGAAATCTCTGATAATGGCTGGGCACGACACTGATCCGTGAGTACAGCAGAATGTCACTAGAGCTAATGTTATTGTTATGTTTCTTTTTTCTGAGATGCTAGAACAAGGAGGTGAAGGCTCTGTGTTGTCACCATCTGGATTTCTCCATGTTCAATGAATCCGTTTGTGGAGAGCAACAGCCTGGGTTGTATGGGGGTTCCCGTGGGACCCCTTTGACAAACAATTCAATTATATGTAATCCATTCATGGATTGCAAGCTTCATTTGGTGACAAGAGGTGTCCTGTCGATTCCATTTAGATCACCTTCATATATATATATATATATATATATATATATATATATATATATACACACATATACATATATATAATTTTAGAAAGTTTCTACTATATTAGGTTTCCATAAGAATCCCTCAGATGGTCCTTAATTTTAGCTGTTCCTCATCTCCCTCCCAACTTGACCCTCTCACTCCATCCACCTTATCCATTCATAACTATTCTATTTCTCTTTCCTAAGATCTACCTCACCCTCCCCAAGTCCCTTATTCTTTACCTAACTTCTGTGGTTCTGTGGATTGTAGCTTGATTATTATTGACTTAGCAACTTATATCCACATAGAAATGAATACGTACCATATTTGTCCTTCTGGCTCTGAGATACCTCACTTGGGAGGATTTTTTTTTTTAGTTCCACCTACACATTTCATGGTTTCGTTTTTCTAAACAGCTGAGTAATACTCCATTGTGTATGTATCACATTTGCTGTTCTGCTGAGGGACATTTAATTTTTTGCTATTATGAATAGAGCAGCAATGAGCATCATTGAGCATGTGTCTCTGTAGTAGGATGAAGCATCCTTTGGTGTGTACCCAAGAGTGGTATAACTGGATCTTGAGGGAGATTGCTTCCCATCCTGATGAAGAACCCCCACATTGATTTCCATAGTGGCTATACAAGTTTCCACTCCCTCCAGCAACTGAGGAGTGTTCCCTCTTACTTCACGTGCACACCAGCATGAGCTGTCATTTGTTTTATTGATCTGAACCATTCTGACAGATGTAGGATGAAATCCCAAAGGAGTTTTGATTTTAATTTCTCTGATTACTAAGGATGTTGAACATTCCATTAAGTGTTTCTCAGCCATTTGAATTTCCTCTTTTATCTCTGCCCCATTTTTCAATTGGATTATTTGTTTTTTATATGGTTTTTTTTAGTCCTTAATGTTGGATATTAGCCCTCTATCAGATGTGTAATTGGTTAAAATCTCTTCCCATTCTGTAGCTTGATACTTTGTCTTAATGAGGTGTCTTTTGCTACACAGAAGCTTTTCAGTTTCATGGGATAACACTTATTTATTGTTGATCTTAGTACCTGTGCTAAGGATGTTCTCTGTTCAGAAGGTCTTTTCCTGTGCCAATGAGTTCAGGGCTATTCCACACTTTATCTTCTGGTAGGTTTAGTGTGCCTGGTTTTATGTTGCAGTCTTTGATCCATTTGGAGTTGAATTTTGTGCTGGGTGGTAAGTATGGATCTATTTGCATTATTCTTCTTGTAGACATCCAGTTTGACCAGCACCATTAGTTGAAGATGCTATCTTTTTAAAAAAAAAAAACAAACAGTGTATTTCTGGCTTCTATATTAAAAAAAGAAATCAGATGTCTATAGGTGTGTAGATTTATGCCTAGGTCTTCTCCTTTTTATTAACTGTGGTATGTGACTCATGTCCCTAAGAACCATCTCAATTGCTAACGTAGATACCACATGCGCTGCACACCAAGTCAAATCCTTCTATTGGAAGCGGTTTGCATCAGTGTGCAAAGATCCAGTGAGGTTAGTTCAGTAGCCTCCCTGTCCTGTGAACATTTTGTCATAGTGTGTGGTAGAAGTCAAAGCTGGGTCAGCTACTTAGAGAAAAATCAAAAATTAGACCAGACAGTTTGAAAATGGTTGATATAAAAATTCTGAATGCAGATAGACTAAAACAAAACAAAATAAAAGCCACACCGAGCTACTGGAAACAGCCAGAACGAGTTCTCATGGCCCAAAAGCAATATACGTTAGATCTCTTTATAGTACAGTAGTGACAGCACATTTAAAGTGACAGTACATGGAAGATAGGCAGACTCACACACATCAAAAACACCCGGAAGTATCAGCGAGTTCCCAGTGAATAGAATTACTGTCTATCAGATGGCTACGTTTATGTTAACTTTTTAATGTTAAAATAAGGACTACAAAGGCCATAGCCTCTGGTAAGTTGACCTTACCTATGTGAATAATCCCCCATGCTCATGTGCAAAACTAATAAAACACAGTACCTCACAAAAGGAAAGAAAGGAGGATGGGATAGAGGTAGGGAGGAAGGAAGAGAAGAGGAATAGTGGTGAATATGGTCAAAAGACTTTTATAAGTTTGGAATTGTAAGTAAATAATAACTTTAAGATATATTTCTTTTTACCACTGCCTTTTTTTTTTTTTTTTTTTTGGTTTTGGTTTTTCAAGACAGGGTTTCTCTGTGTAGCCCTGGCTGTCCTGGAACTCCCTCTGTAGACCAGGCTGGCCTCGAACTGGGAAATCCGCCTTTCTCTGCCTCCCAAGTGCTGGGATTAAAGGCATGCGCCACCACTGCCCGGCCTACCGTTGCCTTCTGTTTGCACCAGTGGTATATGTAAAAAATAGCAACTTTTTCCCCCGAGCCAGAGTTTCTCTGTGTAACCCTGGCTGTCCTGGAATTCACTCTGTAGACCAGGCTGGCTTTAAACTCAGAGATCCATTTGTTTGTATGAAATAATACACTTGTTTTAGGCCATCTACCTTTAGACTTTTTTTTATAGCTTAAGAAAGGGTAATTATGAACCTTATGTTTGGGAAGGTTTAGAAGTACAGTTGATAAAGTTTTTTTTTTTTTTGGTTTTTTTCGAGACAAGGTTTCTCTGTATAGCCCTGGCTGTCCTGGAACTCACTCTGGAGACCAGGCTGGCCTCGAACTCAGAAATCCACCTGCCTCTGCCTCCCAAGTGCTGGGATTAAAGGCGTGCGCCACCACCGCCCAGCTGATAAAGTTTATTATTAATTTATTTTGAGATTTAGTCTCATATGTCTCAGGCTAGCCATGAACTTGCTGAAACCCAGGATGACCCTAAAACCCTAGTCCTGCTTCTACTTTACAGTCCTAAGCTTACAGGACTGGCCTGCAGATTGAATCTGGGTTCTCAAGCTTGCTGGTCGACATTTGCCAGTGAACTATATCCCCAGCCAGTTGCTAAACTTATTAAAACATCAGCTATGACATTCAAACATTGCCTGCGATACCAGGCTCTGCTCCATGCTTCCCGCTGTCCACAGGAAGGCTTTTTGCAACTCTGCCCTAGTGATTGCTTCCTGCTGGAGTGGAATCTCTGAGCCAGAGGTGGGAGCTTAAGGACTTCTTGGTCACCTCTTCACAGACATCTACACTACCATGGCTTTGACCTTCTAAGTCCCAGCCCTCATCCCTACCTTTCCTTATGAGTGTTATTGCCTATCAACTGTCTGTCCCAGTGTTATGTCAAGTTTCATATATGTCATCTAATGCATTTCCCTTTAATGTGTTCAGCAAATGTCTCTTTCCCTACTATTCTCAAGAGAGAGTTTCAAATTAGTCATAATGAAAGCAAGCCAGCCATGTTTGGTGGCACACACCTCTCATCGTAGACTTGGGGCGGGCGGGCGGGGGGGGGGAGGCAGAGGCAAAGCTGATCTCTAAGAATTCCAAGGCAGTCTGGTCTACATAGTGAGTTCTAGGCCAGCCAAGATATGGTCATAAGACCATATCTCAAAACAAAACAAACAAAACAACAACAATGAAAGGAAGTAATGGATGGGACCAGAGAGGTTGAGACAACCATAATTATTGAAAATAGGATAGGGCCTTTCTGCTGCCTCTGCACTTTGCTGTTTTTAGGGCCAATGAATATTGGCAGCATTTGGATTCCAGTAAGTTATAACACAAATTAAGAAACAAACCTTCTTACCAAGACTTCTGGGTTTTTCTTAATTAATAACAATTCTTGCAGAGCGCTAACTTGCTTTCAGAATCCTGACAGGGAGGACTCTGAGAGTCCTTACCAATTGCCGTTGTGGTGGGAAGGCAGTTGGAGTTTGTTACTCCACCATGTGGTTTTCCTGAATGTTAGTTTTATGCCCTATAACATTTGCCAAACTTACTCATGCTGTTAATTCATCTACAGATTTTTAAACATTTATACTCAATTATCTCACAGAATAACATTTTTTCTCCTTCCTTTCCATTTAGTTGGCTGAACAAATTGATTAAGGATTCAGGGATGGTGATATTGATAAAGTGCTTGATTAAAATGTATTAGGCTTTGGGTTAGGTCCCAACCACAGTAGGAAAAGCAACATAGTGAGGAATTACTATGAAATGATGTCACAATTACTGTAACCATTTTATATGAAGGCGAGGCAAATGCCACACTCCTGGTTCTGTTTTCACTAAAGTTTTTTTTTCACCTTAAAGCAAAATGGCCTCATTTTATTGATCAGAAACTCAGTTGAGTTTTCTCCATGAAAAGCCTTATTGCAAGCACAGTTAAAAGTGATAGGAGAGAAATACTGACTCCATTTTTCTCCACACATGTCCCCAACATAAACCATGCCTGCAATGTATTGCCGAGAACTTCAAGTTTATATTGATTAAAAAAAAAAAAAGGAAGATGAACCCACAGACATTTTCAAAGCAGTATGCTGGCATGACGACAGGGTTTCATGACTTCTGAGACAAATGTTATAGTGATCCTGTCTACAACTAATTTTAACAATTGCTTTAGCATCTCACTTTTACCACATCATTATACTACCAGTTATAACTGATAGAGACAGATTTGAGGATAAGCTCCTTGGCAATTTAGAAAGCACAGTTCTAAACACAAGGGGCTAAAAGACCAAGTTATGACAGAAAGCAGCCATCTAGCTGGGAATACTCGGTGTACCATCAGCGTGTGTCATTGTCGTATAGAGGAAGAGGAAAGATTCAGTCATCTGTCCTATCAGCTAAACGGATGTTGTTTAGGAGCACCTGTATTAATAATCTGCACAGCCATTCCACAAGAAGTAAACGTTACCCCCATTTTATAAAGGAGACACACCTACCCGTGGTCCTAGCTGCTAGCAAGTGACTGAGTCAGTGTTGGGGCCTGACCTGGGTTATCCCAACTGTAGTCCTCCACAAAGCTGTAGGAGGTTTTCTAATATGCTGTGCTTTGACCTCTGCTTGGAGGGAGCACATACACTGGAGATGGTGTGTGGGGTCTACAACGGGCCATGGTGCACCTGCCTTCTCCCCTAAAGACTCTTCTTCATGAACTCATTATTTACCATGCCCTTTTTTTCATTCCCCCTCTCCCTGCTTTTCTCCACAGTCAGTTTGGGCTTCATGAGGATGTTCTCTTACCTTTGGTCAGGTTAGCTTGCCTCTGAGAGCCCCTTCTCATTCCTGAGAAGCACATTATGCTCCTGCCCACCTTGCCCTGAGCCATCATTTAATCTAGTCTTACTCATAACAGATGTGTTTACCTCGCTTAGTTCTCATTTCCTCCTTCCTGTCAAGGCTGCAGTCTGTGCCTTTAGCCCTCCCCACTTCCTGCTTATGACTCACTCTTACTTAGTGATGCTTTTCTCTCCTAGCAGGGCCATTCATCCTTAAGTGACTCAGTACAAGTGAGATCAGGTTTGACAATCCTTGACACAACTCTGATGAGTCACTTACACTGCATAGATCCATGTTCCTGAGGAAAATGCATCTACTGATCAGCCACCTCAGAGGCAAACATGTTCCAACAAAGTTGCCACCACCACCATCACGTCTTTTATCTCACACCAGCTTAACAAGGCTGCCAATTGTTTTCCAGAAGGCCTGGCTGGCTCACTGTTTCTAGAAAAAGGACAGTGACTGCAAAGAGCATTGGCGAATTTGAAGTGTGGTAGCTCACACCTCTAAAGCCAGCACCTGGAAGGCTGAGGCAAGGAGGACTGCTGAGAGTTTTAGGCCAGCCTGGGCTACAGAGTGAGTTCCAGAACAGCCGGGGCTCTACAGAGAAACCCTGTCCAGAATAAGAATAAGAATAATTGTCCCAGTTAGAGTTACTATTGCTGTGATAAGACACTACGAGCAAAGCAGCTTGAGAGAGAAAGGGTTTAATTGGCTTATGCATCCACAGGATGCTGTTTATCCTCAAAAAGAGTCAGGACAGGAATTCAAACAGGGCAGAAACCTGGAGGCAGAAAAAACCTGGAGGCAGAGGAGAGGCCACGAAAGGTGCTGCTTACTGGCTTACTTCTCATGGCTTGTTCAGCCTGCCTTCTTATAGAACCCAGGGCCATCACCTCAGCCACCATGGTACCACCCACACAATAGGTTCGACCCTTCCCCATCAATTACTAGTTAAGGAAATGTCCTACAAGATCACATCCAGCCTGATCTTATGGAGGCATTTTCTTAATTGAGGTTCCCTCCTCTCTGATGACTTTAGCTTATGTCATGTTGACATAAAACTTGACAGAAATAATAATAACTATAGTAATAATAACTGAGCATGATGGCATGATGGCATATGCCTTTAATCCCAGCATCCAGGAGGCAAAGACAGGTAGATCTCCAAGAGTTCAAGGGTAACCTAGACTACAAAGTGAGCTCTAGGCCATCCAAGGCTACATAGTGGGACTCAAAAAACCAAAAGCAGCAGCAGGAGCAGCTGCTTTTGCACAAAGCTGTAATCCCCAACACTTCAAAGGAGGAGGGAGGAGGGTCAGAGAGCAAGACAAGGCTCTTTAGTTCCAGGACAGCTCAGGTGTGGATTTTATAACTAGTGTTGCACTTTGGACTTAGAATGTTCATTGCGTTACTCCTGTTCACAGAACTCATCATAAATGAAGTCTGTTACCAAAGGTGGCATCCTTTATGCAATATCTTTTTAGATGGAGGCTTCTAGGTACATCAGCCTGCCTTCCTGTACTTTCTAAGCCAACACTTGGGAATGTGTGAGCAAGGGCAGCAACAATTAGGTGACACAGAGTGTTCATAGGCCCTCTCTCTGTGTAGAATATTGGTTAGAGACCAGAGTAGGCTTACAAACCATATCGGTAAGGCTGGTGAGATGGCATTAGTGGGTAATGTGCTTGATCATATTCTTAAGGACCTGAGTGGATCCCTAGCATCTATATATGGAAGCAGAGAGCCAGACCTGGCATGCAGGTTTCTCTAGCACTGGGGAGATAGAGACAGGCGAGTCCTGGGGACTTGCTGGACAGCCAGTCTACCCAAATCAGTGAACTTTGGGTCCAATGAGAGACCTTAAAAATGTAGGCAGTAAAAGTGATAGAGAGGACAGAGAACATTGACCTCTGGCCTCTGGCCACTCATAGGCAAGTGTACCTGTATATACACATGCACACCACATGAACGAGGAGAGAGAGAGAGACAGAGAGAGAGAGAGACAGAGAGAGACAGAGAGACAGAGAGACACAGAGAGAGAGAGACACAGAGAGAGAGAGACAGAGAGAGAGACAGAGAGAGACACAGAGAGAGAGAGACACAGAGAGAGAGAGACACAGAGAGACACAGAGAGAGACAGAGAGAGAGAGAGGACTGATGCTTTCCTTCTGTATTCATCTCTTTGCTGACTTCCTTGTCTTTCTATTGCTTTGTCCTTGCTGTTTCTGTCCTATTTCTTTTGTAAAATTATTTATTCTATATGTGTATTTTGCCTACATGCAAGTACATATGTTAGGTGCATGCCTAGTGCTTTCAGAAGCTAGAAGAGGCATTTGATCCTCTGGAATTAGAGTACCAGTCAGTTGTGAGCCACCATGTGGGTGCTGGAAACTAAACCTAGATCCTCTGTGAGAGCAGTGCTCCTAGCCCCTGAGCTATCTCTTCAACCCCGGTTTCTGTTTCCGTTGTTCTCCTTCTAGTCAGTTGTCTACACCTTGTCCCTGACTCTGATCATTCACTGTGGAAGGGAGGAAAAACTAGTCTTTATGTGCAAAATTAGGATGTTCACTAAATCACCCAAAAGGACCAAACACTGTCCCTTAGCATCATCTTTCAGGAGTGTCACCCTTTGGACACTGAGACATGTTGCCATCTCTAAAGCTCATGATTGAGAACTATGCAGTTGAGTTACAGAAAGAGAAAGAAAGAGATAAAGAAAGAAAAGAAGGAAGAAAGAAAGAGCTATGCAGAGAAATCCTGTCTCAAAAGAGAGAGAGAGAGGGAGGAAGGGAGAGAGAGACAGACAGACAGAGAGGGAGGGAGAGAGAGGGGGAGAAAGGAAGGAAGGAAGAAAAGCACACATACAAAAATCTCACAGTGCTCTAAGTAAGCTCACAGTTTTGTGCTGGGCTATATTCATAACTATTCTGGGATGCATGCAGCTCATGACCCAGCAGCATCTAGTATTGTGTTCGCTTATAAAGAGCTACTCACTTCTAGTGTGAGTGGTGAGAATTCTGTTTCTCTCATGGTGGCATAGCTTGTCACACTGTGCATCATAGGGTGGTTAGCATACTGGCTTCAGTGCCATAATCTGTAACACATTGCCAGTCACTGTGACCACCAAACACCTCACAAAGAAGTGGCATTGCCTCTAGGTCACTTAGGGTCATTGCTAGCTGGACAATCCCATTTCAAATATATGGGGCTCAGGTGCTCATTAGTAAGTACTGCATATAATATGATGGGGCACCGTGATTATCAGTCTTTTGGTCTAAATAGCCCAGTCATGAAAACCACATAAAAACCTGCCATACTGCCATACTCTTCCAGCCACTTCTTATCTTTCAAATCTAAAGTATTATAAAGTATGGTGCCAGGCAGTGGTGGCTCACGCCTTTAATCCCAGCACTTGGTAGGCAGAGGCAGGTGGATTTCTGAGTTCGAGGCCAGCCTGGGCTATACAGAGTGAGTTCCAGGACAGCCAGGGCTACACAGAGAAACCCTGTCTCAAAAAACAAAAACAAACAAACAAACAAAGAAACCAAAAAACAAATAAAGTATTATAAAGTATGTTACATTCTAAGAAAACTGCTGCTGAGGTCCTAAACAGGATTCTGATTAATTCATCAATTCCTTCAAAATATCACAAAACATAAGATACCTATTCTGTACACAGAGAATATTGTCTTTTATGTTTTACGAATACTAGGTTTTCGTAAGTTGTTGGTTTACAAAAGGAGTGGGTGCATATGAACTTTAACCTCCTCAGTGTGTCCTATTGTCAGTGTAGCAGACTTTAAAACCTTATTAAAAGTGATTGTAAATATGGTACAAAGTACACAGGTGCTCTTGTACTAATGAGTTTTTATACAGTAATATTTTAGAGTGTGATAATATTACATAAAAACTGTCGGGCTGGAGAGATGGCTCAGCAGTTAAGAGCACTGAATGCTCTTCCAGAAGTCCTGAGTTCAAATTGCAGCAACCACATGGTGGTTCACAATCATCTGAAATGAGATCTGATGCCCTCTTCTGGTGTTTCTGAAGACAGCTACAGTGTACTTACATATAATAAATAAGTAAATCTTTAAAAAAATTTTTAAAAAACTTATGCATTTTGTTTGTTCTTTATATTTCAGAGGAAGAATTTTGAAGAAAAATGGATACAGGCATAACAAAACCAAACAGAAGAGAAATAGGACAGGAAAGAAAAGGAACAATGTTCTTAGTGAGAACTCACTCACAACCTTAGGTCATCTTGCGCCTGGAGGTCAGGGTTCATCTCAGAGTGAAGGGGAAGGCTTTGACGAGGCCAAAAGAGAGCCAGAGCCTCCCTTAACTGGTGGCCTATGGAATGAAGCAGCAGATGGTGGAAATGGCCATGAAGAGCAAAGTTGGCAAGACAGAAAGATCTCAAACACTTTTCAAAAGACTGTGTCTACAGTTGAGTTGGACCGCACACCCAAGAACTGCTCCCCTAAGGAGGGGAAGGAAGAGGACGAGGAGAAAGAGATGGGTTCACTTCTAACTTCACCATCAGTACCACCTGCCTCTCGTCATACAAGCACTCAACATCTTTCTTGTGCAATGAGGGATAGCTGCTCAGGCATGAGGGTGGAAAAGCATATGAGAAATAGACATAACTCAGCCGTAGACACCCAGGACGTATTTGCTAAAACCCCATGTTCATTTATGCAGAAGACAGAGATGATGGATAAAAGTTGCCCAGATGAGTTCCCCATGAATCATCAGGGTGGGACCAGAATATCAGAGGAAATTTTGCAAAAGGAACAAGGAGTCAAAAGCGATTGCTGGGCTTTTTTTACAGCTAATTTGTGTGATAAAGAGTCACAGCTCTGGTCTGAGAGTCAGCCATATTTGGGCAGTTGGCTGGAGGAACCTCATAAGTTTGTGTATGAACAGAGACCCAAGAAAGCTAGGTCTCGCAGACTGACCCGCCCTGATAGTAAGGAACAGTTGGTTAAGTTGATTTCCACTTCTGAAGGAGCAACAGGCTCAGAAAGCAGCCCAGAAATACCAAAGGAGAAGAAGCTACTGATAAACTTGTCTCCTAAAGCTGAAACTGTAGGTTTACCTAGGAACCCAGGAGCAGATATCTCCAGTCGCTGTGTCCCCCATCCGAACTCCCGAGAGCATCCTTTAGAATCATCACAGGGTACACAAGGGGTGCAGAGGGAGATTTGCAACTCGCCACCACACTCTAAGTTACTGGGACAGACTCATATCAACCCTGAAGAAAAGGAGAAAGGTGACCTCTTAACAGGGAGTCATGGGCTGAACACGTTTTCTCGGGGGAAAGATATTTCTGATATGATCAATAAAGATGAGAGAAAGCAAGAAGTGGTGATCTTTGACCATCGTCTGCCATGGTTTTACCTTGATAACCTTCTCCGTGACTCTCCTCTAAGTATGTTTGGGAAGTCTTGCTCTTATCGCCTGTCCTTTAACAGACTGGGGTGCGCTGTGTACTTTTATAAAAACCCTGTCCCTTCTCTCATGCTACATTACCTGTCTGCCTTTTGCATGGTATCTCTTAACAACAAAAGAACACTTTTGACTTGCAGATCTCAGAAGAGAGTGGATAGGACACTAACCAATGGAGGGTTTGTTCCCTCAGAAGTTGTAAGTAGCCAGCCTGATACTGTTTGCTCTCAGAGGACTTCTTCTGACTGTCAGTTTTCAAATGATAGATTTGATGGAACGCTGAAGATGTGGGAAGCCTGGGAGCCAGTGCAGTGTGGACCCACCAAGGACAGCCAGGACGTAAGCAGGAATTATCAGTCCTTTGGGACACTAGCACAAGAGTTTGCCTTTCACCCAGCCAAACTTTTGGGATCTCCTGGAGTTTCAATGGGTAAATTGTTTTTATTTATGAAAAATAAAAGTTCAAGCTGAGCATAGTGGTGCTTGGGAGGCAGAGGCAGGCAGATCTCTGTGAGTTTGGGGCCAGCCTGGTCTTCAAAGAGATTTCCTAGAGAGCCAGGACTATTACACAAAGAAATTTTTCTTGAAAAAACAAAAGAAAACAAACAAACAAAATGAGTCCAGGTTACTATATGCAAATACTTTATGTCCTGGGTTCTCTCCTAAGCTAGTGACATCATGTAGTGTTGATCTTATGGTTCATAGAAGCAGAGAAAGTGAGGACGTGTAGTGAGTAGTGCTTGGCTTGGTAATTCTTCGCAAATGTCTGAGTGTCTCTCTGGAGAGACAAGTACAACAGTTAAAAGCACTTGCTGCTCTTGCCATGGACCTGGGTTTGGTTCCCAGAACCCACATGATCCCTCACAGCCATCTGCTAATCCAGTTCCAAGGGATCTGCCACCTTCTGGCCTCCCTGGGTACCAGGCATAGGTATGGTACACACAAATGTGTTTTTGTTGTTTATTTAGTTTACATATATATGTGGTTTGTTTGCATGTATGTCTGTGCAGCATATGCACACCTGGTGTCCATAGAGACCAGAAGATAGGGGCCAGATTTCTTGGACTCGAGTTACAGACATTTATAAGCTACCACTAAACCCAGGTCCTCTGGAAGAGTAGCCATTGCTCTTAACCACCAAGCCATCTTTCCGGCCCCCTCATTCACATTTTTTTTTTTAAAAAAAATATATCTGTGCATCTTTTTACTTTGTACATTTCCTTTCTTTGGTATAGTGACCTTCTCTCAGTCACAGGTCTCAGCTTCGGCATTGTGAAGGAGGGAGAAATAAAGATTGAGATTGAAAAGCTTGTCTGAGAAGGCTCTAGAGCAATCTGAAGAAAGGCTTACCATAGACTCCTTGAGCAATCTGTTCCATGCTCCTCCTTCAGTTCAGGAGCCCTGAGGAGCCTGGAAGCCAGTATTCTAAACCCTGCAGGTCTCTTGGGGCTTCCTAATATGATGAATGTGTCGGGGGTTCCTAGGTCCTGCACTGTCTTAGTGCTTAACTCCCCTCCTTGCCCACTTTGCTCTAAGGTTCCAATACTTCAGACAGACTTCATCTCAGAAGCTCAGACCCATGACTGGCTAAATCTCACAGCAAAGCAATTTTAATGCTTAGCCTCCTGACCACATGTTTATGACCTCTGAGATCTCCAGATAATCAGATCTAACTACTTGTTGCACTTGGCTCTGCTCCTAGATGTCCAATAACAAGATACCTGCCCAGACTTTGACAAAAGGGCAATTGTCTTCTATTATTGTTTTAACTTTTGATAATCTAGCCAAACAAGTTGCTTCGCAGACTCTGCATGGTCTCCACTTTTCCTTTTTAACCAGGAAGTGCTTGCACCTTTCCTTCCAGCCACATCCCTCCTCCTTCAACAAACACTGCTTAGGATTCGTCTTTTCTTTCTTTTCTATTTCTTTTCCTTTTTTAGAGTAGACAGGGTCACAGGGTCTCTCTATGTAACCCTGGCTGGCCTGGAACTCTCTAGGTAGACCAGGCTGATCAGGAACTCACAGAGATCCACCTGCCTCTGCCTCCCAAGGATATGGCTGTAATCCACTTCCATATTGAAGGAACCACAAGAGAGTCAGAATCCCATTCTCTATTCAATAGTTCCTTTAGCAGTGCTAAACTTTATTCATGGAATATTCATAAGCCGGTCATTTATAGTTTCTATCTGCAGTGATTTTTAACTTGTGTGAAAAGCCTCATTTATAAACAAGGCAAGCTATTGATGAATGGGTTGTTTCTTTTAAAACTCATCCTGAAGTTTAATTAATGTATACTTGATTATTGTTGATGATGATGTGTACTTAAGAGTCGATGGTGGGGGCTGGAGAGATGGCTCAGTGGTTAAGAGCACTGACTGCTCCCAAAGGTCCTGACTTCAAATTCCAGCAACCACATGGTGTCTCACAACCATCTGCGGTGAGATCTGATGCCCTCTTCTGGTGCGTCTGAAGACAACCACAGTGTACTTATGTACAATAATAATAATAATAATAATAATAATAATAATAATAATAATAGACTTGATGGTGGTGATATTGTGTACTTAAGAGAGGAAGAAGTTTAGAGTCTTTTACCCAGGGCCTATATCCTTTCTCATGCTGCTCTGAGGTGACAGTTGCTAATATTTTTAAGTTAGAGATCCTCTGATATGCTAATAAAAACTATGGACTTTCTCTCAGAAAGGGGGCACAAAATGACACAAACATTTTTTGTTTATGATTTCAGAATAGACCTTAGACCAAGATACCCATCTAAAGTATCTTCAGTTATCTAAGTTTTATGCCTGTGACACTTTCAGTAATATGTGTGTGTGTGTGTGTTGATGCTTATGCATATGTTTATGCTTGTGGGAAAATCTGGTCTGATGGCATTTTACATACAAACATAATGAGGATTTTCAACGAGTCTGAATACTGTTCACTAACTGAGATCTGAAACAAAGCCCTCCTTAGCCATTTCTAGAAATTTTCAAAATCAGACTTTAAACATAGGAGTTCAGACAGCATGTTTACATAATTTTACATTCAGAGTAAAAATATGTGTGACTTTGGAATGAATTTTGTCTCATACCTTCTCTTATTTCCACAGAACCCTTGTTACCAGATGACGGAGCACATGATTGCCTTTGATATGGAAGTCACTCAAGATTATGCCTTTGCAATGGAAGATGTCAATAAAGGTACCTTTTTTTAGGTTTCAGAGATTTCTTTTCAAAATAGTTATTTTTGTTATATTTAATTATTTTGTATGTGTGCACATGTGTGTATGTGCATATGTATGTGTGTGCACATGTGTGTATGTGCATATGTATGTGTGCACATGTGTGTATGTGCATATGTATGTGTGCACATGTGTGTATGTGCATATGTATGTGTGCACATGTGTATATGTGCATATGTATGTGGATGCCCACAGAGGCTGGAGCTACCAGATCTCCCTGGCATTAGAGTTATAGGCAGATGTGAGCCAGGAGGAAGGAAACCAGGCTTGGGTTGGAGGGGCCACAGTAAGACTGAGGCCGTAACCAATTTATTGAGAACATCAGACTTTTTAATCCCTTTATCAGAAACAGAAGGTAATAGCAATTGCCAGGATCGATGCAGTTATAGTTGCCAGGATACAGTGAAGTTTGCAAGTTATACAGGGCACAGAAGATTAACGTCTAAGACCGATTGGCCTGTCAAGTTCCCATGTTTCCTTGACTTCTGAGGGAGCATACAGAGAAACACAAAGTGGGCTCTGCTGCCTGAGGGAGTATGTCGGTTCCTAAGGAACTGGAAGACACATTGTGCCCCAGAAGCCATAGACTCTAACTGAAAACCTTACAATGCATGCCTCTCAAGATAGCTAGGCCAAGCCAACTACATGGTTCCTTGCTGGCGCTGAGAACCAGTCAGGGCTCTGCAAAAGCAGTGTGTATAATACTTCTATAAAAAATAAAACAAGGGGATTGTTTTTATGAAAATTAGAAAAATAATATGCATAGATGTTATTGTAATTGGCCCTAAGAGAACCTTGCATTTAGTTCTCTAAGTTTATTGAAGGCTATGCACTCTGAAGAGCTTATCATTTTATTTTATTTTTACTTTTTTTTTATTTTTATTTTTTGGTTTTTTCGAGACGGGGTTTCTCTGTGTAGCCTTGGCTGTCCTGGAACTCACTCTGTTAGACCAGGCTGGCCTCGAACTCAGAAATCCACCTGCCTCTACCTCCCAAGTGCTGGGATTAAAGGCATGCGCCACCACCGCCCCGAAGAGCTTATCATTTTAGGAGAGTCTGCCATTCATTGCATAAATTCTCCTGTTCAGCCCTAAATTAGCTTAGATTTATATTTACTTGACTTGAAAACATCTCATTGTTGCTGTGATCTTGTGATCCACAGTGGTAAATGTCCCTGTCCTTAAGGGATGCTTGCTTTATCCAGGTAGCTGGCAGAGGACAAACGTGGACTGTTAGACAGTAGACAGAGACTCTAAAAGTAGTACATAGCTGCTTTTTGTTTGTTTGGTTGGTTGGTTTAGTTTTTGGCTTTTTTGTTGTTGTTGTTATTGTTGTTTTTGTTTTTTGAGACCAGATTTCTCTGTATAGCCCTGGCTGTCCTGGAACTCACTCTGTAGACCAGGCTGGCCTCAAACTCAGAAATCCGCCTGCCTCTGCCTCCCAAGTGCTGAGATTAAAGGCGTGTGCCACCACTGCCCGGCTGGCTTTCTTTCTTTTTAAGAGTAATAAATATTGAAATAAATATTGAAATAAATGAAGCTAGAGGCACTTTGGAGCACATTTTGGAATTAGTTGTAAAATTTAAGTTTAAAGACAAAATGTAGAACTATTGCCTAAAGGTAGCACGTATTTCTTATGTGCACATTTGTTTTGTGTGTAAATCGTATTATACTTTTTATAAACTGCCCTTTTGTTTTGGAGATGAGGTCATCTATGTAGCCCTGTGTGACTTCAAATTCATGGCCATATTCCTGCCTTAGTCTCTCATGTGCTGGGCTGTTGCTTTGGACAGCCATGCCCTGCTCATTGGTATGGACTTCTCTCCTTAGTCCTCAGGGAGTCCATGTTGTCGTTCATGCACACAGAGAGCAGTGCTTGCAATGTTCAGACTGACGTCTGTGGCCGTAATGTTTCTTTTGATATTTGAGGAATGCCTGCGCAGGAGAATTAATTATTATTTATGTATCTCAGTTGTTATTTCTAGAAAAGGCAGAAGAATCTTGGTAAAAATGAAAGTCCCTTGAGCTGTAAGTACCTCTTGCCACAGAGACCTCAATATGGTCAGGAAATGAGTGTTGGCATTGCCTGGTTGTAATAGCACAGATGTATTGCAGTTGAAGAGTTGTTACCATAGCAACCCTGTCTGTGCGACTGCATGTTCAATTCTTTTCTTCAGTCTCGCATCTTTCTGTGAACTACAACAAAGCTTGGATTGTTGTTCCCAAGATTTATTCCCCATTTCATTAGTTAGAATGCATTTCAGAGCATTCTGACGACACAGTGCAGGAGAGATTACACACACACACACACACACACACACACACACACACACTGGTGTGTGACCAGAGCTAGGAATTAGGGCTGTAGTTTACATGTAAATATAGTTTATTAACAGATGCTCTAAGAAAAGAGGCAACATGGATAGACACTGTGTCATATACTTGACAAGGAGTATCATTAAAGTAAACACATGTGTTAGGATGTCAGTGCATTCATGCCCGCACTTCATAAGAATGGAACACATATGTGTTTGGCATGTTTTCTAAATGTTTTCATCTTGCACCTGCTTCTGCTGGGAGATGGAGCACTGAGTACTGGGGAGGAGTTTAGAGGTTTGGAGAGACCGCTAGAACAAGAGGAGTGTGGTAAAAGACTGAGAGCTCTGGAGAAAGGGATGAAAACTCTCATTTTGTTCCCAGTGCATGAGTGGCCTCATCTTAGACCTTGCTCTGTATGCTCACTGTATGCAGTGAGCCCTTTCCTGCGCTCCTGTGCTGCATGACAGTCTCAGTTAGGGAATGTTTCCCTTCTCTCCTCTGAGGTGGCCCTACAGTGCACTGAGCTACCCATCCAAGGAACACGCAGCGAGCTTGACTTTATTTAGCTGTGGCCAATCAGAGAGAGTCTCTTCTCTGTGGTAACGGTGCGGATTTGTGTCAAGGACAGGCTCTGCATGTACTTTTGGTTTTGAAGTTGCTCCTCCGTTCTGCTGTTCTCCACAGCACTGGCCTCACCAACAGCCTCGTTCTAAACCTTCATCTGAGCATCTCATGAAACCTGTAGCAATATGTGTATTCACTACAGTTATTCTGAGAAAGAGCCTTCCGGTTGGTTTGTCACGGCATACTGACAAGTAGGTTTTAAAGGGCAAACAGAAATATAGGGAGAGGCAATTATAAGGAGAACCTGCTGGGCTGTAGAAGTCCCGTGGTGGTTTCTGCCTATTTCACAGTACTGGTTGCCATGTGTTGACAGCCACAGTCCCCTGTAGAAGCCGAGGTAGGCCAAGGATGTGCTCCTACATGCCTGTCTTGGAGCTGCTACCTGCTGTGTAACCTGAAAAAAATTAATCTCCTCACAGTCTTGAATTTCTTAACTGTAAAATATAAGTAGATAATATCACTTTAGTAATGTGTAGAGTACTTGGACTTGTGCCTGAGAAGTCAAGGCTTTAACACGAGTTTATTTCATCCTCCTACACCTCGGGGCAAGCGCCTCCGGCAGCACAGAACTGTGCCATCTTGGAAGAGGGAGAGATTGAGCCAGGAAAACTGCTTACAAATTTGCATAAATTCCTGTAGTAGTCACTGTTAATGTCTATACTACAAAAAGCTGTACCTCAGGGGCTGAGAACAGAGGTGACATGAGCAGAACCCGGCAGAATGTACTGAAAGGACAGCACAGGCCCGAGATGCCCGGGTATGGCACGACCAGGGCAGCAAAGGGGACCCATTGTGTCTGGACATGTCTGAGTGTGTGCTTGCCTGCAGTGAAGAGCTCTGCATCCTGTCCTGCTGTTGAGGAATCACTGGGAAAAGCCTGAGGAGCCCAGTGCTGACCCTCGGAGGCCCTCCCAGCACGCTCCCACTGGGCACCCGGACTGGCCTGGAGAATCCCTCCAGTTGTTGCTCCTGATAAGTTGTGTCAAAGAAAGAAAGAAAGAAAGAAAGAAAGAAAGAAAGAAAGAAAGAAAGAAAGAAAGAAAGAAAGAAAACTTGGCAAGCAGCAACAGTGTGAACACAGCCACTACCTGATGCCAAGAGCTGTTGCAGCTTCGACTTGCAGAGGGAAGAGAGACACAGACAGCCCCGTAATAGCTCTGAGACTGGGTTAGTAGGCCTTATCCAAGTATTGATCCGTGGCCACAGCTCTAGGATCTGAAATCCCCAAAAGCTCTAAAATCCAAACATTGTTGTGTTTATTCAGTTTTTTAAAAATGGTGGTGAAATTTACAATAAAATACATTGCCTTACCTGTTCTTTGAAAAAATATTCATTTATTTTATTGTATGTGTGTATATGTTAGGGCATAAAGGAGCTTGTTGGAGGCCAGCAAAGGCACCGGGTGCCCTGAGACTGGAGTTCTGGGCAGTTGTTGGCCACAGTGCAGACATAGGAAACCAAACCCAGGTCTTCCAAAAGAGTAGTGAGTGCTCCCAACCTTCTCTCCAGCCCCACCTTCTTGTGTGTATTTTAGTTTATTCATAACACACCCACGGTCATGACTACCTTCCCTCAGGACTGCTCTCAGTTCCTGATCACCCACTGCCCTCATCCAACCTAACCTAACCTAACCTGGCTCCTTAACCCGGCCTTCACTCCCGTATCCACTTTCATTTTTGAACTAAGCACAACATTAAAGTTAATTTGTCAGCAAGACTGACCTAAACAGACAGGACATGGCTTTTCTTTCTTATTTACACAGTTGGCATGGAGCCTTCCTGTATTTATATGTCTCACTGCAGAAATAATGTGTTCATTACCATGCTCCTCCTCCACTCAGAATAGAAAGCAATATTTGTCCTTGTACCATATTACAACAACAACCAAACATTTTCAGAGTTCTCAGACTATCTGACCTCCAGGAATTTGGTCAAAGATCATGGAACCTACAATATAGTTAGTGGTTACTATTAGTATTTTATCATATTTTGATTTAGTTGTACTTAAAATTTAAAAAAAAAAGTTTGAAGAAATCTGAGTGATTGTTCACTTCCTCACAGTTCAGTGCAGGCATTTGCTTAACTCCTAACACCCTGCCTTCAGAAAAGGTCCTTCCTTTGCAACCCTGTTGGCCTACCTTCTCCATGAAATAACCTTCATGAAGCAGGTGTGTGTGTGTGTGTGTGTGTGTGTGTGTGTGTCTGTGTGTGTGTGTCTGTGTGTCTGTGTGTGTGTGTGTGTGTGTGTGTATGTGTGTGTATGGAGGTGTTTCTATTGCTGGGGGACTGGGGCTTTCCCTGCATAGCCACACCCCCATCCCTCAGAGCGGGGTGGGGGGGCATTGGGGGAGGGGAGGAGTCCGGGGAACTTCCTGCGCAGCCACACCTCCAACCCTCACCCGTTTCCTAATTGGACTCTGAACTCCCCTCAGTCTAAGCTCCACCCACAGCTCCACACCTTTCAGTGCCTGAATTTCCTGGGTTTGTTGGATGAATTGTGCTTTTTGGCTCTCTGTAATTTAGGGCACTTTTGATCAAATCAGTCAGCATTTGACCTTTTGCTGTCCAGTTTCTAGAATCCTGTTGCTATGACCCCTCCGCAGCTTACTTAAAGTGATAACGACAAAACTGCTGGGACTTCCAGAGAAACCTCAAAGTAGCTTCCTTTGCACTTCAGTGAGGTTTCAAGGAAGAGCAGAAGTTAGTTACAAGCTTGCCTTCTACCTGCCATCTGTAGTAGGTTTATCACGTTCTTCAGAGTAGCCCAGTGCCTCCTCCGTGTTTACCCTGTGCAGGTTGAGTTTGTGTTGTTGCTGGACTGGAGGTCTTGAGCCACGGTTTGGGGCCTACACTTATCTTCTTGCACTTTGAAGTCCCGAAAGGCCGGGAAATCCAAAGGTTGTTCACAGAGCCAGTATCTGGCCAGGACACAGGATTCTGGCAGCACAGATCTGCCCCACGCTAGGGGGCTGATAGGTTCTCCTTTCCTTCCTTGTTCCTTTCCCCCAGTCTTGTTTTGAGATAAGGGTTTCATTAAGTTCCCCGGGCAGTCTTTGAACTTTCAGTGCTCCTGCCTGGTCCTCCCAAGTAGCTAAGACTAAATGCGCTTAATTTAATGTAAAGTAGCCCAGCAGTTCCCTAACCTCACCCGCCTCCCACAGCTTCCCTCAGGCATCTAGAAGAGGGATGAGCAAGAGCCTTGGGTGAGGCAGAGTTAGGAGGAGCTGTAGACAGCCAGCCAGGGAGGAGACTGGCATCTAGAAAATTCTTTCTTTGGTGCCTTAAACAGCAAAATGTGTGGCTTTTTATGTTAGAAGCCACTCCGCCATAGCTGTGCCTAAGGATAATATTGGAAATATTTAAGAGCAGGCATAGTGAGGGCAGTCACCAATTTGGACCATCCTTATGATTTAATAATGCTTACTGACTCATTGGCCACAAGGCTTAGACTGAGTTCTAGAATGCAATTTTCTATACTTTTCTCTACATTTACCACCTTCTAATCTCCAGAAAGATGCTTTGGGAAAATGGGTTAAGACTACTCTCCTCCATGGCATCTTCATAAAACATGTGCAGTCACACCAAGTGCCCTGGCACCTGTAGCAAACATCAGGCACAGTGTTTACCTCCGGGGAGGTGTCTGACAGCAGGAGAGTGACATGTGGTGCCAGGGGTGTGCTTAATGGTGGAATGCATGCTGTGGAGCTAGCTAGCAAGTTTGGTCCCTTGAACCTCGTATGCATATAAGCGGGGGTGTGGCTTGCTAGAATGGGGTGGGGCTTGCTGGAGTAGGGGTGAGGCCAGGTAGGACATTCTTATCAGGCTTGTGCAGAGGATTTGTCTGCTCAGTGTCTTGTTTCTCCACATCTTATTAAAATGTAATATTTAGAAAAACATCAATTCCCCCAAATGGTTTATCAGATGATTTTTCCCTCCTCCTCTTCTGTTCCGTTGAACCTATGTCGCTGATGCTACCCAGGCTGTCCTGGGCTTCTGTGCTTACGAGATGCTTTTGCTTTGTCCTCCCCTGCTCCCAAGCAGCTCCCAAGTGTTAGTACACTGCACCTGGCTTCGTTTTGTTCTCTCCATCAAGGTGATCATTTCCAGGACAGCACGGTGAGGCATTCGCCGTTTCTTATGCTGAATCATGCAGTGTGCATTTTTTATTTTGTTTTTCTTATGTTTGTTTGAGCAGGGTCTCTCTGCATAGCCTTGACTGTCCTGGAACTCACTAAGTAGTCCAGGATGGCTTCAAGCACTCACAGAGAACTGCCTGTCCACATCTCCCAAGTGTTGGGAATAAAGGTGTATGTACTATGCGTGGCTTATAAAGTCTTCATTTGTGTGTGTGTGTGTGTGTGTGTGTGTGTGTGTGTGTGTGTGTATGTTTTAGTGTATGTATGCACACATTAAGAAGCCAGAGGGCCTTAAGTCCTGTCAATAAAATTCCTTCCCTCAGGGAGACATAGCAACATCTTTATTCCTTCTCTTCATGGCCGAACACTGAGGCATGATTCCACCAAAGTTCACTCTGGAAAAGCAGTGAGTTTATTACATAGCATAGATGAGTGGTCACCTTCTAGGGCATGAGTGGTCCTCACCTGAAAGGCCACACCAGAAAGTCTTCACCTAGCAGGGACGGATGAGAGCCTTCCCATTGCCTCATAGATGGAGCCCCTTCTTCCCAGGCTGTGTGTTGTTAGGACAGAGTTGCATTTGACGGGCAGAAAGGAACTGGGGGTCTGGTGACTCCCCAGTCCTCTAATAGGGGATGGATATAAACCATCAACCAGCCCGGCTTGGATTTGTGCAAGCCAGACCAGCTGAGAGCCTCAAGTATGGGGTCGAGGCTGCAAGGATAGCCCTGTACAGCAGAGTGAAGGGCGCTTGGGAGCCACCTCATGTAGCCACTGGGAACCAAACACCAGGCCTGATCCCTGAGCCATCCCTCCATTGTGTGTGAGCGTGCTCTGTGTGTGTGTGTGTGTGTGTGTACACTCGTGCTGATATGAGGATGTACAGCATGCCTGTGCTCATGCATGCAGAGGCCAGAGGACATCAGGTATCTCCCTTATGCTCTCTGTCTTATCCCTTTAAGACCAGGTCTCTCACTGAAGTGGTAGCTGCTGATCAATGGGTTCTGCCAAGCCAGTTATCTCCACTCCTCTCAGCACCAGGGTTACATGTGCCCTCCTTGTTACATGGGGGTTGTGGATTTGAACTCATGTCCTCCCTCACGCTTGCACACCAAGACTCTAGCCTACTGAGCCATCTATCTCTTCAGCCCTCAAACCTCAAAAACCCACATTTCTGGGTTTGTTTGTTTTGTTTTGTTTTATTCTAGAAAAACAGGGATCACTGGGAGACCAAGGTTAAAGTCTCTATTCAACAGGAAAGGCATAACCCCTAAAATTATGGAACACCTCCTGAATTGGCGTGGGGCCTTGCTAATCTGTTCTGCATCATTCCAATTTAAGATGCTGCCAAATGGAGCCCTTTAACCCCATTTTGTAGCACCCCAAATGCTCCATGGCCTTATGTGACTAGTGCTTCCTTACCAGACAGCAGAGGATTGGAATGAAAAAGAAAGTATTTGTGGCTGAGGGAAACCATGTTTGTAAACGTGTGATAAGGGCGCGCTCAGGGTGCAGGAGATTCACTTCCTCATAAGTAATCGGGACATATATAAGCTAAAGGTCACTGCTGTTAGGACAAATGTGTCTTCTCTGTTCCTCATACTTCCCCTCAACGTGCAGACAGAGCTTTTGCAGTACTAAGAAGGACTGAAAAAGTAGCTTCAAGCCAGGAAGGGAATGGGGGGGGGGGAAGGTAGGGGGGAGGGCAGCCTGCCTCACTCCCACACCCCAACCCCAGGGCAAGTCCAAAGCCCGAGCGAGATGCGCAGGCAGCTGTTCTCCCTTCTTGCACAGCCCCTTCCTAACGCGCTGATCAGGAAATCTCTGGTTTTGACATAGATTCTGAGTCTTAGAAAGACACTACTTCTTTCTCCACAGTTCCTTCTCGTAATGCCCATACCTTAGGTGCCAGACACAAAATGTTTTGATTTTTACTATCATAGCCAAAGCCACCAATATCTCAGATGTTCTAGGATGTAAGTTTTGAACAGTTTCATTCTGAAAACCAGGACTATCCTATTGTTTTTATAGGGAAATACTGGAGAGTCACAGCCAGTACCTACCAATGGGTGCCGCCAACTCCTGCAACTTGAACTTGGTTTTCTATAAATGATACCAGGACAATCTCTCCTGCTAGGTGGCAACGGAAGGTGTTTATGAAGCCTCCTGAGTCCACCCGAGACCCAAGGAGTAAGAAGAGACTTAAAAGTTGCACACAGCTTTTTAAGGATAGTTTTGGCAGGCCGGTACGGGTACTGAGGAACCGTACAGGACCCTGGCTGGAGGAGTGTACCTCAGCCCTTGGGACCCCAGCCAGATGCTGATGATGCTCACGCAGGAGGGGAGACAATGGCCTTTACTGTGACTGCTCTGATGCGCTTGTCACATTCTCTAATCTCCAACGGAAAGTATTTACTTTCAAGGTCTAGGCCTGTCTGAAATGAGAGGAGGCAGAGCTGTAGCAGAGGGCTGGGCTTCCACAGTGACTGCAGGGAAACCTCCCACTGTGTCCCCGGGGCCAGGCCCCTTCCCTTGGGAAGGGCAGCGGAAGGCAGCGGGGGGCTGGAGGGAGCGCTGGGGTCTGCGTCACCCACGCTTCCCGGGCCGTCAGCCTCGCAGCGCCCGGGCCTCGCAGGTAGAGACGCCCCCTCCCGCGGTTCGCGGGGCCGGGGAGGAGGGGCTGGGCTCCGAGCGCCCGCCCCTCCATCTATCACATGGCCGGAGAGTCACAAAAACAACAGCTTTGGCCAAGACCGTGACTTCAGGAAGGGAGCCCAGGGCCCTCGCCGCCAGCCCCCTCCCCATGGAGGACAGCTTTCTGGAATCGTTCGGGAGGCTGAGCCTCCAACAGCGGCAGCAGCAGCCGCCTCCTCGGCCGCCGCCCGCGCGAGGGCCACCTCCGCGCCGCCACAGCTTTAGGAAACACCTCTACCTCCTGCGCGGCCTCCCGGGCTCGGGGAAAACCACGCTGGCCAGGTAATGAGAGCGGCCTGGCGCCCACGCGCGCCCCTGCCCCGAGCGGCTCCGCGCGCCGCCCCTGCCCTTGCCCCGCGCGCCCGAGAGCTTTGCCGCGCGCCGGCCCGGGAGGACGGACCTCGGCACTGCGCCTTGCGCAAGCCCCAGACGCCGCCGGCCCTTCCCCGCCGCGCCCGGCCTGGTGCCCCCCGGGCAACCTTCATCCCCAGCCCCGGGTCGGGGAGGCCCGCGGGGACTGCTCTTCGGGAAATCCTGGTGGCGACTGCAGAGAAACGCGCTCCCCACCCGCTTGCGCGCAGGCAGACGCCGCGGCGTCCACAGGCGCTGTCACCAGAGCGAGTTCGGGGGTCCGGGTCGGGGGTCCGCGCTGCGGGCCGGGGGCCGGGGCCGCTTTGAGATCTGGTGGATCGGCGCAGCCTGCGTCTGCTTTGGCGGCTGCGAAGGCGCACAGGTGCTCTGGGGAGGGGGGCTGGCGGCGCCACCACCGACAGTCACTGACAGCCTCTCCGCGGGCGCCCAATTTCGTTCACTTGCGAATTGCGTAAGCGGCCCTCCGGGTACCCGAGCAGAGAGAACTGCGCGGGCTTGCTGCCTGCTGCACCTTGCTAGGCCCACCGCTCCAGCCTGAACGCCCTCCACTCCCTGCCCTGCACTTGGCGTTCCAGCAACGTTGGACTGTTTCTCTCCTTGCTGTGGTTGATGATGCTGGCCCTCCTGCCTGGCTTTCCCACCGCCACCCTTTGCCCGACTGATCTCACTAGCCTTTTAAAACCGGTTCTATTACCTCCCCTCGCAGCTGCCTCACCCTGCCGTAGAAGCCGCCCTTCTCAGCGCCTTGGCTCCTGTTTACATCTCTGTGACTGCGTTTAGGTTTGCACACGATTGCTTTTTCCTTCTGTGAGATACTTGAAGATAGGGGCCATGTCTTACCCTCCGTGAACATTATTGGGCACACACTAGTCGATAGAAGCAGTCACTTGCCACCTGTGTGCTTTCCATCTCATCAGATAAGGCTAGCCCTAGGACCCCCGGAACCGTTGAAGAATCAAGGTGGCCCGCGGTCACATGCTGATTTCCATGGCACCAGGTAGTGATCATAGGGGGAGGGCCTGAGTCTTTTGGATGTGGATGATGGGGAAACTGACATGGCCCTATAAGGGACTGACAATTTGTATTGGGATTCTAGCTGATTTGTGGAGGAGAAGCATCCAGCTAAAGAAAATTGCTACCTTTGCATCTTAAAGGGATAGGTGACTTGCGAAGGCCACACTGGAACCCTTTTCTAAGACACCCTTCTGTAGGTTCTTTCGAGGGGTGGGGGGAGCTCCTGGCAATGGCAGGTTGGGTGGTGTTGAGAGCCTCCTTGGAACCCCGGAGAACTTTGTGTAACCCTTGGTTACTTTGTAATACAGCAGTTCACAGTGGGTGCATCTGTTACCGGCTGTTTTCAGGATGCCGAATCTTGTTCGATCTCACTTTCACTTTGCCAGCCTGTAATCCATCACATGCTGAAAGTCAGAGAAGGAAGTAACTTTTAGCCATGACATCTCTAATCACGCTGAGAGAGGAAGTAGTGTGAGGATCAGAGAACAGGGAAGAGAGCAGAACCCCGAGGGTCTGCACTGGAAAGCCAGGACTTGGCCCTGGGGAGTCTTTTAAGGGTCCTTTCTGTCTCTCCTTTTCTACACTTCTAGGATTTTAATTCCTGCTTGATATTTGACTAAGCAGAAGACATCGGACAAGAGACCATCCCTTTAAACACCTGTAGGGACAGATTGGGGGAGCCCTGGCCTGAAAGCAGAAGCCTGCTGTAGATCTGCCTCGTCAGTAGCTAGCTGCTGTCTTCAGCCACCCTTATGCCTCTCTGTGACTGCTAAGAGGTGATTAAGTTAGAGGGTTTAATGGGACTCTTTCTCATAACTTCCTGTTGCCAGACCTAAAGAGCTGGTCTAGCCAACCTCTGCCACTCATTGGAGATGTAGTCACTAGCTAGGTGACTGATAGGCTGACAAGCCCTCTGAGTTACAGAGGCATACTTGGCTGTGATCTGGAGGAGGCATGCCGTGGACTTGGCCCCCCTACTGTGCCAGGCAGTGTAAGCCTCTGTCCTCAGGAGCCTGGCATTTTTCCGGGTGGGTTATAGGTTTATGTATGAAGTTCAGCAGGGTGGGTTGCAGCCCAGATCAAGTAAGAACTGGTCTGGAAGTCACAGAAAGGCCTTCCCCAACTGTGTTTTCCAGGGAGGGGATAGGAGAGAGGAATAGAAGATTGCTTTAAATACACCATGTAGAACGGAGAAACTATGCGGTTATCATGTACTTGCAAGATCCTGAGGGTCATTCTCTCCCTATGCTTTCCATGTTTTCTATAATGGACATGTATTTCTTAAACCAGACCAAATAAAACTTTTTTATTTAACATTGGAGGAAGTTAGTTCTTGCAAATATGGGCTCATCTCCTGCTTAACTTTATAGCTCATTTGACTAAATAACTAATAAAAATCTCTTTTAAAAATAGGATACGTCTTGTCTTTCAAGTCAACATTATATTCTAGAATCTTTATGTCCAAATGGCTGGGATATGGAAAACATCTTTCTGAATTCTTCAGATTTCCCTTTTAAATTGGGTTTTATCAGGTTTAAACATTTTAACCACATCGAAGCACCCTAGCTAGCGTGTGCTCTAAATCTACATTAGAATCTGCTTTCAGTTAAGCATCATTTGGGGATAGGTGGTTACTACTTACTATGATTCCAGTTCTGGGAACTCATCCTGAGGAAATGCTTGGACAAGCGTGTGGACACAGAGAAATGTTCATCAGAGATATTTTTTTATGTGACAGAGAAAAGTAAGACAACTTAAATAAATATAATGTATTAATTAAATAGTACATATAAAATAGATTGGCTTATGAGTCATGCAGTCCTTGACGGAAGCACACACATACATACAAACACATACACACATGTGACCTGTAAATGTATTCTTTCCTGAAATTAAAAGCCTGTCTTTTTTTTAAATTTTTATTATTATACATAAGTACACTGTAGCTGACTTCAGACACAGCAGAAAAGGGTGTCAGATCTCATTACGGGTGGTTGTGAGCCACCATGTGGTTGCTGGGATTTGAACTCAGGACCTTCGGAAGAGCAGTCACTGCTCTTACCTGCTGAGCCATCTCGCCAACCCATCTGTCTTAAATATATACACAGGCCCCAGCCTGTAGCTCAGTGGATAGAATGTTTGCCTGGCATGTACAAAGCCTTGGATTCAATCCTGGGCACCGCAGAGAGCAGCTGTGGTGGTACACACCAGTGATTCCAGCACTTGAGAAGTAGTGGCAGGAGTATCAGGAGTTCAGGGTCATCTTTGGCTACATTGTGAGTTCAAGACCAACTTGGGATAGGTGAGATCCTGTCTTCAAAATGAAAAACAGACTAAGAAAGTTACACACAGACATGCAAACCCTATTTTATGCTCAAAGAAAGAAATCTGTATAGATGCTTAGACAAAAAAAAAAAAAAAAAAAAAAAAAAAAAAAAAAAAAAAAACAAAACTGAGTGAGAAAATCAATAGGCACCCATGGGTGCTGCCTTTCAGCAGCAGGACTGTAGACAAGTGCTCCTAACTGCTGAGCCCTCCCTCCTGCTGCTTGGTAACTTTTTTTTTTCAAGACAAGGTTTCTCTGTGTAGCCCTGGCTATCCTGGAACTCACTCTGTAGACCAGGCTAGCCTTGAACTGAGAAATCTGCCTGCCTCTGCCTCCCAAATGCTGGGATTAAAGGCGTGCACCACCACCACCCGGCTGCTTGGCAACTTTTTAAAGGTGAAACATCAAGGCCCAGTTGAGTAACTATGTCCTTCTCCCAAGGAAAAGTCTCTTTTTTTTTCCGAGACAGGGTTTCTCTGTGTAGTCCTGGCTGTCCTGGAACTCACTCTGTAGACCAGGCTAGCCTCAAACTTAGAAATCTGCCTGTCTCTGCCTCCCAAGTGCTAGGATTAAAGGCATGTACTACCACTGCCCTGTGGAAAAGTGTCTCATAGGTTGATTTCCAGTTGGACATATGCTAGGAAACTCATGAGGAGATGAACTTTTTTTAACAACTGTGGCATTTTATCTTGATTCCTTTAACACCTGAGGTTCTTCTCTGCTAACACGAGCCAACCCCACAAATACATTCATTGTGAAGATCACAGAGAACATGGTAAACACAGGCGCTGTGGGCTGTGAGGGCCAGCCACGATATTAGTCACTAATCAACAGTGACCATGTTCCCTTGCTTACTGAGACTTACACTCAGTAAGGCTGTAGAAGGGGCCCTAGAAGGTGTTTCAGAGTAACAAGCAGGAACAAAGAAGAAGTAACAATCAGTTCTGTCTGTAGGCAAGTGGGGTGCAACAGAGGGAACAGTGCCTTGGTGCCAAGGCTAAAGGGGGCCATGTCAGAGGGTGAAAGCCCATTAGGGACAGAGTCTCCTCCACATGGAGGTGGGTCTTGCCTAGGTCTTGAGGAGGGGGTAGAGTGAGGGATGGGAAAGAGCCCGTTGATCTGCTGGGCTTGACTGAAAGGGAACTTTCTTAACCTCAGGCTAGGTAGGCCCAAAGCGGGATCTTGGAGACAATTAAATGTTGAACATGGGGCCCAAGAGATGGCTCAGCAGGTCTTTAATGTGCTTGCTGTGTAGGCCTGAAAACCTGGGTTCAGTCCCTAGAGCCCACATAAAGGTGGAGAGGAAAACTGAGACTATAAGGTTGTCTTCTGGCCACCACAGTCTTTGTGGTACACCATGCCACATGTACGTCACACATGCACACACACACACACACGCACAAATAATAAAATAAAGCTTGTAAAAGTTGGGAGAGCTTTTTGCTCTTGGCCTTGTGGTCCAGAACTGTGTGCGTGTGTATGTTCCTGCATGCATGCATGTAGATGAGTGTGTGTTGGTTAATGTCTCCACTGTGGTTATTCTCACCTCTTTAAAGGGTACAGATCAGTATTTATGCCGTGATTGTCACTGCATTTTCTTTTCTTTCTTTCTTTCTTTCTTTCTTTCTTTCTTTCTTTCTTTCTTTCCTTTTTTAAAGATGTATTTATTTTATGTATATGGGTACACCAGTGCTGTTTTCAGACACACCAGAAGAGGGCACCAGATTCCACTACAGATGGTTGTAAGCCACCACGTGGTTGCTGGGAATTGAACTCAGGACCTCTGGATGAGCAGTTGGTGCTCTTAACTGCTGAGCCATCTCTCCAGCCCCTGTTACTGTTTTTTTTTTTTTTTTTATTTAATCTCCTCAACAGAAGTTGCCCCTTGGTAGTAAAGCCTTCTCTCTCCTTTATTCCTGCAGCCTGCAAGTTACTCGGTGCCCCTGTGTTCTTGCTGGTCTAAGTGCATCATGTATGTGGATCATAAGTATCTGTCCTATGGCTCACTTAGAATACCGTCCCAAAGTTCATGCTTGGACCACATATGAGAATGTCCTAATTTTACGTGTGTATAAAATATCCCATTGTGTGGTTATACAACTAATGTGGCTTTGTGAACTGCAATAGGAGCCATTCTATTCAGCTGTTCGTTCAAGTAGCCTTGTTTGAAAAATTAAACATATTCATTCTTCTGTCTGTTCCCTGAACTTATTTATTTTCATCTTTCCCTACCCGTGAAAGCCAGTTCTTGCACCACAGTGTTGATCACATGCTGGTCCCTCTGTGACCTTCACCCTCTTGGCACCATCACACACAACCCCTAGTGGGTTCAGTTAGGCTCCAAGGATGCAGCTTAACGGCTGTCCTTTCTCCTCATTCACATCTCAGGACTGGAAGAATGCTTGTCCAATAAGATGCGGGGACAAACAGGTGAGGAGAAAGGCATGGGAACAGAGCCACTGAGAACAGGGTTCATGGATGAGCCAATGGCTCTCCACCACAGGAGGAAGACCAAGACCAAGAGTTGGTAGTATTTCACTTTTTATACATCGCAATACAATAGCAGGCAGGTGACAGCTCAGACCTCTGGTCCTTTAGGCCACTGTGGGAAATGGTTCCTAGCATTTCCAGTTTTTCATGGTTTTCCTAAATTTCACTAACTAGGGTGGGTCCTTGCGTTACTTCCCTCTGGAGGTTAGACAAATGGAGACTAAGTGCCACATGAGTTTTATAAGGAGTTTATAGTGTCTTATAATTACTCACAAAAGGCCATGTTAGGGAAAGTGGCCCGTACAGTATAGGAATCTCATCACCATGTAAACTGGGGCCATAGGGGCCATGGGGGAGGAGCACCTGATGGGGGTTTGTAGTACTGTAGGTGTGGACATTTGAGAGGAAGTAGAAGTAGGTGCAGAAGTCAAGAAGGGCGCCTTCACAGGAAAAGCCAAGGGATGTGGCTAAGGAGGCGGCTAAGAAGCTTCTGCAGTGTTCATTCAGCTGAGCCCACTCCCACCACGGTTTTCAATATTTGAGCTTAGATCTAGAGCCCCACACACGGCAGGCAAGGACACTACCACAGACCTCCATTCCCAGGCCGGAACCAGAGCATAAAAGAGGCTAGTGGCCTGACAAGAGTCTATGAAACATCAAGTGTGGTAGAAAACCCTTCAGGCCCTGTTTGTTAGGGGTCTAATTTAACCCAGACTTCAAGACTGAGGGTAAAGAATCTACCTTTTATCATTGTCAGTATTAAAAAGAGATGTTTCTCCTAATTAGAAATATCACCAAGTTTTTTTTTGCTAGTGGATTTCACAAGGAGATGAAATTAAGACTTTTTAAGTGTTGGTTGTTCAACTGATCATGGTGTACTGGAGAGGAATGTCAACTTCCAGGTCTCTAGATCAGCTTATGTGATAGTGTGCTTATGACTTAACTGTAGAAGGGTGCTCTTCAGGGCCATTTGGACTCTCACAAACACAATAAGATGTTAATTTTTGATCCCTTCAAGTCATCTAAAATCTGCCTAACCCTGTGGAACTAGGGAGAGCTTGTGAGAAACAAATGAGGGTGGGAAAGGCTCTCCATTATATTAAGGTAAGGATCCAGGGAAAGGGATCATGGAGAAAGGGTTAGCACACAGTGACTAGGAGCTCCTAAGATTTTTTTATCTTTATGTTTATGTTGTTTTGCCTGGATGTATGAACATGCACCATATTCATACAGTGCCCTCAGAGGCCAGAAAAGGGGATTGGATTGGATTGGACTGGAATTGCAGATGGCTGTGAGCTGCCATGTAGGTGCTGGAAATTGAACCCAAGTCTTATACAAGAGCAACAAGTGTGCTTAGTGGCTGAGCCATCTCTCCAGCCCCAACCTTGTGGTGGGCTCACAGGGGCTGTTCAGAGGCAAATGTTCCTCCAGCCATTGCCCCCAGAGTCAGGGAGCTGCCTGATGAAGGATGAGTGCAGAAACGAGGTCTTTCAGAGTTGAGGAGGGGCTTTTTCTGCTATCGAAGGAGACTCTGAAACATTAGTTTGCTCTGTGACTCTCTTTTTGTAAACAGATGCCCCTACCCGGAAAACATACCTTTTTATTAGAATGTGAGTTTCAGGAGATGTGATTTAAGTTCTTTGAGCCAGAAACTATATCTAAGCTACATCTTTTTTTAAAAAGATATATTTATTTATTTTATATGAGTACACTATAGCTGTCTTTAGACACACCAGAAAAGGGCATTAGATCCCATTACATATGGTTGTGAGCCACCATGTGGTTGCTGGGAATTGAACTCAGGACCTCTGGAAGAGAAGTCAGTGCTCTTAACCACTGAGCCATCTCTCCAGCCCTCTAAGCTACATCTTTATCTCTGTATAAAACTATATCTGAGTTACATACCTGTAGTCCCAGCGCTTACTGAGTCTGAAGCAGGATTGCTATGTTTGAGGCCAGCCTGGACTGTATTAGTGAGATCCTGTTTGAACAAATACTGTCTTTTTTTTTTTTTGAAAGAATTATTTATTTATTTTATGTTTATGAGTATACTGTCGCTGTCTTCAGATGCACCAGAAGAGGGTAATGGATCCCATTACACATGGTTGCGAGCCACCACATGGTTGCTGGGAATGGAACTCAGGACCTCTGGAAGACCAGTCAGCACTCTTAACTGCTGAGCCATCTCTCCAGCCCAACAAACACTGTCTTTATTTTCTGTTCTGCCTCTAACAGAAGTCCTGCATCTTGTAGGAATTCACTAAAGAGGTGTTGCATGGATTGTTAGCGAAAGGCAACTCCGGAGACTTTCTCAGAGATGGAAGCTTGTGTGACTTTTGAGGAAAGAAGAAAAGCAAGAAGAGGTTGCTCTCGCGAGCAGATGTGAGAGAAGGAGCCTGTGGTGTGGACAATACACAAGGAGGAGAGCAGGCTATACCACGCATCCCAGACGCCATTCAATGCAGAGAACGCTACGTTATTTCAATGTATGGAAACATTTGATAAGCAGCCCCTTTGTTTGATCTTTAAATTAAAAATAGATTTAAAAATCGAGATCAAATATGTAGTAGTGCTGAGGTCTGTGATCCGCAGTAAAGCGAAGGCCAAGAGTGACCATTTGCCGCTGCCCTCTTGGACCAACTAAAAGCCTGGGCTTTGGTTCCTGATTCTTTCCCCGAGTTCTGAGAGCAAGCGGACATGACTGGTGAGCCGAGAACAGGGGCAGGGAGCAGATCCCATTGCTAGACATGACAGGCTGTTAACGGGTCAGATAGCAAGAACTTAACTAGAGGTTGGTGGGCTCACACTGTGTGTATGGAGATCTGCTGTTGGATCCCAGAAATGTGGCATGCTTTGGAAGTGAGAGACAGTGAGCCATAAGCCAGCCCAGGAACTGTTACTAGCCTTTGTGGTGCTTCGACACAGTAGAGGTTTCTTGGGAAGTGGAAGGCTGCTTATCTAATGAGGTGCTGAGAAATGGGCTGGGAGATATCGTGGAGACCAAGGCCCATCTCCCAAGGTCAGGGCTCAGCGCTAATGTGGGGGTTGGCAACCCCGGCCCCCAGGAAGCTGCCCATATGTTATTCAGCCAGGGTTCCTCCCCGCTCTCAAGCTGCTGGGTGCTGGGTAGAATTCTCCTCACTTCCAGGCCTTTTTGGAGGCTGACCTTGAGAAGAGTACCACACAGTTTAGGACTCTATGAAAAGAGCTTGCAAAGTTAAAGAACATGGCATTCTAGAGCCATCCCTCAGGGCTGGAGAGATGGCTCAGCGGTTAAGAGCACTGGCTGTGTTCCCAGAGGATCGGGGTTCGATTCCCAGCACCTACATGGCAGCTCACAACCATCTGTAGTAACTGGAGTTCCAGGGTTTCTGACACCCTTACACAGACATACATGCAGGCAAAACACCAGTGAACATAAAATGAAAATAAATTGTATATCTGTTATGTCCTGTGTTGCTGGCATCTGTTCTTGAAATAAGAGTGCCAGACACGACACAGAAACTCAGCCTTCAGGGAGCATGTATTCTGTCCTGGAGGAAAAGGATAATTTCAGAGTGCAACGTCTTTACCATGATAAACATCCCACACAAACAAAATAAAAATCCCAAAGCCCCTCAGAGGTAGTGCACTTGAAATGTGCACCCCAGGTTAACCCAAAATGTGCACAGGAGATCAGCCGTTGGAGTTTTGTCATGACAGGCATCACTTCGAGCACCCCAAGTGTCTATAGAGAATGCTAGAAATTGATGGGCTGTGTTTTATCTTTAACATTCTGATCTACAGGTTTAGTGTGGGACTCTGGGATCAGAGCCTGGGTTTGTTTGTTTGCTTGCTTTATAGATGTGAGTACACTGTCACTGACTTCAGACACACCAGAAGAGGGCATCAGATACCATTACAGATGGTTGTGAGCCACCATATGGTTGCTGGGAATTGATCTCAGGTCCTCTGGAAGAGCAGCTGGTGCTCTTAACCACTGAGCCATCTCTCCAGCCCTTCTACTTGAGCATTATACAGGAAGTAAAAAGCCATAGGATAGCAATTGGCATACAGCTTCTAAGGTTAGGTTTTTTTTTTTTTTTGGTTTGTTAGTTTTATATTGTGGATAATGGAGTCACAGGGGGTGAACCTAGCCTGTGTATCAACATGAAGAGATCTAAAACATGCAACACTCCATCTCTCCACTCATTTCAGGCAGTGCTCTAGGTACTTGGAAAGCACTAGTGAAAAAAAATGATCCTGCCTGGGTAGACCTAATACGCTAGCGGCAGGGAAATAAGTGTGCAATGGAAGGGAATTAATCCTGTGATTCTAGGAAGGTGCTGTGCAGAGTAGGAGGGAAGCCCAGGGGGAGCCCAGGAGGAACCCAGGGGCACCAGGGTTAAAGCAGGCCACTGGCTGCACTGAGCCCCAGAACCAACAGGTGCTGATGAACAGCCCTGGGTGGACGGTCCACAGGGTCACAGTCTTGCCCTCGCCACCTCGGGGTTGAACTCTTTGTTTATGTTGCAAGATTCTCTAGAAGCAGAAAGAAGAATGAGGGCTCTGAGGAAGGGTGTTGACCGAAAAGCAGGTTACAAAGAAAAAGAACGTATGTGTCGGGGCTGAGGAGTAGGGAGAGAGCTTGTGTGTGTGTGTGGGGGGGTGATCGTGTGTGTGTGTGTGTGTGTGTGTGTGTGTGTGCATGTGTGTGTTTTAAAGACTCAAAGGTAAACTTTGGAGCTATAGAGTTCTTTGGAGGCATAGGTTAGCAGAGTCACAACGCAGAAAGCCACACAGTAACACAGAACAAGTGTGACATTGATGGGCCATGCAGTGCCTGTGACATATGACATCTTTGAGCTGAAGATGCAGCAGTGATGGCAGGAATGGGTCCCAAGATATCTCCCGAGAAGGCTGTCACAGTGCTGTCATTTCCGGGAGTGTGTGGCAGTGTGTGCTTTAAAGCTGCAGCTTCAGGGGTTATTTCCTCTTCATGTGGTGCAGAACAAAGATGTGAAGCCTAGAGTTGCAAGGCGACTGGGACGTCCATTAGGAATGGTGGCTGCACAGGGCTGCTGAGAAAAGTGACCAAAGTTCAGTGATGTAACTCAGTGTAAGAATGTCATCATCGGTGGTGGAGGTGGTTCAGAGGTTAAGAGCACTGGCTGCTCTCGCAGAGAATCTGAGTTCATTCGCAGCAACCACATGGTGTCTCACAACCATCTCTAATTCCAGTGCCAGGGGACCTGATGCTCTTTTCTGGTTTCCACAGGCATCAGGGAGAAGCATGGTGCCAGACACACACCAGGCACTCACATACACACGTCGGTTTTTCTTTTTAATTAAGGAAGTGTCATAATAAAAGGCAGACTGTAACTGCAGGTGAAGACACACACGTGCAGACTGTGGCTACTTGCCGCCTATATGTGACACTAAGATGCACTCTCAGAGCTAGGAGAGCACCCAGAGTGTGACGCCATGCAGCCTAGTTCTCTCTAGACCTGAAGGAACACTTTGGCAGTGCCACTTGGAAACTCTGAACCCTGGCCAGCCGTTTAATCTCTCCAAGCAGCAGTTTCATTATCTGCAAACTGTAGGAACTCTTATTTACTTCATAAAAGTGTTACAAAGTTTAAGGAGAACTCAGACACACCAAGGTCTGTCTCCTGCTGACCACTCTGGGAAAGTTGCTGAAACCATCATGGAGCAAGAAGGAGATGTTTTTCATTGACATCGTTCAGAGGCACTTCTGCAACAACAACAATTAAAAAGTAAAAGTATAAATTTTATAAAGGAAATATTGTCACCACTGAATATAATAAAAATATTGTTGTGCCAGGCAGTGGTAGCACACATCTTTAATCCCAGCACTTGGGAGGCAGAGGCAGGTAGGTGGATTTCTGCGTTTGAGGCCAGCCTGGTCTACAGAGTGAGTTCCAGGACAGCCAGGGCTACACAGAGAAACCCTGTCTCAAAAAAAAACAAACAAACAAAAAAAAGTGTTTCAAAAATAATGGGAAAGGGTAAGATACTTAGGCAACAGGACAACCAGGCTCCTAGGTAGAAAATAATCAAGTTAGAGCCTTAACCAGTACTGTGTATAAGATTTTAGATGGACCAAGGAAGAACATGTACTAGAATATAGACATGCTGACATAATCTTGGGTGCGAAAGACTGTTCTGATGTCCATCAAAGGCACAGATTTGAAGATAAAAGAAGCTCTATGTGACAGGGCTACATTTGTAAAGACTTAACCTTTATCAATCTAGAGATTCCCGTAAACAACGTCAAAAAGCCATTGTTCTATCCTATAGGAAAGTGACATTCGGTAAGATGAACTTCCTGATGTGGAGCCTCTGATCAACACACAGGAGGCAGCAAGAGTAGCACATTGGGTAGTCAAGAGGCAATTCTTCAGTAAACTGTGGCACCTCCCTGTGAATAGGTGTAAGCTGCCACGCGTTGAAATGTCACAGAAAAAAAAATAATCTCATAGGGTGAGAAACAATTTGTCATGGAAAAAGAAAACTGCTGGCGAACACTTGGTATGATTTATATCACATTCCTGTTTTAACACAAAAGGTGAAATTTTTAAAGATGTAGTCTGGGTGTGGTGGCACATGCCTTTAATGCTGCCATCTGGGAGACAGAGGCAGGCTGATCTCTGTGAGTTCATGGCCAGTGAAGGCCACCTAGTGAGACTCTGTCTCAGAAATGAAACAAGCAAGCAAGCAAGCAAGCAAGGAAACAAACAAACAAAATTTGACTAGGTAATGGTGCTAGCCACCAAGCCCTAGGGCCCTAGTTTGAACAGGAATAGTGAAGGGAGAGAAACCACCCCTGACCCTTGTCCTGTGACCTCACACATGGGCATAAATACACACAGTTAATAGAGGATTTAAAGATTTTTTTTTTGTTCTACATAAGACCAAATGTTAGAAACTATTTTTAGATGGAGGAATACAGGAGCCTACCCTTACTTTTTATCACTTTAATGTTTCAATGTATATCTTTGCTAATTAGGCAAAAAAAGATACTTTTCACAAGCAGGAGCCTCTTTTTCATAAGAGGAGCCAGCTTGAAGTATATCACCAGCTAAACTCGGGACAGCTGGAGGATTGAAAAGAACAATGAGAGGACTGTGCAGTGGTGCATGTCTGGAATCTGAGCGTTTGGGAGACAGGGGCAGGAGGATTGGCCATGAATATGAGGCCATCCTGGTCTGCATAGTGAACTTCAAGCCTGTCAGAGCTACTGTAGCAAGCAAGCAAAGTATAGGATGGGATGGGCACTTGAGAAGCTGAGGCAAAAGTAGTTTGAGCTACATAGCAATAAATAAACAAATAAAGATAAAGATTATGAAAAGAGAAGAGCGGAGGCTCTTTATAAAACAATTCTACCTAGAAGACATGACAAGAATTTCAAATGAGAAACATAAGACTGGCGGGATCTCGAGGCGTCAGATGCACAGGGAAAGCTGCTGGAAGCCAGGACAGTCACATGTTCCCGGGTTCGCACATTAGCATCATCACTAAGCCAGCCAATGAGCTTATTTCACAGTGGAAGACTCGATGACCCGGATGTTTAGCCGAGTGTCTGCATGGGCACACTGGGTGGGTGTCACATGAGATCAGGAAAAACATCTCTCCTCCAAAACACCCTTCCAACAAGGTTTAGTCTGGACCAGATCCTGAGCAAACAACCAGACCCTTCCGGAAAGAGAGAGACACGGGGACAGTTTTAGATGAAAGACACCAAAGGCACGGAATGACCAAAGATAGCACTTGGAATGAATGAAGATCATTTGGGGAACCGTAAGAGACATTTTTAAATATTTAAATATAAAATGAATTAAAGTAATTTTAAATTATGAGACGGTGAGAGGAAATTTTGAAATCTTTATGACATGATTTCAAGCATCATGCTTACCTAGAAGAATGTTGGCAGAGAAGGAACCCAGGAGTAAAGATCCTTGAAGGGACAGAATCATTGAGACCAAATATGACAATCTGGTGACTGTAGACAGAGGCTAGGCAATGTTCATTGCTCTGTGTTTCCCCCATTGTACATCACATTTTCTAATGAGAAGTTGTGGGCAGAAAAAAAGGTCCAGGAGCAAACTAAAGAAGGGAAAGGCAGAGGAAATGAAATTTAAGGGACATGGTGACCAGAGAGGATTGTGGATCTTTTCAGCTCCTGACCCAAACAGTTCAGTTCTAGGGAGAGCTTACTGAAAGGATGTTCAATGTGCAGAACTAGGGCAGGCAATCACCCAAGCTGGGTCATGAATAGAGAGATCTGTCTACCAACACTTATCGAAAATGTAAAGTCAGAGGTACACGGGAGACTTGCAAAGTAACATTGGGCCTTCTTAGCCAGCAGGTCCCCAGCTGATAGGTACCCACCATGCCATAGTTCCTGATGGCTAAACCATCATGGGAGAGTAAGTTAGGAAATACGGATTAGCACTTGAGTTTCTTTCATAATTTTAGTGAATTGGGAGAGGGGCAGTGGAGGAGGGGAAGCTACATCGAGTGATTGTCTATTTTCTTTTTTTTCTTTTTCGGTTTTTTGAGACAGGGTTTCTCTGTAAGCCCTGGCTGTCCTGGAACTCACTCTGTAGACTAGGCTGGCCTCGAACTCAGAAACCCACCTGCCTCTGCCTCCCAAGTGCTGGGATTAAAGAAGGTGTGCGCCACCACCGCCCGGCGTCTATTTTCTCCCTCTTCTTCATTTGCTCAGTTGCCCTAACGTGTGTGGCTCCTGACCACCATAGAGAAGGTTAGTGCTGAGGCATAGCCCTCATCTCTGAAGCTAGGGCAATGATCTTTATTGCTCACACTTAAGGTTCACAGTCCAAACACTGTCACTTAATCACCTCTGCTTTGCTAGTGTTTCTACTGTCTTCAATTTTCATGATGTTGCTACGGCTTTTGGTGCTAATTTGACATTTTTAGGTAGAAGTAAAAAAGAAAAAAGTTTAAAGGGACAGAGCAAAGGGAAAAGCAGACTGGCAGCACACTGGTGAAGGGCACTCTGCTAGTCTGCTGGGAGCACTGTGGAGCCCACGATCACGTGTGCCTCAGGAATGGAGAGCCCATGATGCCCTGTGGTGGGCCTGAGCAGTTTCACTTTGAGTCAGAAAGGCCAGCAGTGTTCTGTTTTGTGTGTTGTATAGGAGGGACTAAGAAGCAAATAAAGTGAGCAGCAAACGGCATGTCTTCAAGCCCACCTAGAGAAAACCTTAGAGACTTAAACTTCTGTCCATAGTGTAAGCCATCAAGAGCCAGACAGGAGTCCATAAGGATTACACATGGAAAGACAAACTCATCTCTGAAAAGGCTCAACAAACCATACCTACAAAAGGTCAGTGACAGAAGACAGGTGAAGCCCAGTCTAGAAGGGACAGTAGATAGGGGGTCCAAAAGAAAATAAGCCTTGGTTTCAACAGTCACTTAGCGCACAGGAGAGATACAGGAGAAATTACTTCCATTTGAATGGTAGATTTTATTAGAACAAGTCATATTTATGAAATAACTGGAAACTTGAGCGTGTTGACCAATATCTATATCACTCAGCAAAACTGAAAATAGCCATCTATGAAATGGCTTCCCACACGACCCCCTCACTCTACGGGGCTTCTGTCACTGTTTGCTTTGGAGGTCAGGGCATTGTTTGACCTTTTCAGCTGTGTGAATGTTCTCTGTGGAGACAGAACCTTTGTCGTCCTCAGCCCTTGGGCGACTTCTCCCATCTCCCACCATTTTCCATACCTGTGGGTGACTTAGCATTTGCCATATTTCCTGTGTTCCTAATTCCTTCAAGAACTTGAAACTGATTTCTATCCTGCTAGTGCATGAGAGCAGACTAATTCACTTTGTCTGACGCAGTATGGTGTCCACTCCTGCCCTCCTGCCCAGGGATCTGGAGACTCAGAGCCAGTCAAAGCCAGCCCACAGCACGCTGTGACTCCCAAGCCAGTTCCCTCCCCCTTCCATAAACAGACTTTCTGTATGTGAGAACTGCCATGAATTGGTTTTTGGTCTCTTTACCATAAACGTGTCCACTTGGATGATCTATGATACTCTAGCATGGTTTCCATGTTTTGTGGTCACACTCTGGACTGCTTCCAGTTTGCCAAATTCCTCTTTGCATGCAGCATTTCTGATGACTTACTATAATGAAACTATCCATGCCTTTATTTATTTGCCCTGGCGTGTCACTCCTGCCTTCCCTTACCCCTTTCACAAGAGGGAAAGTTTCCTCAACCCTCACGGTCCAAGTCAAATGTTAGCTCTTTTGCAATGCCTCGCTTATCAAACTGTTGATGTTTCTGGCCCAAATTGTTTGTGCTTTGTTAGTACAGCTTGTCCTATGTGGGTCACACAAACTGTGCAGGAGGCCTGGTCCCTTACTTAGTCAGCGCATCCAGTCTTGAAAGTAACTACTTTAGTTTTTGTGCCGTAACCCTTAGTGTAATACTTGGTGTCTGGAAATTGTCAATCAAGGTTTAATAAGTTGGCTAATTGTTCCTATTCCTTTGATAAGGAAATTTTTATCTCTGAGCTGAAGAGATGGATCAGCGGTTAAGAGCACTTGCTTCTCTTAACCCTTGATTCCCAGCAACCACATGGTGGCTCACAACTATCTGTAATTCCAGCTCCAGGAGATCTGATGCCTTCTTCTGGACTCCATGGGTCCGTGTGCAGATGGTCCACAAATAGATAAATAAAGATAAACAATAAAGTGAAATGTATGCCCACATGTTCTCACAAGTCTACCAAGGACAGTCAAGTTACTGTTAAAATCAAGGTGTCCCTTGGATTCCCTGTGCGCCGCCACAGACTGTAACAAAATGCATTTACTTTGTCGTTTTTCTTCCCCAACTCTGCTGTCACGCCCTCAGAAGAATGCAGGTAGAGATGCTTGTTTTCTGTCTCTGGATTGTGTATGTACTGACAAGTCAAAGCAGAAGCTCTTACCCTTTGCCCTCTCACATCCACTGCAACACCTAGAAAGCCCGAGCATTCAGGTGCACTGTGCTGGGGTCCTGTCGGCAGGCTGGGTTGGTAAGTTATTACTGACCCTCAGGTTTGCTGAGCACCTCACCCTTTACAAAGTGCTGTCCCTCCAGTCCTTCCCATTGTCCTCTGTGTCTTAGAATCGAGAAGACAAGCTCAGGCAGACAGGTTCATGGTGGCTGCAGTGGAAGCTTGAGGGTGGAGCCCAGCTCTACAGCTCCATATAAAATAACCTACCTCCATCTCTACTGAGAGCAGAAACTAAAATGGCGTGCTTTGCCCTTTGTATTTCTGCCCTTTTCACTCTCCACACAACAGTAGGAGTGGATTCCACTCACTAGCAGAATCTGTTGGGATGCAGGGCATGCATCGCCAGATAATAAGCTTCTCTGTTTTTTTTTTTGTTCTTGTTGTTATTGTTTTTTTTTTGTTGTTGTTTTTGTTTTTGTTTCTTATTACAAGGAGGCTGTTCAGTACTGACCCAGGTCACTCTCTGATTTGATAGTACCTGCTCAAAGATATGATGCAACCCCAAATCGAAGCATCTCTTTTGAAATTCTTTCCTGCAGACCTAAACTCCCCTCTCTGTTTGGCATAAAGGCGCTCTCTGTGATGTTATTTGTTTTCTGTGACATTTTCATATTTCGGTCGGCCCAGAGTGGTAGGGTTAAGAAGGCATAGGGGCACCATTGGGTTCACCTCTCTCCTTCTCTTGTGCTTTTTCCCACTGGTTTAGGTATTGTTAGAACTCAGAGGGTAGCTCACACACATCTCCTTTATCCACATTTCATACCTCAGCAAGAACTAGTTGCTCAGATGGGTCCTTACAGAGATCAGAGCTCCGAGGAATGGGACCCAGGACAGGTAAGAGTTTAGGGGCCAAGGGAAGGGCTGCAGCCTGGGCGCATGGTGCCCTACGGGTGGGGTGTGGGAGGGCACTACTGTCTCGGAGAGGAGTGGCCCTGGTAACTGATGTCCACCAGGAAACAGTCACCATGCCTTCGACTTAGCCTTAGAATTTTAGTCGACCCTGGTTGCTGCAGGAGGCAGTGGCCGTGACCAGTGACCTCTCACTTTTAAGAGTTGGCAACATGCACAGCGGCCTCTTGGCCTCCTGCCTCCTGTTGAGGAGTGATGACTTCCGGAGATAATTGGTTCTCCCTTTAAGTGAAGTTGAAAATTCAAAACGTGGAGATCTCAGAATTATTATCTGCTGCTAACAATAGAAGGAACTATCCTTTGGTAATGGGAGAATCCCTTTTCTGTTTCTCCACTTTGCAGACAGTTGCAGCACGACTACCCTAGAGCCCTGATTTTCAGCACCGATGACTTCTTCTTCAGGGAAGATGGCGCCTATGAGTTCAACCCCAACTTCTTGGAGGAAGCTCATGAGTGGAACCAGAAAAGAGGTGACAAATTCCTTTCCAAACCTGAGGAGGGGGCAGAGGGGTCTTATGCATGTAAATTGTAGCAGCTTCAAAATGAATACATTTCATGGAAGGAGCTTTAACCAAAAGCTCTGATGTTTTTCTACCCTACAGAATGGCAGGGCTTAACCCCTGTAGATTCCAGCAAACGGAAACCCTCTGATAATGGTTCAGCACTAGGTAGCATTTAACTGTGTGAGGAGGGCCTCCTGTAACGACAGTAACAATAATGTGGATGATGCTGCATGTTGCTTACTATTGTGTTGCATTGTGTTACAGCAAGGAAAGCAATGCGGAATGGCATATCCCCCATTATTATTGATAACACCAACCTGCACGCCTGGGAAATGAAGCCCTATGCTGTCATGGTAGGGAGAAGTATCATTCTGAATTCTCAGTTATGGACATTTTATGAGAAAGTTGAAGCCTGGGTTCTTTCCTCTTTTTCTAGTCTTCCATGATTTCACATTCACTAATGGTAGTTCTTGCAAGGAGCCAGTAAAGTTGGAAATGTTGTCTTGGGCTTTCTCTGCTCTTCAGTTGCTGAGTGGCCACTTTACTTCTGATGGTCTTCCATAAATAGCAGTACTTGGTCTGAGTCCTTGGTAGATATTTTCCTTCCTTCCTTCCTTCCTTCCTTTCTCTTCTTCCCTCCTTCCTTTTCTTTCTTTCTTTTTATAAATCTTTTTTGTTTGTTTTTCTGGTTTTTTTCGAGACAGGGTTTCTCTGTGTAGCCCTGGCTGTCCTCGAACTCAGAAATCTGTCTGCCTCTGCCTCTCAAGTGCTAGGATTAAAGGCATGTGCCACCACTGCCCAGCTCTTCCTTTCTCTTTTCTTTCCCTCCCTCCCTTTTTTTCTTTCTTTCCTTCCTTTCTTTCTCTTTTTGAGACAAGATCTCACTATGTAGCCCTGGCTGTCCTAGAACTCACTATGTGGAGCAGGCTGGCCTCGAACTCATAGAGATCTGTCTGCCTCTGTTTGTCTCCTTGCTAGCTCTTCAGTCGTGGCTATTTTCTGTTCAGGGGAGCATCCACTGACTTGCATGGAGATACAAACTAGAGAATGCACTGGCAGGGCTGTGGGTTCCAGTGAGTCAGATCTACCTGCTGTAGGCTGGAGATTTCAGCACTCTTTTGCTGAGAGTTCCAGGGCGACAGGATTTCTTAGTTTATGGACAGATTTAGGATTAACAGTGTGAAGCTATTAAGGCAGTAGAATACAAATATCAACACATTACTCCGGTCCATTCTGATCTTTTCAGACTGTTTGTATCTGATGCTAACAAGTTTTCATTCGACATATAAAAGAGCAAGAGGCAGACAGCTTCTTGAGTTACACATGGCCCCTAGTATGTTGTGAGGTCTCTTCCACAGAGCTTCTGGAAGTTGAAAGATTTTTTTCCCCCCACATTTAGGCAAAATAGCATATAGATAGGTGTGCTTCTGTCTACTGATGCCTTCCTGTCAGTTCTGCTCAGGCCCAGGGGGTACAGCTTGGATGAGTTCACATTCAAGGCCACATGAGGCAAGTGGAGCCATGAAGAGCTGCTGACTCAGGCGCAGCCCAAACTAGTATTAAGGAACATCGGGCAGTGGCTTCCAGGAAGTCCTTTCACTTCTCAGTTTTGGGTACTAGCCACGCACAGCAGTTAATGAGACCCAGTCATTAGCTGTTCTTACAATGTGACAGTTGAATTATTTCCTGAATAGAACCACCCATCCAAAGGTTGAAGAGGAAACTTAAGTATTTAAATGTATTTATTAGTTGATAAATAATAATGATCTTACATATTTGAGGAGTGCAGGGGGCACCTTGGTGGATGTGTTCATGCCTGAGTCAGGATACTTAGATCATCTGCTACCTCAAGCATCCTTTTTGGGTGGGAGGAGAACATTCTCTCTTGACTACTTTGATTCGTGTAATACTAACTGTAACCCCTCTGGTGTAACAGCTCACTACAGCTTATGCATGCTGCCCGAGGAGGAAATCCCTCAGCTTAGCTCATTTAATTCTGTTTTCTAACACATCGAGCACTAGTGATAGCAGAGGGTTGTTTGAACGAAGTGGTCAGCTTACGGATGCAAAGAACATGCAGGTGTTTTACACGAGAGCCTTACTCATTTTCTAAACTCACAGAAATGGGGCCCAGGGCATTGGGCCAAGCACTGCAGAGCAGGATTTGCTGGAAACAGTATATAAAACAGGTGGAGATCACTCTTATTTCCTAAGTGGCGCTTTCAGTTACAAACTGAGGTAGGAGGAGGTAAATCCAAGATAATCATGGGAGTGGCTTTAGGAGTTCCCCAGGTTCACTGTTCACATCTATGTTTGGGACATTTCATTGCAAGCTCAGTAAGCCATCCTCAAGGATGTTCAGGTTCCTACTAGGTAAAACCGATCCTTTTTGACACTGAGACACATACTAACACAATGGGAGAGACTAGGTATGGGGATGAAATGCAGGAGAGAGATTCGGGGTCTGGATGATTTGTAAACTGGGGGCATTTAGACCAGACTGTGGTGAATGATAAGTGGAATGTGAACATCCCCAAGTCTACATGCCATGTCTTCACTGTCTTATGTGCTTCTGAAAAATCAGGCCCTTGAGAATAACTATGAAGTTATATTCCGAGAACCCGACACTCGCTGGAAATTCAACGTTCAAGAGTTAGCAAGGTACCTCTTTGTTTTCCTAGTTCTTTATTCTGTATCCTGTTGCTTTCAGGAATTTCAGAGCGAGCAAAAGCATCTTTGCAGGCTGGAAATGGACTAGTTTTCAGACCAATGGTAATTCTTAGAAACTGATAACTTTGGAACTATTAATGCGAGGCCCTTAGTTTTGAGCCAGATGTCTACCATGATGCTAAATGCTAATCCTTGGCTTGGACCTGGTCCTTTAGAAGGACACACTTAACTTTGTGCTCAGTTGCTTCCTCATTGATGAGCATTTAAGGCAATTACTCTGCATGGGACAAGATCTTTGGATGTTAAACAGAACGTGACACATTCCTGCTGCTTTGATTTATTCAGCAACACGTGTCCAAATAGTAACTTGGTTTTTAATGCACGACTTCTGATAACCACACTCCGTGTTACCTGATGCCAAATGTCCAAAAAGAAGCAGAATATTTCTAAAGCAAGTCTATGGTCATCCCCATAATTGCCTGGTTGGTAAATCTGACATGGCTCAGGAATTCTAGTCTGTAATTGAAATCTTGGCAATTGAATTTCTAACCATATCCCCAACTGGTATTTGTGCCCTCCAGAATTTAAGATTGTTTTAGTAAGCATCATTTAATGATATCAGATCAACTGATCCAAACAGATAAATAGATGTATTCGTGTCATCAACCAGCAGATCACTAAATGCATGAGTTATATCTTGCTGTGTTTGTTCAAAGTCAACATCACTTAGCCTTTCTTTACAAAGGTCTAAAGCCTTCTTTTAGAAAGGCCTTTCTAAAGCTAGCCCTAGGCTTTTTGTGGGTGTGCGGGGTAGCATGAGAAACAGTAGTAGAGCTGGAAAAGTACCTCAACAATCTGACATGCTTCTGCCTGGGATCCTGAGGCAGAGCAGTAGCCATGCAATGCAGGATTTGTATGTAATGTAAGTTACTTATTTTGATAGACTGCCTTAACTTAAGACTTGTGGGTTTTTTTCCCCCTATTTTCTATGTAGAAGAAACATCCATGGGGTCCCAAGAGAAAAAATACACCGAATGAAAGAACAGTATGAATACAATGTTACCTTTCACAGTGTCCTTCATGCAGAAAAGCCAAGCAGAGCGAACAGAAACCAGGACAGGAACAGCACACCGTCCAGTGGCTCTGGGTACTGGACCACCTACAGAGAGCTCCCCAACCGGAGGGCTAACAACTCCAATGAGAGCTACAGAAGGGGTGGCCACAACCAGGGATATTAACGGTCTGTGCACAGCCACTGCAGAATTTTCCTAGAGAAAGTTTCTACTTCAAGTTTTGGTATTTATTCTTTGTTCAGTTTTAGCCAGAGCTCTAATTCCAATGTAAATAATCAAGCCCAGAAGTTTCTGAACAGAGGTCATTATATTCATTATCTCCAACAAGTGTTGTCAGCGTGCACCCATATGCATGGTCTGATGCTGGGAATCTGCTGAGGAGTCAAGGGTCTTTCTCCAGGGATAGAATTGATTTGAAACTGAAATCCAAGATTATCAACTAGTTGCATAGAGTAATGAATAACAAGATGTTACTAGTACATTTCTATAGGCTACAGTACCACCATCTTCCCTATAGAGCTGGAGACGTGAGGGAGGCAGAGGCAGGAAGCAGCTTAGTGCCACTGCTGCTCTGATGATCCATCTGCTTCCAGAGACCTGAGCCGGCACTCTAATGGCACTGATTTTCTTTTAGACCTAATGCGCAGAAGGGAATGTAGTCCTTCAAGGTATCATTTTAATGATGTGTCACTTTTAAAAATGCCTGTGAATTCTTAGTAACAAAAGCAACTAAGAAGAATCAGTACCATTATAGTCAGACCCTGCAGACAGCAGTCAGGACAAACTCCTCCCTCTAGCTTGTAGCCCAACAGTATAAATAAATGCTTTCGCAAAACACCTGTTTTTAAGAATCATCAAGTGATTTCTAAAATGATGCCTGTAATGTGTTATTAGTTAGTAATCCAGATGTTTAGTAGTGCAAAGCAAGGAAGCAGCCAGGGTGTAGGTCATACAAGGAGATATGAAAGCCATGCCCACCGAGATGCAGTCTGACTGTTTTATGTGGTGTTGAGATAGTAAACTGTGGAATGGCCCTCATATCAATTATGGATGTATGAGCCCAAATTAAATCCCAGCAGGCTGGAATCAGACTCATTGGTACGAGACTGTGAGAAGACCATGTGAGATGACCATGTGAGATGTATGCTCTATTTATTTTTGGCCAACAGCTTCTTTCTAATGTTTTGTGAGATATTATTTTAAGTGTCTTATATAATGGTGCTTTTATGGTTATTAAATTGTATATGGTATTGAATTTATACTGGGTTTTCCATTGAATTCATTTTTTTTGTTTAACAACAAAACATTTACCAAAACCCAAGGATTTCAATCATAAAATAACCTTTGGATATATAATAGGCTTATACTTGAATCATTGTAACTGGGAGGAATGAAAGCCACACATTAGAAGGCCTACCTGCCACACTATTATCAACACTGTTGGACTCCACTCAACATCTTTGTGACAATAAGCAACACACTTTCTTAACATTTTCCAAATTGGTGTCTTAGTAATAAGTTATGATATATAAAAATAACACTAATAATAAGTAACACTTAAAAACAGAAAGCCCAGATGATGAGTCTCATAGTAAACTGGGATGAATCTGCCATTCTAACTTTGCACATGGCAATCCTGTAGCAATTCATTTAGTTTTCCACCTGCCAGGCCCAAGTAATTGTTGGAATCAGCCTGTACAGTGCCTGCAGGATGATTCTGGTATAGATGGCTTCGTGTGTCTAAGTTGGCAGAGGGAAGAAGGGTCAGAGCCCAAACAGAATTCCCTTCTCTGGTTCTACATGTGCAGCCAAAGGACCAGATCCACGTTCCCTGATGTGGCTAGTTGGCTCTCAGAGCTTTAGTTTGCCTGAGCTGAGACTGAAGACCACAATAAAAGGCTTTGGCTTTGGGTCCAGAGCCTTCTCAAAGCTCTCAAAGCCTCCTGCCCAACTGTCTCTCTCCTACATGGAAATACCAAAATACTTGATGTGGAAGCATAAAACTGATTAAACACCACCAAACTTATCCCAAAAAACAACTCATTAAATGCCACCAAGTACGTATTGAAAAGCAATACATACTTTTCCTTTCAACTCCTCCAGCTTCTGACTTAACAGACCCTTTGAACAGCCATCACTGACTTGCATTACAATAGCTCCACTTGCAGTATTCCTAGAGATAGCTGAGTGCTCTGGAACCAAAGGCTCTCATTAAGAATAAATAACACCAAATGCTTTTGCCATTCATTCGGGGGATCATATAGTAAACACAGTTGGCTTTAACCACTGTCACTTTAAGAAGGAAAATATGCACACGCAGCAAAGTTTCATACTTTGTTCATGCATTGTGGATGTTTGTGGTTTGTGTAAAAGGTGTCTGAGGCTGGTGGCCTGAGAGAATGGCGAATAGAACAGCACTTTTGACAGGATTCACAAGAAAAAAGGTTAACTATCAGCTTGGTGGTGGTGGCTCACACCTTTGATCCCAGTACTTGAGAGGCAGAAGCAGGTGGATCTCTGAGTTTAAGGCCAGTCTGGTCTATAGAGTGAATTCTAGGACAGCCAAGGCTACACAGAGAAACCCTGTCTAGAAAAACAAAATAAAAAGTTAAATTTTATAAATAGCATAATTCCCATTATGTAAGACTTGTTTACTCTGCTCTAGGTTGGGTTTCCAGGACAATGATTAGGACATGAAGTCCAAATTATCTTGTCAACAAAATTTTAAAATCACTAAGAGTAGAACATTCTTATTCAGTGAGAGCATCTACTTGCTGATGGGGCTGTGGTCAGGGAAGGACTTCATAACAGGCCGCCTTGAACCTTCTGTGTAGGAAGGATGACCCAGACTCCACTCTCTACTTCCCACGAGCTGGGAAGACAGGTGTGTGTCATTATGCCTGACTAGATTTCTAGCTAGAATAACTTGAGAGATTACATTGGGACCACAGAAAGGAGTGACTTTGATGGCTCCTATAGCTGACAAGGATGAACAGCTGGCCAGAGGTAAACATCACAGTTGTGTTCTATTCATTCTGACAGGATGGAGCTCTGGCAGAACCAATCATGCAAGAAAGAACACTATTTCATAGGACTTCCTATTAAAAAAACTTCAAAAACAGGAACCAGACCATATAGTTAAAGTACCGTACTTAGTCAGTGATCCAAAGTAAAAGCAAAGCTGTGTTTATTTTGTATGTAAAATGATACTTGCAGTGATCAAGTCTAATCCTAAAGCTTTTTAAATTAATGTACAACCAGCTTTAGTTACACCAACATAGAACCAGGTAGAGCATCTGAATAGTAAACACACGCGTCAGTAAGTGTGCAGTTACTCCTGTCTTGTCACATGAACAACTCTACAGTAGTCGAGAACTGTACACATCTTACAAACTGGGAGCCTAAGACTCAACAGCTAAATTCTCACCACTGTCGTCTCTACAATCCCTGAGAGACTCCTTCCTAGATCTGGGCCCTACATGCTGGTCTGGCCTTTGTGCTGGCTGGGGGTTCTTCTGCCCTTGGAGCATGGCAGTCCTTGTAGAATCACTAGGAAACACATGTTCACGTCCCACTGAGTCAGGCACAAGGGCTTGGGTACTGAGCAAGGCAAGTTCTTCATCAGCTACTGAATCACAGTCCAGAAGAGACACACCACTGGCCTTCTGAAATGGCGTCCTCCTCCGAGGGGAACTGGGTTCTTTTTTTATAGGTGTTGCACATTTGGTGCCACAGCTCCGTGGCGGCTGAAAAGCCTTCTGTGCAGCTGGAGAGACAAAGGTACAGATGGGACTGACGGGGGGAGGTAAGGGCAGTCGACTTAGGAAATCCAAGGCTCTTCTTTTTCGACAGGTTTTGGGGTCATTGATCTTGTTCTCCCCACTACAAGACTTTGCTGCCTTCTGGGATGAGTGAGCCAGGGGCGTGGACTTCCCTTTCGGTGTGCAAGGTGATAAAGGACTTTGATAATTTTGCTGACCAGTAGGTGAAATCCTCTAACAAAACACACAAAAAAGGAGCCTATCATAACATATACTTGTATATAAATAAATAAGAACCTTTTATTAAAAAAATACTTAACACACACTAACAGGACACATTCTTTCTTATCCAATTGCTAAAGGGTAAATAATGTTAAAAAAAACATTCTTGCTATTATTCCTAATCCATAGGAAATAATTTTGCGAAATGACCAATGATATAAAAATGGCCAGAAAAGGAAAATGAAGAGATCCTAAGATTAAAAACAAACAAACAAACAATGACATCATTTATGCTTTAACTTTCCAAAAGTATAACAACCCCCTAAAACGACAGGCTTGTCAAAATCATTTTAAAAAGGACATGCACTGCTCAACAACTACTACTTCTTCTGAACATTTACTTACTTTGTGTGTGTACATGTTTCTCATATGCATGTGTGTATGTATGTGTGCAAGTACTTACATGCTACAACATACCCAAGGAAGTCAGAGGACTTACTACCTGTGGGAGCCACTCTCTACTTCCTCCATAGTGAACATGGCTGGCCTGCCTGGAGCTCTAATACCTTACTTTTCTCTAGTCCTGAGTCACAGGCAACTATTTAGCATCTTTCTTTACCAGGCTCCCAACTGTAACAAGCGCTTTTCTCATATGGATTGAGGGCTGCTTGATTGAATTAGGGTGCTAAGCAGTGCTGCCTGTCTGTCCAGCCCTAGTAACCAGCCGCCCCTGTGATTAAGGAGTCACCTGAGCTTAGAGACTAAGCAACAGCTGTGGGCCAGCTTTCCTAGCAACAGGAGCAAGCAAAAGACTTTGCAAGCACATGTTCTCGAAGAGCCAACAATGTAGTGTGCTCCCAGAGTTTTACATTTATACTTCAACAAATAAGATACAATTTCCACATAGCCACAAGGGTTTAAATGCAGTTTAGTTCCACCCTGTTTGCTAGGACGTTACTTCCATACTAACTTACCAGTAACTGACCTCCTGCACCAAGGAGATGTGAAGCAGAGCAAGTGGAGGCTGTGTGAGGCTCTCGGGTAGGGTCCTTGTTCGGGGTGGACCACTTGGGACTGTCTCCCTTAAGCACATGTATAAGCTTCTTTTCTGCCTCCTTGTAAAATGTCTCAATATTCTAAGAGAATAAATTGGAAAAGCCTGTCCTGAGTTGCTAGTTCACACATTCATGTTCTCAGAAGGTGTTTTCTTTTAGAAATAAAACATTCAGAACAGAACAAAAGAATGAGACACATTTTTGTTTGTTCTTTAGCTAGGATCTTGCTATACACACACACACACACACACACACACACACACACACACACACACGCCCCTGGTGTGTGTTTGTATGGCCTATTGAAGTTCTGGACCTGCAGGCATGTGCTACCATGCCTAGTGAGACACTCAAAATTCAATGTAAAACCAGTTCCCGGGGGCTGGAGAGATGGCTTGGTGGTTAAGAGCACTGACTGCTCTTCCGAAGGTCCTGAGTTCAAATCCCAGCAACCACATGGTGGCTCACAACCATCCAAAACGAGATCTGATGCCCTCTTTTGGAGTGTCTGAAGACAGCTACAGTGTACTTACATATAATAATAAATAAATAAATCTTAAAAAAAAAAAAAAAAAACGGTTCCTGGTACTGGGGTGAGGGGGGAAGGTGTGACTGAGCACATATGGGTGTGTGTGTGAATGAGAACATGTGCTCATGTGTGGAATCAATGGGCTGACAGCACTCTCCAGGCACCTGTTGGTCCATTTTCTAAGTCCCTAATCTCACCTCAATAGCATGCTTCATTTTGTTGACTCTCTCCTGAAAGTAGACCTCCTTTGGACTGGCAGAAAATATGGAAAGATTCCCAGCAAATAAAGTCGGCACTCCTGATGTGGATTCCGGCTGGCACTGGAGGTTGCTCGCAGCAATTAGCACACGTGGCTTTATGTCTTCATTAAGGTCTATCCCAAATTTCACCACTAATAAATTAAGGCATTCGTCTGACAGGTAGACCAAAGGAGCAAGACCTAGGATGAAAACACTAGTCATCATTATCTTTAGAACTGCTAGGACACCAATATACACAGGATTTCTAGAATGACCCTTTACTTAAGGTGTTAAAATTTCACTGGGTGGTGGTGACACATGCCTTTATTCCCAGCACTTGGGAGGCAAAGGCAGGTGAATTTCTGAGTTCGATGCCAGCCTAGTCTACAGAGTGAGTTCCAGGACAGCCAGGGCTACACAGAGAAACCCTGTCTTGAAAAAAACAAAAACAAAACCAAAACCAAAGGTGTTCAAATTTCAGTGCCAAAAATTTCGAGGCCATGGGGCAGCATATACATTGATAATCGCTCAGGAGAGTGGACATTTGATGCATCCTTCTGAAGAAAACATTAGCATTGCCTAGCAAAGCTACGTACATCTTACTTTCCACTCGGTTCTAACTTCTAGCACGCCACTCTAAAGACTGATGACCAATAATAGTAAATACATGTGAGCAAGGGCCACGGTACTGTCTGTAGTACTGTCTGAAGTACTGAAACAATGAAATGCTGGAAGCAACTCTCATCAGTTCTCACGCACAGGGAAGTAACTGTGTTACACCTACACAATGGTTTCCTGGGCAGCTGTGAAAAGAAGGAAGAAAGGCCCCACAGCAGTGCTAACTAGGAAAAGCTCTCCAGAAAGATATAGCAGGAACGAGACAGGGAGATGCATACATGTTTCTACTGCTCTGAGCCAAGAGTGAGGATGGCTGAACAGGAAACTGAACAGGTGAGGTCTGCAGGGGCAGAGGGGGACCAGACTCAGGGGAGAGTTCCTCAGGAAGGAAAGATGCTTCTCCAAGCATAGCTTTTGTATGGCCCTGACTCTGACTCTTACAATCAGTAACAGACCTTAGCTTTATTTGTTTGTTTTTGGTTTTTCGAGACAGGGTTTCTCTGTGTAGCCCTGGCTGTCTTGGAACTTGTTGTACAGTCCAGGCTGGTCTTGAACTCATGGAGACGGGCCTGCCTCTGCCTCCCAAGTGCTGAGATTAAAGGTATGCACACACACACACACACACACACCCCAGCTGTAGACCTAAGTTTCCCCATCCACTTCCTACTAAAGGGAAGGCAGAGTTGATTCAGGACTGCAGCACGGATCATAGATGAACTGACAGCACCTTGTTATAAAGAACTGTTTAGAAAGTGAAGGAGGCTTACTGAGGAGCTACAGGTGGCCTGGACCTGGGCAGTCCCAGGATGTACCTAGGCCAGCCTCTCCTCTACTTTCTTGGGTAAGGATTTTCTGACCTTTTGAATCTCTACATACTGACCGCAGTGGATGGATGGATTTGTTCCCTGTTCAGCAAGGAAACAAAAGCAATCAGAAGAGGTCTGTGCAAGTATCTACCTCCCATCAACTCCTGCATTGGTGCCCTATCTAAGTACTCTTGCCTGTCTGCTGATGGCTATGGCTTGTCTCATCAGAGATGTCTGGATATAGGATGTCCTGTGCTGACTGCCCAGTGCCACCTTTCATCTCTTCCTTAGCTTCTTCAGCATACACTGTGCCCTTAGTGTGCCAGCAACACTTACTTGAAAACTCTTCTCTTGATCATGATTCTAACAGCCATTTTCCTTTCATTCTCTTTAAACAAGTGATGAATCAGAGAAAGATTTGACAGAATGAATGAACCAGAGATACGACACACCTAACTCTCATAAGAACAGCCAGGAAAGAGAGGCTACTTAAGAGCATCATAGGGGGAGAAGAAAGAAGCGAGGACAGTTTTATAGAGAGGAGCTACACATAGGGCATGTGTGTGTCAGTTTTACCAGGTTGGTTTTACAGAGACAGGTTACAGAGAGAACAAGCTATACACAGAGAGAACAAGCTATACACAGGTGAAGACAGAACTAGCCAGAGAATAAGAATGAGCCAGAAGATTAGAACAGATTGCCAGAGTGAGTTTGAAGCCAAGAAGAGTCATTTAGTCAGAAGTCCAGAGATGCTTCTGTCAGCTTGAATCAGTCAGTTTAGAGAGGAGTTTGAGCCAGAATAGCCACTGTTTAGAAATAACCAGAAAGAATGGGCTTATTCAGCAGTAAGGCTCTAAGACAACAATTACATAAGGTGAATAAGAAACCTTTACAGCAGATACCCACGAAACAGTCATACCCAGCATCTCTATTCCTCTGCTCCCCTTGTTCTGCTCAGTCAGCCAGTCTCTCTCCATGGAAAAAGGCTCTGCCATAGTGCCAAAGCCAATTACCAAGTCTTGGTCCTTACCTCATACCAGTGCTGTTAAAGAGCTTTGGACAGGCTTAATCACACACAAGAGCAATGCGTCTCTTCTTTCAACACACTGCTCTTTAGCACTCGCCCACCTCTTGGGCTCCTCACTGCTTCCTTTCTATGTGCCCCATTCCTGATGCCAAAGTATCAAAACTGAGTCCTCTGTCTCTTCTTGTCCACTCAGAGTGAATGCATTCAGTCTCATGGCTTTGCATCTCTCACATTTACTGATGCTATTAAAATCTGCATCTTCAGCTCTGACTACCTCTGAAGTGCTCTGTCTGCTCTGAAGTTCACATGTTTGTGAGCACAGCTGTGAAGCCACATCTCAGAAGCTTCCCATGCAGCTCAGACACCAGTGGCAAACCATGTTCCCCTGGGTTGTTATCAACTCTTCCCCTTTCAGCAAGTGGCAACCCTAATCTTCCACAGCTTCGGATATCCACACTGTCCCCTCCACCTTCAGAGGATAACCAGAACCTGTCTGCTGCTCATGTGTCCACGGCTTGCTTCCGTCTACTTTATCATTCTTCCTGCTAGATTCTTACCATGGCATCCTCCTGGAGTCCCTGTTTGTATCCACGCCCTCTATACTGTATTTTCAATGTAACAGCTCAAGTGATATGTGAAAAGGTCAAAGCCTGTCCCTCTTCTTCCCGTGACTTCCCATCACCGTTTAAGTAAAAGTTAAAATATGTACAAGGGAGCCAGCAAGATGGCTCAGTGGGTAAAGGTGATTGCTGTGTAACCCTGATAGTCCAAGTTCAATCCCCAGACCCTACATCAAGGTATACAGAAAGAACCTACTCCATAAAACTGACTTGTATTCTGACCTCTGCACATGAGCCATACATAATAATCAATATAAAATTTAAAAGTATATCCAAGCACCCATACAACCTAGTTCTTCTGTGCCTCTCTCCACTCTCCACCAAAGCTTATAGACTCCCAGGAACCTCTCCTCAGGCTCTAAAGGATTCTCTTCCAGCTTTTTCTGGTACCATCAATGAGGTCTTTTCTGAATGCTGTCTAAAATGGCAGCCAAGCGTCAGCTCTCTGTCCCCACCCTGCCCTTTCTCCTGAGGTCAATCTTTCCCTCTGTCCCTCCATTGTTGGCCTTTCTCCTACCTGCCTTCTACAACAATCAGTGTGCAGACTCAGTGTGACTCAGATGACAGGGAATGACATGGTTATGTGGCTGATGAACATAAGAGTCAGACAGAAATCCCACATCAGTCAGACACTACTCACCAAACACAACAGGGAAGGAAGGCGAGCAGGGAAGGAGGATGGGAGGGGAAGGGAGGATTAGCAGGTGCAGGGGAGGATAGAACACAACCTGTAAGAAAAACGCCACAGAACAAGGAAAATTCTAAAATCTTCAAAGTGACTCTGCTATGAAACTTTAGACCCACAGGATCAGGAACAACAAATAGATCTGTACGATGGAAAGGAGCTTGCAGGGCCACAGAAAGAAACTGACAGCATGTGTACATCACCACAACAGGACAGACTCATGCATGAAATGACAAAGTGAGATGTGCAGTGTGTGCAAAAAGCAAAATCAGAGACAAAGTTGTCTGTGATAATGGATAAAGATAGGAAATACAATGATAAAAGCAGAAATAAATGTATTGTCACACAATTGACATTCCTGAGGCAAGGTTCTTGACAAGGGAATGAGTAGGCACGAAGACACAAAAAGCACACAGTGTGAGGCTTAAAGAGCTGTCAAGCCCAGGGCTGCACAGAAGCTGGTATCAGGGCCAGTGAACATTTCTGCTAGGGAGCTTGCTCTTCCAGAGGACCCATGCTTGGTTCCTGGCCATCTCAAAACAAAGCAAAAGACCGATATAACAGAAAGGACAGTGAGCCACCAGAGATGGGAGGAATGGGAAAACTCTTAATGGGCAAAGCTGGTGATCAAAGAGCTTATCACATGTTGTAGAGCTTGTCCTATGTCACTTGTTGCTTTTGGATGGGATATAGAGTCCTGCCTTTGGGAACCAGTTGTGTGGTAGATACACTATTAGGTGCCGAGGAGTGCTGTTGCAGGATATTTCATCACACTGTGAACCCTGAGATTGTGTTATTTACTGAAAAAAACCTGTTTCTAGTTGTGGTGTGGCTCATCCTTAACACACACCTTTAGTCTCTCTGGCTGGAATATAGAAATGCTTAGTACACACCTTTAATCCCAAACAATGTAGGTAAGGTTAGTTTGTAGAAGGAAGCAGTCATGTTTGAAAGTCTAACTAGAGGACAAAGTGATGAATCGGAGAAAGATCTAACAGAATCAGTCAAGAGATAGGCTATTCCCAGTTCTCACAAGAAAAGGCAAAGAGGTTACTTAAGAGAGCACCACAGAAAAGAGAGAGAAAGGGGCAGTTTTACTGGGACAGTTATAGAAAGACAGGTTGCAGAGAGAGAACAAGCTAGACACAGATGAAGACACAATGAGCCAGAGAATGAGAAGGAGCCAAAAGATTAGAACATACTGCCAAAGTTAGTATGAGGTCAAGCAGTGCAATTCAGTCAAGAGGCCGAGAGAGAAGAGCCAGACTGAATCAGTCAGCTTGAGCCAGAGTTTGAGCCAGGACAGATGAACTGAACCAGCCAGCCAGAGATCAGAAAGAACTAGAAAAGGTAAGCTTATTCATCAGTAAGTCTCAAAGGTTGAAAACATTCTAGACCTAGATAAGACTGTATGGAGGCCAGAAGCTTCCAGGACTAGGGCTGGGTTAGCAGACAGAGGCAGTAAGCCTCTGAGATGACAATTACTACAGGAGGGGAGAGGTTGCTTTTACAGAGTGCCAAGGAGGATAGTGACGGTAAAGAAAGAACATGGGTTTGGGAGAGGAGAGGGACTGTTACGTTGGGCCTCTTGCAAGGCTACATTTGATGAGCAACATGAAGGCACAAAAAGCCAGCATGGCTGTCCATGGAAACAGTGAGGGCAATTGATGTAATAGCAAAGACATGCTACATGGTTAAAGTGCAATGAGAGAGAGCGAGGAGCTAATGCCAAGGTGTCTGGATACAATACACAATCAAGAAATGGAAGGCTTGTGCCTACACAGGGATCCTGGCTGGACTTCAACATCTGTGTACACTGTGGTGAAAAGGAAAGAGCTTTGTAGATAAAATGCACAATAAAACAGGGAGGGATAGAGTCAACATCTGCTAAGCAGTGTGAGCCCTAGGAGTGATCCCCAGAACTACAAAATAAAACTAATAAATAAATGTATACATACATTACATATAAACATACATACAAATATACATGAGAGATGAAGCCAGCCGAGATGCTGGAGACTATTAAAAGCTTAAGAGATCAGAGGTTGGAATGTTCCACTAATAGGTCAGATTATATTATTTGATTGTAACTACTGAAAAATCACTTTGCAAGGTTAAACAGTACAAAACAGAATATAAGTTGTTCTCCTGAACTTATAATAGAACTGCTTTTTATTAAGAAACAAGGCAGCTGGGCTGTGGCGGTGCACACCTTTAATTCCAACTCTCAGGAGGCAGAGGCTGGAGGACCTCTGAGTTTGAGGCCAGCCTGGTCTATAGAGCAAGTTCGAGGACAACCAGGACCACACAGGGAAACCCTGTCCTGAAAAACCAAAAGAAAAGAAGGAAGAGGAGGAAGGGAGGAAGAATCAAAGAAAGGAAGAAACAAAGAAAGAAAGAAAGAAAGAAAGAAAGGAAGGAAGGAAGAAAGAGGAAGAAAGAGAGAGAGATAAAGAGAGAGAAAGAGAAAGAAAGAAAGATAAAGAAAGAAAGAAGAAAAGGGTGCTAAAGGCTAACAGGATGGCTCTGTGGGTAAAGTTACTGAATGAACATCAAGCCTGATATCTAAAGTCTGATATCTGGCCCCACTGAAGAAGAGAGCTAACTCCTATAGGTTGTCCTTTGTCCTCCACATACATGCAGCACATCCACACACATACAGAGAAATACACATAAATACAAAGTTTACTTTTCTATCTCTAAGTATTAAGTCTATCAGTGAAGCTCCACTAGTTGTTAGTTTAAATGCTTAAAAGATGTTTATCCCTGGGTGGTGGTGGCACATCTTTAATCCCAGCACTGAGGAGGCAGAGGCAGGCGGATTTCTGAGTTCATGGCCAACCTGCTCCACAGAGTGAGTTCTAGGACAGCCAGGACTACACAAAGAAACCCTGTGTTGGAAACCAAGCCAAAAAAACCCCAAATTTAAAAAGGTAATGTTTTTCAAGAAAATCAATGAAAAGTGGCATTGGATACACTATACATTACCTATTGGTTTTAAAACAGAAACTACAACTCCTACAACATCGACTTCAGAACAAGGAGGCTGAAAGGCTGGATCTGACAGTCTGCTGAAGTGAAGGGGCTCCCTGGGCTGGTAAACCTGGAGTAAAGCCTCACTGGAAGCCTAGAGGAAGCAGAACAAAGAGTCAGCATATTGAGACTCTAAGCAGATGGAAAATGTGTACGGAGAGGTGCGGACCGGCAGCTGTTGATACTGGGTTCTTTTTGTGGCTGTTAACTGGATGCTGGGTTGTTCAAATTTACTCTTCGATTTTGACACCGCAAGATGATAGATTCTGTATCTCTTTCCTTCTATTAACAGGGAGGATAAGTCTGATGATGGACGCCAGATACTCAACAGAGCTGTTCAGAGAAAGAGAGGGACATGACAGGTAGACACACTGGTGACATTTAGTGAAAAATGGCACCAACAAAGACCCAAGGCTTCCCTACTCTGTGGGTGGTGCCCATAGCCCAATTTACTCATTTGATTTTTCATGAATTTGGAAGATCACCTTTTAATTTAACAACCTGGATTTAAAAAACAAAAACCAAAAACTTGCATAATAACCTGATTTTTCTTTTTTCTTGTAACTTGTAACTCGCAGCTTCCACACAGTTGTAACATCCCTTGATAAGCCCTCTTCTTTCTCAGCAGACTCCAGGGCCTTCTGGAATTCTGACTGGATCCGTGCTTGTTTCTTATCGTTCAGCATTTGTTTGTAGTTGTTCAAGGTTCTTAGCTGCTCTTCGCTGAAACAAGCCTGTGGGCATTTAAATACTGAAACAGAGCAGATACTACAGCAGTCCTGCCTACCCTAGCAAGGCTGCCTCAGGTGAGACCACACCTGACCTGAGGGTGTGGATTATTACTCAGGCTATCACAGAATGCTCTAGAGACCTCAAACTGCCTGTGAATCCCTGTGACAGATTTCCCTAGGACTAAGCCAAACCTTGACTACTAAGTGTCTTCTAACCACAACCAGAACACCTACATTTCAAATGGCTGACATGGACATTAACAGAAAGATGGATTTGTGCCTGGTAAATGTCCTAACTCACTTGACCTTCACAAGCAGGCCATAATTTGTGTGCTATTACTGTTTCAGTGTTGGGACTGCTGAAAGTGAGGCACAGAGAGAATCAATAAGTGCATAGCTGACATAAGAGGCTGGCTCAATGGCTTTTATCCTTACCTGTATAATAAAGTTAATTTAAAAAATGATTTATTTATTTTTTATGTGCTTTAGTGTTCTACCTACATATATGTAAGTGTAAGGGTGTCAAATCACTTGAAGCTAGATTACAGACAGTTGTGAGCTGCCATGTGGGTGATGGGAATTGAACATGGGTCCTCTGGAAGAGCAGTCAATGCTCTTAAGTGCTGCAGCCCAGTAAACTTAATTTAAAAGTTCCTCTTTGGAACAGCAGGCATAATTTTAAGAGGCTTTTTGTATATTCATCTATTTAATGTGTGCATGTGTACCTGTAGCTACAGGCAATTGTGAGCTGCCTAACACGGGTACTGGGAACTTCAGCAGGAGCTCTGAGCATTCTTAACTGCTAAGCCATCTCTCCAGACAGAATTTTGCTGTGTCTCCCAGGCATACTAATTGCCATTCTGTTGTTTAGTCCCTAGAGTACTTGGAACATAGACATGTGCCACACAGCTGGCTAAAAAGCAAGCTTTACCTGCATTAAAAAAAAAAAAAATTGCGGGGCGGTGGTGGCACACGCCTATAATCCCAGCACTTGGGAGGCAGAGGCAGGTGGATTTCTGAGTTCGGGGCCAGCCTGGTCTACAGAGTGAGTTCCAGGACAGCCCAGGGCTACACAGAGAAACCTTGTCTCAGAAAAATCAAAATAAAATAAAATACAATAAAATTATAGTATCTGGGTGTAGTGGCGCATGTCTTTAGGTCCAGCACTCAGGAGGCAGAGGCAAGTAGATTGAAGTTGAAGGCCAGTCTGGTCTACAGAGCAAGTTCTAGGACAGCCAGGGTTACATAAAGAATCCCTGTTTCAAAAACACCATGAAAAAATTAGTATTTAATTTGAGTATGTATAAGTCAGAAGAAAACTGGAAGGAGCTGGTTCTCTGCTTGCATCCTTTGGGTCCCAGGGATTGAACTCAGACTGTCAGGCTTGGCAGCAGGAGCCTTTATTGACTGGCTTTCTCTCAGGTCTTTTGCCTGCACATTAAACTATATTTATATACTACATGAAACTCTCAAACTTTTTCATTCTATACTTGATGAAGAATCAAGAACTTGCCACAGAAATCCTCCTGAAAGATGCAGTATTTCAACATGGGCAGGAGGGCTGGGGACTGAGGCTCGTCATCTGGCTCTTCCTTACCTCCAGGTGATCTGGGTCTGATGCATCCTGCACTGCTGCATAGAGCTCTGCCCCATCCTGCAGAGCATGGACCTGCTGCCGTGTGAGTGCACGGGACAGCACACACCGCTGTGTTGTGTCTTCTGCGGGAGGAAGGGAAGAAAGCATCATCAATCAACCGATTGATGAAACTTGGGAGTGAAAACCATAAAGTCAAGCAAAAACACCCAAAGGAGGGAGGTTAGACAATAAAGAGTCACAAAGAGCAGCAGGATGGCTCAGATGAAAGTAGCACTAGTCCCCAAGCATAACAGCTGGGTCTGATCCCTGGAGCTCACAAGGAAGGACAGAACCAACTTTACAAGCTGTCCCTGATTTCTGTACTTGTGCTGTGACAGGAAAGAAAACATTAAAAACAAACAAACAGGGCTGGTGAAATGGCTCAGTGGTTAAGAGCAATGACTGTTTTTCCAAAGGTCCTGAGTTCAAATCCCTGCAACCACATGGTGGCTCACAACTATCTGTAATGAGATCTGATGCCCTCTTCTGGTATATAATAATAAATAAATCTTTTTAAAAAAAACAAAAAACAAAACGGGCTGGAGAGTTGGCTCAATGGTTAAGAGCACTGACTACTCTTCCAGAGGCAACCACATGGTGGCTCACAAGCATCTGTAATGGAATCCAATGCCCTTTTCTGGTATATCTGAAGACAGCAATAGTGTACTCACATATATAAAATAAAGAAAGAAAATAATTGCCTACTGAAAAAAATTAAAACAAACAGCTATCTACTAATAGCTTCCTTTAAGAAGAGAAGGAAGAGGAAGAGGATGAAGAGAAGCGGCAGCAGCAGAAGATGATGAAGAAGAAGACGATAATTGTTGCAGTCACTGTTAAAGCACCAACATGGGTTTGTTTGTAACTTGTAACTCAAATAGCTTATTTTTCATATTGACCCATTTATTTGTGAAAATGATATAAACTAATGATAATTTAAATAAGTTAGATAGTGGAAGTCCAATCTATGTTTTAAAAATTCGTTTCTGAGCAAGTGTGTATGTGTGTTTGTATGAAAGTGTGATACTGGCATGTGGTGCCATGGGATCCCCTAGAGTTGGAGTTATGGGTGGCTGTGGGTGGTGCAAACTGAACTCAGGTATTCTGCAGGACCAGAGAGCACTCTTAACTGCTGGTTCATCTCTCCAGCCCCTCATCTTTCTACACATATACACATGATATACACCTTCAGAAAGTTCCAAGGGAATACATGAAAACATAATCTTTTCTAACACAAAGATAGATGTCCATCACCTTTCACTGTCTCAATGACCTAAGGAAGCAGTGACAATTGGGGTCAGTTCAGTTTTCATTTCTTTGTATGTGTAGTATTTTTTAAGTTAAAAAAAAACAAAAAAAACCAAACCAGATGCAGAATTTTTAAAAAGCAATTACTTGATGATTACTCATTTAATTATAAAACACTGTAAGAAATAATTTGAAATACAAAGCCCATTTTACCATTTTACCTTCGTGGTCTTTAAACTCTGTGTGAACTTTGATGAACAAGGCCTCTAGTTTCTTCTGCTGGGTCTCTGCAAATCTCAGTGCTTCCTTCTCCTCTTCTCTCTCACTACGAAATATATACAATCCAGACGCCGTCTTCTCCACCCACTGACAATGTATAAAAACAGCAAGGAACATTCAGATTCTCTCTGAAGAGAGAGATTACAAGGCAAATTTCAAAAGGTACCATACCTGTAAAGGGTACACTCTCTGAACAATGATGTCCACACAGCAAACATTTCCTCCGTCACTGAATAGTGAGGACAAAGGCAGAGGGAAGGGCCTGGGGTCACAAAAGAACCCCAGCTTGCTGTGCCAGCGAGCAGGCCGCGTGCTGTTTGCAGAAATCTGCAAAAAGAAAAGAGGAAGTCAACTTAGCAGTTAAATACAGGCCAGTCAGTGGTGGTGCACACATGTAATCTCAGCACTGGAGAGGCAGAGGCAGGTGGATGGATCTCTGAGTTCAAGGCCAGCCTGGTTTACAAAATGAGCTCTAGGACAGGAAAAAAAAGTTAAATACAAACTAAATTCTACTTTCTTTTATTCTTTTGGGATGTTTTAAGAATATTTGTGTGTGCGTGCATGCGTACATGCATGTGTGCGTGTATGTGTAGAGGGTGCTAAAGATACGGTTCAGCAGTTAAGAGCAGTGGCTGCTCTTGCAGAGGATCTAGGTTCAATTCCTAGGAACCACACAACCACACGGATGCTCATAACTCTGGTTCTAGGGGTTCCACTTCCCTCTTCTGGCTTCTGAGGGAACTGCCTACATATAGTGCAGAGGCTAGAAAAACACTCAGACTCATAAAATAAAGCTTTTTTAAAAAAAAATCTCGGGGTTGGAGAGATGGCTCAGCAGTTAAAAGCACTGACTGCTCTTCCAGATGTCCTGAGTTCAATTCCCAACAACCACATGGTGGCTCACAACCATCTGTAATGGGGTCCAATGCACTTATCTGGTGTATGTCTCAAGACAGCTACAGTGCACTCATAAAAATAAATAAATGTTTAAAAAAAAAAACTCACAAAGATGACTGATAAAGGCAAAAAAGTGAGTAAGCAAAAACTGTACAACTACTTCAACATAATGTATTTCTCAAGAATATTTCTACTGTAGGGCTTGGGGTATAATCTACTGCAGTGTACTAGTCTAGCATGTGCAAGATCTGACCCTCTAGCAGTGCATGTGTGAGTGTCAGACACACACACAGACTCACACATACACTTCTGCTACAAAGGATCAATGTTATTTAAATATTTCAAATAGAAAAATCGGTAAGAGGTGGGAGATGACTTAACTAGTAAAGGTCTTGCCCTGTATACATGAGGATCTGAGTCCTATCTGCAGAACCACTGGGAAAACACCAGGGATGGTGGTGAGAACTTGTAAGTCCGGGAAGAGGAGACAGGCACAGATACCAAAACTCAATTCTGGTACAGACTGACTCTTATTCATTAACTGCAAATACATTTAGCTCAAGAAATAGCTCTGTCTCCCCTAACCAGCAAAAACCGTTAGAAAAAGTTGCTTCTTACATTACTAGTACATTGTCAAGAAATTTTATCCTTTGCAATCGAAGTAAACACATCACTTTAAATAAATTACCTCTCTAGAATATAATGGAGTCAGGGGCTGGTCCTTGCCCAGAGTGTACAATACTGTAGCTTACCTTTAGCCTAAGGGAGTCTGGGGCTTCTAGAGGTGCACAGGCATCAGGAGAGCCTACCAGCTCTGCTCCCTGTGTAATGATCTTCTGACCCACAGTCAGTCTGCCACTCTTTATAAGAGCCAGGAGTGGAGGGTCTAGCTGGGCCCTGACAGCATACCATCCATCTGTGAGTTCAATTGTGTCTACTTTGTTGGCATCCTCACCACTAATTTTACCACCTGAAGTTTTAGACACATTTGTGCTTGGTGAAATGATGTCAGAAACACAGAGGACAAGTGTTTTTGCAGCTGTATCGTCCCTTTCCAGTATCTTCTTTAGAGCTGATCTGCTGCTGTTGTCAATTTCCACGTCGTATCTGAAAAGGAAACGAAGACGCTGATTCTAGGAACTGTACCCCTGGGATCTCACTGTAAACAAAGCCAGTAAATACTTGTGAAATAATGAAGTTAGTTCATCAGGCTAGACACACAATATGACAATCAAGAGAGCTTTTGGCACTACCATGAGGACAGAATTTAGATCCCAGCACACACATATCAAGCTGAGTGCAGAGTACATGCCTGTAACTCTAGCTCTGAGGTCACTGGAGACAGAGAGATAGCTGGAGATTGGCCTCATACTAGCCAAAAAAGTGGGGGCTCTAAGTTCAGAGAGTGAGAGAGCCCCTGCCTCGAAGGAGCAGGCAGAGTGTGCTAGTAGAGGAAACCAGATGCCCTCTTCTGGCCTCCATGCATACACACAGGAGTACATATCGATACACACGCTCACAAATAAATAAATAAATAAGCAAATAATTTTTAAAAAATAGTTCATTAAAGCCAGGCATGCCTTTAGTCCCCACCCTTAGGAGACAAAAGCAAGGGGATCTCTGACTCCAAGGCCAACCTGGTATACAGAATCAGTTTTAGGATAGCAAGGGCTACACAGAGAAGTCCTGTCTCAAGAAACAAAAAAGTTCATCAAAGAAATACTGAAAAGATAATTTTTAAGATTTTAGCTAGAACATAGACTGAACCACCAACCAAAGAACATGCAAGGGCTGGACCTAGGCCCCCTGTACACTTGTAAATGTGTAGCTTCATGTGGGACCACCTAACAATTGGTGCAGGGGCTGCCTCTGACTCTGTTGCCTAACACTGGATCCCCTTCCCCTAACTGTACTGCCTGGTTAGGCCTTAGTGGGAGAGGATGTGCTTAGTCCTGCTGGAACTAGATATCCCAGGATGGGGTGGTACCCAAGGTGGGCTTCCCCGTCTCTGAGGAAAAGGGGAGGTAATACTGGGGGAGGGACTTGTAAGAGCAGGTCTGAGAGGGGGAGCTGTAATCATAATGTAAAGTAAATAAAAAAATAAATTATTGAAAAAAAAGAATTTAGCTAGAAATACAGTTTCTATTGTTAAAATAAAAATATAAAAGGTAAAAATGTATTACTAACAATCTTTAAATACTGGATTAAATTAGTAATTCACACATTAAAGTGTTAAAGAGAGGGGTGGGGAAAGAGGGACACGGGCATGTGAACATTTGTTTGCCTTAAGTGGGGGCTGTCACTCAGAACTGGTTCATGCACCACCTTTGATATAGCAGTCAGGAGCTACACAGGAAACTGCAGACTGAATGATATAACCACTTACTGTCATCCTTTCAACTTGCCTGTATTTCAGTTGAAGCAGAACTCTTTCTGGGTTTAAGCATCTATTAGCAAATTCCTTAGGAAAAGCAAATTCCATAGCTGCCAGTTTCCATACAATCCACCTGTAGTGGTTAGCGACCCAGATGCTAGAAATAAGCTTTGGATCCACACCTGGAGTGTCACACAGAGCCCTGAGCAAAGAAATATACAGTACAATAAAAACACAGAATAATATCAGATTCCTCAACTGTCACTAATCTCGTGCAAAATCATGCAAGAAGCTTGTGTGAGTATACACCAGTAAGGCAATGTTTAACTTCTAAGTGATTGATATCTAAGTACTGAGATTTTTCTGATTATATTACTGACATTTATATATTTCTGTTTAAATTTTAGTGCTTATAATTACTACATTACATCTCAGAATAAATATATTCAATTTTCAAAAAATTTCAAAAGAATGTGAATCAAAATACACTTTAATAAAAGGATCCAGATTAAAATAAAAATGACTAGCAACTTTTTAGCTTAAGAGCCGTAAGGAAAGAAGAGAAAGAGGGAAAGAGGATACGTAAGTTAACATAAAATCTTTCTCCACAAAGCACCTATAAAATTCTTCTTTTCCAGCCTTGCCATCATGGGAGGGGATCAGCCATCCACCGTCTGCCAACTGAAAGCCTTTGCCAGCACACAGATCTTCTTTACCAAAATGATCCCGAATGTCAAACTGAAAATACTCAGCATTTTTGCTGTTAATGTTTATGCACTCTTTAGAAACACCATACATATAGAGCTGTACAAAACAAACAATAGAAAAATATGATAATAAATAAAAGTCAAATATAGACCTAGAATGTAAACAAAACTGAACTGATCCAGAATTGTTCACTTAAGTACTAAAATACTCACTATATAACTGGCCCAAGAGTATAACTTAATGATAAAGTGGTGCTTAGCATTCGAAAAGCACTGGGTATGAAGCATGCATGCACACATAGACATGCACAGACATGCACACACAAAACAACACAAACTCCCTCTGTACTAAAAGGATGCTTATAAACGGCTCATGTATTCAAGAGTTGGTTACACTTTTCATTTCCTCTTGTATCCTCCTGTCGTTAAATCTGCCCAAGAAGGCAATGTGGGAACAAGCCGATAAGCAATGTCTGTCTTCCCTAGTAGAAGACTACACTTCTTCAGTAGTAAGTATATTAAAATGAATGAGACACAGATTAGCAGGACACCTGCACCAGGCAGACATCCAAATTCACAAAGTGCTCCATGTTTTTAACCCATTATGTTGTACAAATAATAGGTGTTAATAATTTCCTTTTAGAGCCGAGAAGTGAAAGTGCAGGGCCCTATCAAGTGTTTCCTTTCACCAAAACATGACCAACCAAGTGTCTTTCCCTTCAGGTACTGGTTCTGGGGTCAGACCTGTGTGTTGGAACATGACTCCAGGCTGTATCTCTCCATTACATTCCACTCTCTGTGCATTAGCTCTCTCGCCTGACAAAATGATAATGCACTTCTCACAGGAGGCTGTGAGGCTGAAGCCATTGGTGACTGAGGCATGTGAAGCTGACTCTCAGAGGAGAGTCTAGTGCACACAAAGCTTCAGCACACACTGTTAGCATCACTGCTGTCACTTCCAGCCTTCTGCTCAGGAACATTCTCCCAAACAGTAATGTCTTCACTAGAATCAGATATTAGAACCTCCAAAAAGCAGTCACTCACACTTTAAATCAAGGCTGATTAGATTCCCCTCGTGCCTAGCTCGGAGCACTTGCGCCATCAAGACAAGTGAGACCTGGAGCACAAGCAGTAGTTTTGCAGCACAAAGTGCTTTTAAGGGAGGACAAGCCTGACAGAGGAGGGAGGCTGCCCCTCTGGACTGATGAGGAAGCAGGATCCCAGTTTCCTTTGGTCAGCAATAATCTGTTCATTCTCTAAACAAGACAACTTTGCAGACTCTAGCTAACAGCATGAGGCTTCCCTTAGGATCGCAGTGTACCTGCTTGGGAGAACACGCAGAAGGAACGCTGCCTCTGACTGCGGCCTGCAGAGAGATCCTGGGCAGGGTGGATGACTTTGTAAGATAGAGACTGCCTGGCTGCGGACAGAGATGATGCCTTTCTTTGCTTTTAATTCGTATATCCTGTAGGTCTCTGGCATTTTGAAGGCTTGATATTGAATCTGTTAAAGGATAGTTTACAAAAATGAAATAAACAGAGTGCTGCTGGCACACACTTTTAGCCCCACACTCAGCGGGCAGAGGCAGGAGGATCTCTGTAAGTTCCAGGGCAGCCTGGTCTACAGAGAGAGAACCTATCTCTGGTAGACTTCTTTTCTTTCTCTCTTTTTTTTTTCTTGTTTTTTCAAGGCAGGGTCTCTCTGTGTAGCCCTGGCTGTCCTGGAACTCACTCTGTAGACCAGGCTGGCCTCGAACTCAGAAATCCACCTGCCTCTGCCTCCCAAGTGCTGGGACTAAAGGCATGCGCCACCACCACCCGAGAGAACCTATCTCAAAGAAACAACAACAAAAATTATATATTTGCTGCTGGGTAGTGGCAGCACCTTTTATCCCAGCACTCAGGAGACAGAGGCAGAGGCAGAGGCAGGTGGATCTCTGAGTTTGAGGCCAGCTGGTCTACAGAGCAAATTCCAGGACAGCCAGGGCTATACAAAGAAACCCTGTCTGCACCCTCCCCACCACAAAAGGCCTGTTTTGTGAAAGATGTGTATTAATTTGTTTTGATTCAACATGCAGAGAACAGGGAGCCTAATCTCTGTTAAGTCTTCAGGTTGAATAATGAATAGAAATACATGTAATTGTTTTCAGCTCAGTTTTGGAAGAAAAATAACATGACAAAAATAACTCCAGTCACAGCAGTCCTAGACCATGCCTAATGGCCTTCCCTCACTCAAGCCTAAGCTAACACTTAACTCCTAGCATTTTTTTTTTGTTCCAGTGTCTTGATAGCTAGGTTTATACAGTTCTCAAAGGAGGCTGTTTTGCGTCTTTTGCTTTTGTTTTTGATTTTTTTTTTTTTTTTTTTTTTTTTTTTTTTTTTTTTTTTTTTTTTTTTTTTTTTTTTTTTGAAACAGGGTCTTGTTATATAGCTCACACTAACCTGGAACTCACAATGCTTCTGACTCAGATTCTTGAGTGGTAGCATCACAGGCCTGGGCACATCATGCCTGGCCTTGCACCACTGTTACATCTGTCTTGTGTGTACCTATGTATGCGTGTGCACATACAAGTATGTGAAGGCCAGACATTAACATGGAGTATTTTAATCCAACACTCTCCACTTTGAGACAGGGCCTCTGACTGAATCCAGATCTCACCAACTTGACTAGGCTGGTTGGGCAGACAGCTTTAGGAATCCTCCTGTTTCAACTTCTTTAACATCAGAGTTACATGTATGTACTATACACTTGGATTTTACAAGGGTCCTAGAGATCTGAGCTCAAGTCTTGTGCGACAAGCACTTTATCCACTGAAACAGCCCCAACTCCTGGCTTTTGTTTAAGAAAACAAAAACAAAACCAGAAGAAAAGTCACTAAGTAGTTATCTTTGAAAGAAATCATTAAAACAATTTGAACCTAATCTTTGCCTTCAGAAAATATGAAAGGTCTGGATCAGAGATGGCTCAGTGGTTAAGAGCACCAACTACTCTTCCAGAGGTCCTGAATTCAATTCCCACCACCCACATGGTGGCTCACAGCCATCTGTAATGGGATCTGATGTCTTCTTCTGGTGTGCATGAAGACAGGGCATTTATGTACATATAATACATAGCTAAGTAAATCTTAAAAAAAAAAGGTTCTGAAATTACTTATCACCACAAAAAGGAGAAAATACTGAGGAAAATATTAATAGTATAGCAATTTAGTCTAGTGGTTCTTAACCTGTGTGTTGTGTGACCCTTTTGAAGCTTGAAGGATCCTTTCACAGGGGTTACCTAAGACCACTGGAAAACACAAACATTTACAATTCATAACAGTAGCCAAATTACAGTTATGAAGTAACAATGAAAATAGTTTTCTGATTGGGGATCACCACAGCATGAGGAACTATATTAAAGGGTCACAGCATTGGGGAGGTTGAGAACCACTGCTCTAATCAAAAAGTGAAAACTAGGCCCAGTAGATGGCTCAGCAGGTAAAAGTACTTTGTGCACAAGCCTGATGACCTGTGCTTAAATCCCAGAAAGCAGGATGGAAGGAGAAAACCAACTCCCCAAAGTTGTCCTCCATGTATGTAGCAGCTCATGCACCTGTACACACACAGAAATCAAGATTTTAAAACTTATTGCAAAAAGACAAAACCCAAACAAATGTTACATTATACCTAAGACTTCTCCTCATACCCTGTGAAAATTCTAGTGGCCCACTGATAGTAGTCACCTTTGTTAGACCGATGAACGTCACTGTCTTTCCCGTCTTCCCTGTCTCCATCTGTGCTCTTTTGGTTCTTTCCCTCCAAATTAACGTTCTTGCTATTAAAATATTTATCTCCGTGAAACTGTGATTTCATCTTGAAAGGTGGGACAAAGACTTTGGTAGATTTGCCAGTGACTGAGTGTCTGGTCCTTTCGGTTCTTGTGGCAGGAACTTCGTGAGCCAGTAGGACTGAAACTGTAGGACTGCTTGGAGACTTTTCCAAAGCTGAGTGTCTCGAAGGATGTCCTTTAGACAGAAGCCCTTGAGCAGGTGAGGTAAAATGTGGGCTCTGGGTTCCTTGCCTTTCTTTACTTGAGCTGCATTGGAGAGAGAGTACTTAAGTATGCTTGTTTGGCAACAAACACACATACTGTGTGCGTGTGTGTGTGTGTGTGTGTGTGTGTGTGTGTGTGTGTATTGAGAGACAGAGATCTGGTGACTGATTTGTTCTTGTTAGTGTTTATACCATAGAACAATATACCACAGGATCCAAGGCTGTTGTTATTCCTTACAAGTGTGGCCCTTCCTGCTCTGCACCACACTCTCCTGCCGACCTGCAGAGGGCTTATGTGCTAGTAACTCAGTCTTCTCTGGAGCCTCACTCTTCTACTCCAGTCCCACCTGTCTTGCTTTTCTTTCTTCCAGATAATTATACATTTTCTAGTACACATTTCTAACTTATTCTAAATGAGTTAGAGTTATTAACTTAAAAAAAAATCATCTTTTTCCTATACTATACTACGATTTAAAAAAAAAAAATCTTACCAGAAGGGTCCACAGGTAACTGGCTCTAGAGACAGGTGGTGTGTGAATAATCTTCTGTCTTTTATTGTGCCTAAAAAAAAAAATCCCACACTACAGTATTAGTGAAAAGTAAGAGGTTTTAATTACCATTTCTGTTTCATACACATTACTGTAAATGTTCATAAAATGTTGTTAGACACTGAAGTTTTCATTACACATTATAGATATTTAATAAATAATTATGGGATATATTGAACTTGCAAACTAATTATAACTATAAACAAAATAACCAATATTTCAAACCTCAGAGAAATCAGTTTTAAACTTAGTCCTAGTATTAGTTATCATTATAGTTAGCTCACAGCCATTGTAAATACCATCTCTAAAGTTTGGTTTTACAAAAGTTCAGAAGCAAAGCTTTAGATAATATTCATTCTCAATATGTAATCTATGGCTATTAGACCTACAATTTGTCCACTAATTAGGGATTAACTGATTGAACTAGAATACAGCCACATGACTGATTACTATGCAACCATGCAAATGAGTAAGAAAGACATTTACATATTCATTAAGCAGCATTCCCTAGCTTTGCATATTGGCAGTATTATAGCCAGTGAGGTTTATCTGAGGTGCAATTATACCTAATTGAAAACTTTTCCTGATACCCTTCCATGATGACTTGAAAAATAGTTGGCATTGGCAATTTTTGACAGTTTCTATAGAAACTATCAAAAAAAAAAAAATAAGAGCAGCATACACTCCCCCCAAAAGCAAACAAGGTCTGAAAATGCAGGCAGATATTATTATAGAATATTTATAAAAATAAACTGCAAACCATGGAGTAAGCGGTAGGAAAACTGGAGAATAGCCTGAAGTGTGACTCGGGTGGATCTAAGACGTCTCCAAGTACAGCTCTCTACAGAATTTATGAATGACTTACACAAATGTTCTGTTTGCTCAAATGTAAGATTAAAGAATAAGAAAACTGTAGGCTAGAGAGATGGTTCAGCACTGGCTGCTCTTGCAGAGGACCACAATTCAATTCCCCAGTTCCTATATGGAGGCTCATAACTGTCTCCAGTTACAGGGGGATCCAATGTCTTCCTCTGGCTGCCACACAGCAGACACATACATGGTACACATAAATACATGCAGGGAAAATACAAATACACATAAAATAATACAAAAATTCTAAAGCTGAAAACAAACGAAATCTATCAATTCTGCACACGCAGAATTATTCAGACAGGAAGACATAGCACAATAATATTTCTTTAAGGATTTGTAAGGACAAGCAAGAATTGCAATGAATTCTTGTTTTAAATGTATTTTATTATTTTGTGTGCATGAGTGTTTTGCCTGCATGTATGTCTGTGAGCCACATACATGTCTGGTGCATGAGATGGGGAGCCTCCATGTAGATGCTAGGAATTTAAACTGGATCCTTTCCAAGAACAAGTTGTGCTTTTAATCACTAAGCAAACTCCCCAGACCCAGAATTCTTATGCCTCTGTATATACTGTGAATTTGAACCATCTGTGTCTGTTCTACAGAGAGGTGATTCTATGGGTGATCTATGGAACAGAGGCTAAGTGCCCACAATGATCTTTAAAGGCCCCACCATCAGCACTGATACATACACCTGTTCACTGTACAAGAGAACATCTGTACAAGCTTATATATCTGCCTATAGAAGTCACACTGATCCTGAGACAATTTATTTTCAGTTAGGCTGATACACAGTAGCTACTTTATTGCCACAGGATTACCATAGGTACTTGAAAAAATAAAAAAATACTATTTTTTTAATACTCACATTTGGGGATTTAGCAGTTTTTGTCTTTTTATTAGAATTAATTTTACTTATCATTGGGCATGTATGTGCACATATATGTGCACCCATGTATGCATGTTTGTGAGGGGATGGCGGTGTATGCAGAAAGTGATAAGACAACTTCCAGATGTCAGTGCTGTTCTTCTAAAATGTGATGCTCTGGGACTGAACTCACGGCATCAGGTTAGGTGGTGGCAGGTACTTTTACCAACTGAACCACTTCAGCAGCCTGAGATTTTTCTTTCTTTTTTTTTTTTTTTCTTCTTCGAGACAGGGTTTCTCTGTGTAGCCTTGGCTGTCCTGGAACTCACTCTGTAGACCAGGCTGGCCTCAAACTCAGAAATCCGCCTGCCTCTGCCCCCCAAGTGCTGGGATTAAAGGCGTGTGCCACCACCGCCCGGTGAGATTTTTCTTAAATAAATGAAATAAGGTTATATCTACAAGGACAATAGTAAAAGTATTTTTGCCTGAGGTAAAATTTAGCTTTTAAGTGAAAATTAGAATTTAAAGAATTAGAATTAGAATGTGTCTGGTCTGTATATTTTCTAATATTTAAGATTTTTCAGTCTAAAAAGTCTATCAGTGACAAAGGTGGTTAAATAAAGTTTATCAACTTGGAGCTGGGGAGATGGGTCATAGGAAGTGACTATTCTTGCACAGGACCTGAGCTAAATTCCCAACACATAGCTGAAGGTAACTCCACCTCCAGGGACCTGATGTCTCTCAGGCACTGAAGTCGTATACACATGGATACTAAATAGGTTTTTTGTTTTATTTTAAATACAAAAAGTTAAGCTGGATAGTAGTGGCACACACCTTTAATCCCAGGACCCAGGAGGCAGAGGCAGGTGGATCTCTGTGAGTTCTAGGCCAGCCTGGTCTACAAAATGAGTTCCATGAAGCAAGGGCTACACAGAGACACTTTGTCTTGAAAAACAGACAGACTTTGGACAGTGGTGGCGCATGCCTTTAATCCCAGCACTTGGGAGGCAGAGGCAGAGGCAGGCGGATTTCTGAGTTGGAGGCCAGCCTGGTCTACAGAGTGAGTTCCAGGATAGCCAGGGCTATACAGAGAAACCCTGTCTCGGAAAAAAAAAAGAAGGAAAGAAAGAAAGAGAGAAAGAAAGAAGGAAAGAAAGAAGACATTTAAACAAATATTAAAAAAAAAGAAGAAGGAAAATCAAAAGACTGTAACAGACTAAGAGGCAAAGCATCATCTGTATGTAGTAAGTTGAAGGATGGAGTCAAATCATGACTGAAAAACATCCACCTCATTTGGTAGCAGTGATCATGTGACTTTGATGAAATGGTACAGGTCATTTACTACTTTCATTACGTCTAAACTCAGTATTTCATAAGCATCTTACACTCGCAATTACAGCTTTGTCAGTGCCCTAGTAGGCATCATGGATAAACCATCCACATACCAAATACACCAAAAGTTTAACAATTAAACCATTCTGTACACATAAATGAACCAAGAGAGTAAAGTGTAAGAATAACATGCAGTGTACTTGTTCAGAGAAAAAATATGAATAAAAACAAATTTACCATCTGGAGTGCTTTTTGAAGGTGTTAAGGATTTTCCTTTACTTTCTATTATCCTGTCAAATTCATTTAATAAGCTTCTTTTGATTGGGGGTTGTCCTAAAAAGAAAGTTCCATATATATTTGTAGTTATATCAGTTTTACCTTTTAAAAGACTAAATTTCCCCTTTTATAACTAAAGTACTGGCTTATACATTGTAACAAATGAAACAAAACAAAACCCCACAGATTAAGTATTACAAAGCTAAATTTGCTCACACAGAATGTGACCTGTATAATATTTGATGAAGTAAACCTGTTTCTGGCAGGATAACTGATAATAAACTAACTTCTAGGCCTCACTCCACAATATGGTGGGGCTAGACAAGAAGATATATAATTATTCCAATACTCTGAGTCCACAAGCTTGTAAATGGAGCCAATGTCTTTTAAATCACCCACACGAGGGTTGGAATATTAGTTTTGAAATTGATCATGATAGCCAATGTCAACTGATATTTAAAGATTCTTTCAAGCTGGTGAGATGGCTCAGCGGGTAAGAACACTGACTGCTCTTCAGAAGGTCTTGAGTTCAAATTCCAGCAACCACATGGTGGCTCACAACCACCCGAAATGAGATCTGACTCCCTCTTCTGGTGCATCTGAAGTCAGATTCTTTCTAATCTGAGACACTACCACAACAGGCTCACTGTAGATTAACCTAATAGCTTCACTAAGTCATTAGACATTTAAATGAGAAATTAGAATATAGTCCAATAGTATTAAGAACACTGACATTCCTCCAGAGGAATAGGTTGTTCCCAGAACCTGCATGGCAGCTTGCTACTCTTTGTAACACCTGTCCTAGGAGATACAATACTGTCTTTTGTCAGACACCAGGCATGTACATAGTACGGAGACATACATGCAGGAAAATCATCCATATATACAAAGAATTCTGAAAAGGAGTGCAACATTATTTACTATTAAACTGTGTTTAGAGTATTTGTGAATGAAGCAGGCAAACACTAGGTTCTCTGCCTGGGTGAGTAATATCCAGGTTCAGTGTTGAGTAATTTAAATTTTGTGATTTTAAACATTTACTCAATTAACTGATGGATTTTTTTTAAGACAGGGTCATGATATTTAATCCAGGCTGCCTTGAACTTAACTATCCTCCTGCCCTAGGTTCTTGAATGCTGGGATTACAGCTATCAAATATCATGCCTGATAGTACTAAACATTTTATCTACAGTTACCTTGTGAGAGGCGTTAACTACTTTATGGATATGGAAACGGGATCAGAGAAGTGAGGTAACAAATAAAGAGTACAGTAACTAATTAACTAAGTCATACACAGTACAAATTAGGTCATGGGGCTAAACTAGGAAATAGCTTCTAACTGCCAGAATTAGAACTTCTTTACACATATGGAAAATATTAACATTTCACTAGCTTTGTTGAAAATAAAACTTCTTAGCATAATTTTATAACCCCAACTAAAAATACACTAACGATTCTTAATATGACTTGTTGGTACAGACTTAACAGATATCAAGTTCTAAATCACTGTCCTCTAAACTCCACAGGGGGGAAAATTTAGTTCTTAACACTGTAGCCTACGAGACTATTGAGGATGAATCACTTGAGAGAGACCAGTAGACCAAAGCAAAAGTAAATTCTTACCAATTACGTCAACAGCCAAGCCTCCTCTTTTCCTAGTTCTTGAATTGAACAAAGCTTCATTTTGGGGGCGTGTAAACAGTGAGCATTCGGTATGAGTCTGTTCAGAATCTGTCAGCTCATCTTCCATAAAAGCTTTGGCACTCTCCACTGCTTCTGTTTCAAAATAGTTCTCTGGCTCTTTGGAGTAATACTCTCCTACACTTGTTTTCACAGGAACATCAGAAAATGTTTTCATTTCATCAGTTTCTACTTTTCTGTTTTGGGGTAAGGTTTGTTCTTTTTCCAAAAGATTAGCCTTACTATGGGATACTTTTGTTCCTAATACCAATTGTGTGTCTTGGTTTCTCCCCATCTGAGAGAGTTGGGAAGAAACATCAATAGATTGAGTATTGCCTAAAGAACCACTTTCTTTATAATTACTTGGTAAGCTGGATTTATCATTGTAGGTTTTCTGCAATCTAGAGTTTACAGGGTATTCTGGGGTTCTGTTTTCAATACAAGGTTGAGGAAGTATTTTTGATAAATCTTCCAGTGTAGGTGAATGCTGGAGGATATGTTCATTTCTGATCAAATCAAACTCCTCTAACATTCCTTTAACTTTGTGTAAGGCATTTTCTGAAACTGTGACCAGTTTTCCACCTGCGGTGCTAAATCCAGAGAATACAGAGGACCTGACATTGCCTGGGAGGGTTTTGGGGAGTGACAATACACCCTGAGTGTTATGCACCATAGTGTTTTCTCTTTTCACAGAGTGCTGTGATTTTTCATTACCTTCCAGTGACACCATGGCAGATAACTGTTTAGTATCACCATCCATCTCAGAAAACACTTGCCTTGCCTTTTCTAATGAAGTATCTGATACTTGTACAGCTTTTCCACTTGCTGTGCTAAAAATCCCAAAAGTGCGTGAAGGATGGACTGCCTGGGGAGATTCTCTTATAGATTCACATGTATCCCAAGTTTCCAAACTAACAGGTGGTGTTGCAGCTTTCTTCAGTACAGACACACTTTGGTTATGTTGTAAAATCTGTTCATTCTGAGGACAAAAAATAGCCTTATATGAGTTCATGCAGACATCGCCTGAAGAGCTAGGACATATAAAATCCTCTGAATCATCCAATACTTTATGACAGCTTGTCTGGCAAGTGTCTGGTTTACTCTCTCTGTTTTGCTCAATTATTTTATTACAGTTATCTGTGAATATCTCTTTTGTTCTTACAGTTTCTTGTGAATGAGCTTTAATGAACATGGGTGAGCCTACCTTACAATTCCTTGAATCCAGCATGGTTGAGTCAATGTCTACATTTTTATTTGCATATGGTGAAGCATTAGTCTCCAGTTTCTGAACACAATGCTCATTTATAGTTTGTGGGTGTAGATTTATTTCTTTTGTAGCAGATACTCTGGGGAAAATGGCATTGCCTTCAGCATTCTTCATGTCTGGCCGACCATCAGAATCAATTTTATTTTTTAAGAAATATCCTGAATCATTATGCATGTCATCACGATGACAAAATCTAGAATAGGATAGATAGCTGTGACACACACTAGGGTCACTAAAGAGGGTTGAAGCTTGGTTTTCAAGGACATGATCTTTGTCAATTTCAGTTCTGATAATGACTAAACTACGTTCATATGAGGCATTTCCTGCAAAATCTTCTGTGTGTTCCTTTACACATTCAATTTTGATAGTATTTCTTGTTCCAAGGTTATCACCCTGTTCTCTAAGCCATTTTCTGCCTTTGGATAGAGAAGACGCTCTGACACAACTTTTACTACTGTCCCCTGTATAACATGCCAAAGCAGAATCTTCAGAGACAGGGTAAGAGGACTGACAAATACAGCAAATTCTTGGATTCTTTTCTATTCTATTTTCTACGTTTTCATGTACTTTGGAAGAGGTACCATTTGATGTTTTGAGATTTTCAGTTTGTCTATACATATGATAATTTTGCTGGGGGAGCATTTCAGTCTCCTTAGAGACAAAGTTCTGCATTTCTTCACATTTTGAGGCAGTTACTTCAATTTTCTCATATGCTAATGTAAGTTTTTCTTTATAGTCCTCTCTGTCCTTCAGGGGTTTTGATCCTTGATGACTAAAACTGGCAGTTTTCCTAACATATTGTGTCTCATCAAAAAGGTTTTTCACTTTGTCCAAAGATTCCTGCATAATTTTGACTTTTTTCCCACTAGCTGTATGAAAACTCAACAGAGTAGGTTCTTTGATATTTTCTATTTCATATTCAGGATGTTGCTGAAGACCTGGTAATTGACTGACAGTTGCAGTTGGGAAATGTTCTTCAAATACCTTTTTAATACTGATTGCTTTCTTGTGACATGAAGTATGCATTTTGTCCTTATTTATGCCACAAAGAATTTTAGAATTCAAAGAATCTGAAATGACAGTCAATTCTTCTGTTTCTTGATTTAAAATATTCATACTTTTATTTAATGACTCTTTGGAGACTCTGATATTTTTCCCGCTTGCAGTCTGAAAGGATATATTAAACTCTTTTAAATTTTGTTTCATCTTATCTGAAGATAATTGTTCTTTATCTGAAGATTTCATATGACATGTTTCCTCAGTTTTCATGACTTCCAAACATGTTAAATCTGATATATTTTCCTTAATTTGTGTGTTTTCCTCCCTCACATTTTGGGTACATGACTCAGGATACTTATTGCCTTGATCAGCAACACAAAGTAAATCACTGTCATCTTTATGAATATAAACTGGTCCACTTGTACTTGATTTACTACCATCAGAGCTTTCTAATTTATAAGTATTTCTTTGAGAGCTAGTATAGTTATCTTCATGTTTTATTTTCTTTGTATATTTTTCAGGACTTTTGTCAACAAAAATACAGGTAGTCATTTCAATATTATTTTGTAATGTTACTTGGCACTTACTAGATTTCTCATCAAAACTTTTATCAGTGTTTTGTTTCTTTAACACTGAAGCAACAGAATCATGATGTGCACTTGAACAGAATCCTCTTGGTCCTACTTTTGCTGAAGGCTCCTTACTAATATTTTCAATGTCACTAAACAGTTTCATAGCTTTTCTCAGAGCCTCATTAGACACACTAAGTTTTGTGCCAAGAGCAGAACAAAATCCTCCAAACTTCATTTCATTTATATTTGGTAAAAAACAAGATGTATTTTTGTTACAAGTATCTTCTAATAGGTGAGGAAAGCTTTGTTTAACTTCAGCCAAAACTTCAAATTGCTTCCTGTGATCTGTCTGACCTACAGAGGAGGGATCCATTGGGAGATGAAGATCAACTTCTTTCCACTCCTTAGAAGCAGTACTTACAGCAACCATCTGGTTTCCAGGCACTTCAGATGTATTATTCTGTGCTATGTGGCATGGCTTTCTGAACTGTGTGAATTCAAACTGACTCCCTGATTCTTCCAAGATAGTAGACAGTTCTGTAATTTCTGCTTTTTGGCTGGGTGTTAAATTATGATTTGAATGAAAATCTTGCTTTGAAGATAACATCTGAGGTCTTGGGTGAGTATCTTCATGAAAAACAGATGATTGACTATGAGACTGTGTAGATACAGTAGTAGCTGATTTCAAATCAAATGTATGAGGTTCATTTAGTCTCTGCTGGTTTGCTAATGGAAGGGTATTAACATCAATGCAAGCTAAACTAGTAGGATACTGTTCTTCAATATCTTTGAAGAACATTTTGCTTTTCTTGACATTATGCTCTGAAAGTTTTATTTCTTTATTGGAAGCTGTTTTGAAGCTAACTCCAAAATTATGGTTCAAGATTGGATCCAAGAACCCCGACCATTTGTCTGAATAATCATTGTTCTCGTCTGATTTCATATCCAAGGAGGAATTTGACTTGAAATCTTTGTCTACGGTTCCTTTCTGATGTTGCTCTATATTATTTCTGCTCTTCTCTGTACAATCATGGACCACAGCTAATGAATCTGGGTCCTTTGTTATCAACACTTGGGCTGCATGCTCATCATCATCTAAGTTTCCACATACTGCCATGGGAGAGTTCTTGAGACTAGACCCTTTTGCATGGCTGAGGTCGTCTTCCTGGAGTTCCACAGTACTTCCTAAATCAGGCTTACTGCTTTCATTGGTTACTTGAAAAGCAAAATTATTTTCGTCTGGGAAAAGTTCTTCAGAATTCATATTGACTGTTACTTCTGAAATAAAAGGTAAGCCTTTTTGGTCCTTTTGTATGGCTGCTAGTTTTGCATTTTGATTGAACTGTGACTTCACTGAAGAGGACACTTCTATTATATATTCTCCAGGTGGCAGAAGCTCAGGGCTTTTAGAATTTTCACTTAAGACACACATTTCATTCACCCCTGGGATGTTTTTGCTTACTTCAATATTATCTTTACAACTCTCACATTGCAGTTTCTCTGGCATTTTACACATTTTCCCTCTAGAAACCATGACTGCCTTTGACAGGGGTGGCTTTGAGCTGGGAGTTAATTTGACAGTACTTGTTCTGTTGTGGCCACCAAGAGAGTTTTCCTGTGATTCAAAACTAATGCTACTGAGTTGCACTGCTGCTGCATGCCTTCCTGCAGGAAGACATGCTGAGTCTAAGACTTTTTCTTTTCCATTGGAAACTTTTGGACTTTTTTGATCATTTTCACATGGTCTTTCTGGCAAGCATAACAAAAAGTCAGTTTCTAGGGCTGTATATGGCCGTGGTTTTTCTTCACTGACTATTGCTTCTTTGTCTTTAAGATCCTGAGATATCAATGCATGAATATAACTAACTTCTTTACTGGCAGCAGTCCCAAAAGAGTTGGTCAAGGAAAAAGATGGCTCTTCAGGATCATTTGGTAAATAGCTTTTTTTGACAGAAGAATCTGATACACCTAAGCATAAGAATACAGAGTGATAGGACAAGTTAGAGTACGATTAATTACATCCAGTCAGTGCTTTTCCCAAGTTAAAGTGTTTAAAATAAGAAATGCAAGAAGAGCAAAGGTTGACTGAAAGATTTAAAACAAAACACTGAACAGCTGCAATTTTGTAGTTACTAAATTTCTACATGAAGACGCTAAGGAGGTAGCTCCATTAGTGAAGTACCTGTCATGCAGACCTGAATCCAGGCCCCCAGAACCCCCATAAAATGCTGGGTGTGTTATAAGTATCTATAAACTCCAGGGTTCCTGGAGCTCAAACAACTCTTTGGTACTCTAGTACCACTACCACCAACCTACTCACTATGCTATTCACAATTTCTCACAAGGAGACAAAACTGATTTCACATAAGTGGAGATGAGGAATGGAATAGAAGCAACAAGTCTCCCTTATGTTCCCCAGGCTGGACTTGAATTCCTAGGCTCAAATAATCCTGTTTCAGCTTCCCAAGTAAACAGCATTTTTAGCTATCCAATTTGTACATAATAAACACTTTAAAGCAGGAGCTAAATAGTCAAGTTCCTAATGTGTTTGGATAGAAAGCTGTCTTAGGAGCCATAGAGGAAGATACAGTGGTGCATGTCTGTGGTTCCAACTACCAACTACTTAGGAGACTAAAGCAGAATGATCATTCAAGGCCAAGTTCAAAACTAGCATAGAGTACACAGTGGGAACAATGGCATCGTGGCTTAGGGTATAAATAAATGCATTTGTCATGAAGCCTGAGGACCTGAAAACCCACATGGTGAAAAATAAAAACTGACTCAGACAAATAATTCACTGACCTCCACACATACATCATGTGCCATGCATATGCCCACACACATATACACAATAAATAAATGCTACAAAAACAAAGAGCCAACAATATATGATGCAAACTGCCCCAATAAATTTGAATGACATAATTCTAAACACGAAATCCAAAATCTCAACAACAATCTACATAGGTACTACCTGAGATTAAATGATTCCTAGAACCAGGCAGAGGTGGCCCGTACATTTAATCCAAGCACTGAGGAGGCAGAGGCAGGTGGATATCTGAGTTCCAGGCCAGCCTAAGTCCAAAGACAGCCAGGGCTGTCTCTCACAGCCTGGTCTCTCACAAAACTAACAAAAAAGAGCTCTGAAAAACTACAGAAAGAAAGCAGGTGTTTCTTTTAAAATTAACAAAACAAAACAAAACAAAAAAAACCAAAAAACCCTTATATTCAAATAAGAGAACTTAATCTCATCCACAAGACTATATATATTAGAAGAAAAAAAGAAAAATACCTGAATTCACATTTGTTAAGGTGAATGGTAAGTCAAGAGCACTTGCTTCTAGCTGGGCTGAAGGGTTAGTAAGCTCTGACTGTCTGTGTGACTGTAGTTTTTTTCCTTGATGAGATGCATCATCACTTACAGAGTAAATAAACTTTCTTCTTTTATTTTTTAGAGTGGATAGTAAACTTGCATTTTTCACAGTTGCAGAAGTGTCAGTGAGAGTGGTTGGCCAGCTTCCAGTGTCAACTGAACTAGGACATAAAAAATCTTCTTTCTGTGAGCATGCAATATGTATTCCCAATCCACTTGTAGAGACTTCATGTTCTTCTGTAAAGGTTGAGCTGGCCATACTATCTGAGAAAACAGTCCCCAAAGTCTCTTCAAGCGGCTTTCTCATCTTGAATATAGACTTCCTGATACTGGGAGACAAACAGGCTGCTTGACTTGTTCCAGATACCATTTGCTTCCCTGCAATGGAGTCTTCATGTGATTCAAGATGCTGTCCTTCATGTTCCTTATCTACCAGAGTTTCCTCACTGAACATCTTTTCTGGTTCTGGAAGACTAGAAATATGAGGAAAAGAATTTTCTGGAGTAATAGAACCAGTACCTTCTTTCTTCATATCTATGAAGTCTTCTTCTGAAATATTTTGGTTATGAGAAGAAATATGAAGTAAGGATATTTTTCCTGTCTGAGTTCCATTTAGACCAGAGAGGTTTGACTGAGGCCATCTACTGTCTGAACACTGTACAGCTTCACTGCAGATTTCCTCACTCTGGCTGTAAAAGGGCTTCTGGTTTGTTACACCTGGATCTAAGGGCTCACTATCTCTTGCTTCAATTTCAAGTGCAAATGAGTCTTTATCATCAGCTTGTCTTCTAGCTTCTTCACTTAATTCATCAGTTCTTGTTTCACTGAAAATTTTCTTCCTGGTCTTACCCATTCTCATTTTCTGTAGATTTCTGGTTCTACGCTTAGGAAAGCATAATGAGAAACTATCTTCTTCTGAAGTATCTACAGCTGTCTCCCCATCTTCTAGAACATTTGGTATTGGTATTCTAAGGCAGTCTTTGAAGCTATTTCTTTTGTCAGATGAATCCCCTAACATTTTCCCCAATCCTGTTAATATTCAAAATAAAAGCATATTATAACATTTACAATGCAACTATATTCTTCATATTATTCTCAAATTCTTTTCAGAAATTGCTCACATTAAATAATACACAGGTCAACAGTAAGGGGTTATTCTGAATGCCAGTTCTTCTGGCAAGTCACTCTTCTCCTAAAATCAGATCCTAATGTATTGAAAGTCTTTTTTCACACCCTAATCTTAAATAACTAATTTTTTTTCAGTTCTATACAATTGAGGGTCACCTTTAAAAGTGCTAGGTACCCAATCTAGTATTCTAAGAACTATCAATCCCAATGTAGCAAGTCAATTCTGTATTACTACAACTATGAAAAAGAAATCTATTAGCCGGGCAGTGGTGGCACATTCCTTTAATCCCAGCACTTGGGAGGCAGAGGCAGGTGGATTTCTGAG